>NW_027397158.1:435288-471945 GCF_003265705.2 Callorhinus ursinus | reverse complement strand
GAAGAAGAAGAAGAAGAGGAAGAAGACTTGGTCAAGGGAGCTGCGGGTTGAGATTTCAGGGGCCCCGGCTGAGTGCAGGCCCACCCGGCCCCGGGGGCTCGCTGTGGCCGCACAGGGCGCGCACCTGCTCTCGCGTGCGTCTGCTCTCGCGCCGCGCCGCCTCCTGGGCCGGCCCCACATTCGGACGAGGCCACCGGCCCCTGCACCGAGGCGCGCCCGGAGCGCCCGGGATGCAGCGCAGCCTTCAGCGGGGCCGCGCGCTCGAACTGCAGGGCGGAGAGGCAGCCGGAGAAGCCTCGAGCGCCAGCCTGCTTGGTGTCTTCATCCACGTGGCCGCCGGGCTCTGCGGGAGACGGCGCGGTTAGTGGGGTGCACGTGGTGGGCGGGCGGTTAATGGGGCGTGTTTGTGGGGCGTGGGGAGTGAGCGCACGTAGTGGGCACGGTATGGGGCAGGGACAGGCCAGGAGCGTTACTGAGCACGTGTAGGTCGTGTCTCCAAGCAGTTTGTTCTTACCTGAAGGGTCGCTGCTCCCGCTGTGGTCCCCCCTCCTCAACCCCGGGCTCCGCTCAGTTTACAGATGAGCATCAGAGCAATCCTGTGGGGGCTTCCTCCATCACCTCTGTGGTTTGGCCGGTGGTTGCGGGTTTCTGCTCAAGTTCCAGCATCAGTGGGGACTCAGCTGTGCTTGGGGTCATCCACCGACTCTGCAGCTGCAGTCCCCACAGCTGCTCCCAATTCAGACCTCGTTCTTCCGAGTGTGCGCGAGCAGCGCCTGTCCTTTGGACATCTCCATGTTGCACAGACAGTGGTGGGTGTTCCGCCCTCTCTCTCCCTCTGTCAGAGCCCCTGGGGTGTGGGGTTGTATTTCCGGGATGTGACACCCTGGCTGGCAGCGTCACTACAAAGATCCTCAGCTGCCTCTGCTCTTGGATGCATCCTGCCGGACCCCTGGAGACAAGCTCAGGCGCCTCGGTGTTGCAGGACCCACAGCCGGGCCTTCTCCGTGCTGGTCCAGGTTCCCTCCAGCCCAGGAGGAGATGCCCACAGGAGTTGGCTCATCCCTACCCTGCCTGCTAGCTCGCCAGGCTGACCTAACAGTCGTGCCACAAGAGGCCCAAACAGGCATCTTCCCTACTGATGCCCTGAGCTGCACCATGAATGCTTTCTTTAGCTTTAACCTTTTTCATCCTTAATGTGTCTTTTGCGTGTGCACATACCTGCCCTATATGTGTGTGTTTTCATAGAAATGTGCACACGAAGCTCTGTTGGCCATCCTCAGTGTCGTCTGCTCTCCTGAGAGACCAGGCTGATGACAGGTGCAGTGGGGAAGGGCCCCAGGGAGGGAGAAGGGGGAGTGGTGGGCAGTGACCACCTGTGAGAGTCGGCCAGTCAGGGCTGGGGCGTGGGCGTGGGGCCCCGGCATTTACTCTGCTCTGTGACTTTAGGGAGAACTGGCTGCGTTATTTTAAATTTTGCTATTGTACAATCTTTTCTCTCAAGAACAAACTCTAAATCCAATTCTTGAGACAAAATCAAGTTTCTGAAATCTCAGGTTGTAGAACTCCCAGCCATTTAGATTCTTAGGTAGTTTTGCCTGTTTATCAGTTAGCTGTGTGTTTCCTGAAAGCAGCAGCTCCCACTGTTCTGAAGAACAAATCCTTCCAGAAATGGTCTGGAAGAAAAACCAGGTTGTAGGCCTTGGAAGTCGTGTGGAGAGCGTGCTCTGGGAGGAGAGTTTCTGGAGCGCGTGATTACAAAGGCAGCAGCTGAGGCTTCCGGCACCCCCTCCACCAAAGCCTAGCCAACAAAAGACTGAGGGGTTCTGCTCATGGGCATTAAAGTGGAAGGAAAAAATCGGACACAAAACACACACACGGCACCGCCCTTCCCTGTTAAGTCTGGAGACGTGCGGGCTATGTCTGTGCTGCTCCCGGCTGGGGACCCTCCGGGGGTTGCTGGACACTAGTCACCTTCTCTTCTTGATCAAACTGAGTTCCCTTTGTCCAGGTTCTCCCAGCTGTGTACTGAGAATATTACACTTTTCTCTGTGCATGTCATACTTAATGGGTTCAGGAAACACGGCTGTCCTAACGGACCTACGGTTAAACGGAGACATCTGGAACGCATCAGAGTACCGTTTGCTTGGAGCCATGAAACTCCAGGGACAGTAGGCAGACTGTCTCACAGTTCTGAAGATACCTCTGGGTATCTGTTATCTCAAATGGCTAGTTGTTTATATTATACGATTTAATTTTTGAGAAGAATCTTAGAAATAATCTACCCTGATTTTTACTTATTCTGTGAAAATTTAGATAATCCATGGAAGCACCTGTCACTGCTCTGAGTGCTCCTAACAGCCTCTGAGACACGGTTTACCTGATTATCCCATTTGACAGATGAGTAACCAGAGCCCAGGGAGGGCAGGTAGCGGGCCCCACACCAGCAGACAGAGGAGCTCGGGCTTCCCGGCCACAGCTCCCATTTGGGCCGAGGAGACCGGGGGAAGTCCCTGTGCCCAGGGCACACTCTCAAGACCATCCTCCACATCCTCTTGCACCCTCTCCATGGGGTTTCTTCTGAAGGAGCTGATGGGGCTCAGTCGTTCGCAGTGTGCGGGAGGCAGGCTCCACGGACACCTGAAGGGGCAAGGTCGGCGCCTGCTCATGGTGCCACACACCGCCATGGGGCACCCTGGGCTTGGAGCGTGACCATCCTGGGCTGGGACCACTGTAGACCACATTTTTCGTTACTTCAACGTCCCGGAGGGGAGACCGCCTTTCCTTCCAAAGAATTAGTCTTTTCTTTGTCTGCACTTAGATTTTGCTGTTTGTTTTATGGCTCATGTACTGAGCATGGACAGCGTCCTGATGACCAATATTCCTCAGTGTCACCTACTTAACACTCTGACTAAGGGAGAGCGTTTTCAGAGCTTCCGTGCGTCATGCGCACATTCTTGATCATATTCAGAGCTACAAAATCTGAGATCTGAAGAGTTGACTTTTAAAGTCTTCTTACTCTGAAATGATCATATGGAATCTGAGAAAATGTGACCAGAGCGTGTACCATCAAGTGAAGCCCGTCAGAGAGGTAACACTTAGATGCGTATTTTAACCAACGAGGACCCTGGACGGTTCTGTCTGGGGTACCCCAGTGCACACGAGGATGACTTGGGTCGCCGGATGGGGACACTGCCGCTAAAATCCACACTGGGAGACACTCACCCAGTGTTGGCGGAGGGAAAGGTTGAAGCAGGAACTGGTGGGCTCCGGGAGAAACACTGGCACCTCCCCTCGGTGTTGGACGCGTCTCTGGGAGTGAGTGCCCTGTGGCCCACCTCGGGAGCCCTTGTAACCAGGCACCTCATGCTGCCCGCCCAGAACACAGAGCTTGCAGAATGCTTTGGAAGTTTTATTCGGCTTCTGGCAAGACAAATCTTCAAATAAAAATCAAGACGTGGGAAGTGTCATTAGACCTTGGTCAGAATCTGTGCCCTCGGGCATATGGTAAATGAATTTTTATTTCAAATTTCATGACTCCCTGTTGCTTCAGCTGTAAACTCCACTGCTTGGCCTGAGCATCAACTGTACTTTAGAGCCTGAATAATACGCTGATGGACACGGAATTCGTGTGGAAGCATCAGTACATTCCGTTCCGCCCCAAAGTTCTTTACCCACGTGATTGAAGGGATGTACTGCATATTTCTTTCATTCACTGAGCTCTGTGTGACCTGGGCCACTTCCCCGGTTGGTCAGACAACACTTTGCTACGTCACGGGGCCTCTTTGCCCACTAACTTCAGTGTTGTTTTTGAACATAAGGTGTATTTTTAAAAATAACTCTTGTCAACGTTTTTAAACAATGCTTAATGTGTATGAACTTTGTTAACTTATTTGCATACTCCGTGTTTGAGCTTAGGCTGTGGAGTTTTGAGGACAGGAATTTGTGTGTTTTGGGGCCACGTCTGCATAATAGCTGCAGTAATTTATTGGACATTGGCGGTCAATACGTGTTCTCTCAATGGGTGATCGTTCAGCTCACTGGAAGAAGACTGCCTCCGACCCCCAAGCATGGAAAGCAGCAATTCAACAAAAATTTGGCCCGGGCTAGGGTCACAGAGCCTGGACATCTCTGGGATTATCAGATGCTCGCTTAGTTCAGGCAAAACCAGTAACTAGCCACAGGGCCAGGGGACGAGCTCAGTGGGGCACGGGATGGGGCCTGGGTCGCTCCACCTCCCACACAGTGGGGTCCCTGGGGCCAGACAGCCCCCAGCTGGGGCTGTCGAGCAGGAGAGGGTGGGACAGTCCGTGGGCTTTTGATTGTTTAGGATTAAAGACTGATTTGGTGCCACAGTTGGAAAATGGAATAAAATGCAAACTGCTATCAGGGAGGAAATGAAAGTCCATGTGTTAGCCAATCTCCCCTCCGCCCTGCGGACTGCGAAGGACAGGCATCACACACACCAGTGGCCGTGCGCCCCGCTCGACCACGCCAGCGTCTGACGGATGCCCCAGTTCCAGCAGGTGCAGAGCTGGGCCTCACCTGCCCTGCCCCCCCTCAGGAGTGCTCCCACCTCCCCTCCTGCCCTCCCTATGCTGCCAGCGTGGGTCATGGCCAGCATCTCCGATGGGGCCCGTCTCCCTCGCCCCAGCAGCAGGGTCGGACCACGGACTCAGCAGCGCCACGTTTCATGGGAGTAAAGTCAGTTCTTGGACTGTGGTGCCCACAAGACCCTATGTGGTCTGTTCTCCCCAACCCCTGTCCTGGAGCCCAACACTCAGTCACATCCAGCCCGAAGCTGTGGGTGACTCTCCCCTTCTTCAAATGTTTGTCCACTTCTCAAGTCCTCTGCAGTGTGGATGCTGTGTCCACGCTGCAGTGTCCACGCTTGTCCTGTACACGTGCCCTGTGTCCTGGGACCCTCCTGCTAGGGCGTAGCCACCCTGGGGCGGGGTCTTCGTCGTGTGTTGACCACCTGGGATGCTCTGAGGTCAGTCAGTGATCATCGGACTGTGGGCTTGGGATGAGAAACAATGACTCTGCTTTGTTGTTGGTGTGTTCTGTGGGAGCCCCGGCCCTGTTCCCGAAGCGTGGACTGGACACCATCAGGGCTCCACACGCAATCTGCTTATCCGCTACGGGATCATCAGTGTTTTAACCAAGTGTTCAGAATCGCCATTTTAAATCAACTTTGTCATTATAGATTTATCTTGAAATTAAGTTTTATATGTATGTATAAAATATATGTGCATTTATGTAAAATTTGCCTTCTCATATAATGCAAGTTTAACTGAAAAATTATATATGTATTATATATATATAATATTCAAACCAGGCTCTATCTATCTGGCTCGGTTTGGATTTTCGATTAAACTTGCACTATATAAATAGGACTTTTCACATGTTACTTTTCTTCTATTAAATAGAACCTGTTAGAACATTACAATTCATGACATTTTCAATGTTGACTGAAGAATGGGAATGCATCCTTTTAATGCCCAACATAGTGTTGGAAAACATATTAACTCATTAACACAGAGTTAAAAACCTAGCTATCATCCTCTTCAGTGATTTATACTTTTATCGTCTACCCATGTGTACACTCGCATGCTCAGGACTTTGAAATTACATATGAGGAACATGTGAAAGACTCAGGAATATAGATACAAAAAGGAAGCAATGGAAAAATCATTACCTTGGATAAAGTCTATCCCGTTAGTGTCAAAACAAGACGAGGGATAGGAAACAAACTGGAGACCATTTCCCAAAGTAATATGTGAAAATCCATGGTGTTTACAGTTCATAACTAAAAAGCAAGCCTTCCTAAGTCTTACCTGCTTTCACCTGAATACCTGGGGATGGGGGGGATGGAAAGCGTGCCCACCCAACTCCTAGATGCCACTGCTCTGCAGTGATGCCCAGGCTGTGGCCGAGGAGACCAGGCTGCATGAAACGCTGTTCTGGTGAGCGTGGTAGCCAGGCAAGGAACATCCGTGCACCACCGCCCGGGCACCATCATGAGCACACGGACCACAGACGTGTGCTCTCTACAGACCTCCTTCACACGTCATCCTGGGTAGGGCTCTGGACCTATGAACTCTGTTTCTGTTTGGACCGATATCCTTCAGTACAGTTTGAGGTCAGAAAGTCTCCACAGTCCTTGTGCTAACGACAGAACAAGGAACAAGCGTGTGTAGCTGTTCTCAATGCTATTTGCTTGCTTGTCTGTGGGAAGTGTGTTCTCATGATTATGGGCAACCCAGATCCAGTAGGGTTTCTGCCTTGATCGGCATGAATGATCTAATGAAAATAAAACAAGGAGCTTGCTTCTGTGTTAGTGGCATGACACTGTGACCCAGGGAGGGGGCACGGGGTGGGGAGCTCTGCGTCTACTTGCCTAAGATCTTGCCCAGCATGAGGGATTTGACAGCGTTGAATTCTGTGCCAGACGACAGGCTCACTTGGCTCCGGGCTTTCTGGTCCACCTGCCTCACGAGAAGCAAACACCAACACATCTGTCAGTTGTCAGTGACATGGCAAGAAGCAAAGGGAGGTCATGGAATGGAAATGATCCACTAGAAAAGGAACATAGGGTTACACCTGATGGAAAAAACCCATGTTAAGAAACTCGTCATCTGACAGTGGAGTGCTAGTTCATGAGCAATTTTCATGGTGTCTCAGATCTCCGTTGCCCACCCCCACCCCCTGCCCCCTGTGTTCTGCATGGCCCTTATCACTTCCTGACACAAGATGAATGACCTGTATTTGGTAGAACCCACAAAAAATGCAAACATCCAAAGCTTTTACATATCTCAAAATAAAACCTAAAGAGTAAAAGCCAAAGTAGGTTATTCCATGTAGAGAGCAAATACACTAATGTTTTTCTTCAAAAGTGCTGACAGTATGTAATTTCACTTACTCTACAATGACTCGAGTCTATTTTGTTAGTTATGCACATTTTAATCATAATTGTATTTTATATAAATCATATCCTTAATTGTCATAACATTTGTACTCCTGTGGATTCCCACAGGAGAATCATTTACAAATACTCCACCTGTTAACCACAGACAACATTTCATAACAAGTCAATTAAAATAAATGAGGGAAAATTTAAGTAATTAAATTTTATACTGTATTTGGCAGGTTTCCATTACTAAATAAATAAAAATCCTGGACTATGATTTCTTGTGTGCAGCACATGAGAGATTAACATAGAGAAGGAACCTTTGTATTATGCTTCATTATCAAAATATTACTGTAAGTGACACATAGCAGGTGGGGAAGTAGGAGGTTAATTACTGTTTGGCTGATGATGCTCTTACCTCTACGAAGACCACTCCTTCCTCTCTGTTGATCTTCATGTGGTGAAGGTGCCCATCTGCCATATTCTTGAAGTTAAAGTTAAAGACATCAGGATCCTGATGTAGATCTAACTTGTACCTAATCTGCAAACTACCTAGAATAGAAAAATATAGGATATTTAAACAACAAAATGTTTTAAAAGCTGCCTTTCTATACTCTGGAGAAGTGATTATTATTCCGTTGCTTCTAGGAACAACATTTTGTGCTTTGAGTCTATTCACGGTTCATGTGAAGCATCTTGCTGGTCTCCATTCTGATGACACCATTTTTAACTCAAGATAAGGTGTTAATAAGAGTGCTCTTTCCCACAATTCTCAATTCTCTGAAAGAAAGCACCCACTCTATCACATGCTAATGTCTGAAATCTGCTCCATCTTTGCAAAAGGAGCATTAAGGAATGCTGAAGCTTCTGTCTTCCTCGTCTGGTCTTCTTTGGTCTTATTTCCCAAATCCGAAATGTGAGTTACAAGAGAGTGTGGCTGGTCCTGGGAGCTGTCATGCAGCCAGGGGCTATTGGAGGCCTGAGGGGCCACGGAAGATACTGCAGATGGTGAGGCTGACCAGTGGGAAGTGAACTCGACCAAAGGCACCCCTAGAGTTAATGCTCCTTGCTTTCTCACTGGTGGGGAGCGCACTGTGCCCTTCCCAGGGTTTCTTCCCACGAGATGATGAAATGTTCCTGCCATTCAGGTGGTTTGTAGCTTAAGTCTGCCACCATTCTTACTTGGGGTCATATTTGAGATGCTTGGCAGCATGTTGTTTATTTTTGTTTTATATAAACAAATTGTTTATGCACACACTGGAGGTTTTATTTCTAAAATCTGCAGGCATGATGCAGAAGTGAAATATAGTAATAAGCTCTTTGTAGGACACAAGATCCCTATGGCTCAGTGTGACCTGCTCCACAAAGGTGCAGCTTCATGCTTCTACCCATCACATGGACTCTGCCCAAATCCTGCCAGCCAGAGAGATTTGCAAGTTTTCCCAGATATTGAATTAGTGCCCTGACTTTCTATTTGAAATGCCTAAAGCTGTGCTTTATTTTCCCACTGGAAGCATAGTTGTTGGCTGATTGGTGTGATTGTACCTTCCATTTTCAGTGGATATGGAAAATTTAACCTCAGAACCACGGACAGAGTAAAAAACCAAGGTTTATCTGGTGCTCATGGACAGTCATTTTTGCATGACCTTACTGTGTTAACACCCACCTTAATTCTTCTTCCCTTTGCTTAGAAGGAGGAAATATTTTCTACATATAACTAGACACATTATACTTCCAATGAAGAGCTTCCAGTGATAATAACATTTCTGTTTACCTGAGATAATGCAAATTCATAAAAAATTTTCTAGAAGAATCTTAATATAATTACTGAAATGATACATCTGAAACAATATTTTTGCAGTTCTGGAAAACAAAGCAAAATAAAACAAACTGGCATTTGCAGAGTATGAAAATTTTTCCTTGTTTCTAATCTGAGAGGCTTGGACACTGAACACTCCACCCGTACAGTATTAACGACACAATTTACATTTCTAACACTCAAATGAGACTCACCATTTTTGGCCAGGATAACAGAGAGGTATTCATTGTAGAAGGAGTCCACGTAGAGCAGCAAGCTCGGGGTTTGCAGTGTTTGGAAACTGAATGTGATCATCTCTCTAGCTAAAACCATGTCCCCATGAAATGAAGCAGCATGGGGGCTGGAGTTTGTACTTAACGGATAAAATTCATGAAAATTGTAAGTCACTGAGGACCCAGCTCCAAAGTGTGCAGAAATCTCTGAAATGATAGGCATATGTTTATGTTAGAAAAGATTGAGGGCTAATTTTAGGTATACTTATGGACATTTGAAGTATTCTAATTTCTAGGACATTTTAATCAATAAAAGAGCAGAGAATGATGTAACAAGCATTCACACATCTCAGAAATGAATAGCACGGTTGGTTGTTGGGGCTTTAGGGCAGCACTCAGTAAGTGGGAGCATTAAAACTACCTCTGCTCCTTCCTCAGTGGAACGTGGCCTAAATAGGCACAGACATCTGCTTGAGCTTCTGTTTCCTTCCTGCATTTTCCTTGGTGTTAGTTTTTTGCTTTGCAGGTAGCAGTCTCACCCAGCAATGATGAAAGGTAGAAGTGGAAGGCCACTTGCCCACCAACGACCACCACCAAGTGTCAATATTTTACAGGAAAAGGAAAGCTGTGTCGATGGTATCACTGTGAACTTGAGAGAAGGAAGTGGTGCAGGGGCCAGAAACTGTCCAAGATCCTCCCTAAACAGTTTATGAGAGTGTGTCCTTGGCCTTCTACATAAGATGGGGCCCTACATGTATGTGTGCATGTGGCTGGGGGCAGGGCATGGGTGGTTTAGCTGTTGGGCGTCTGTGCATCTCCATGGCTGCAGCAGGTGCCCCCCTCCCAGCATGGCCATCACATCACCACCTCGCACACCCACTCCCAGACCACCTCAGAGTTGTTCCCTGCTCACTCACGAGGTCAGCCTCTAAGGTAATGTTTGCCTGCAAGAGGACCTTCAGGTTGCACTTAGTGGATATGGATAGAGAGCCATACAGAATGGGAAAAATACCTTTTTAGTGGAGCTCAATGAGGTATAACTAGGGGCAATAAACACACCCACTTAAAATGTAAAATTTGCAGAGTTTTAGGAGATGAGCACACGCAAAGCATCATCCACAGTCCATATTCAGAACATTTCCAATTTTCTTCTGCCCTTTACACTTCTTGGCCGTCAGTTTCTTCCTTAGGCCCCATGCTCAGCAACCACTGATTTGCTTTCTGTTACTCTAAATTAATTCTGGAATTTCATATTAATGGAATCATACATTATGTTTTTTTATTTTTTATTTTTGCCTCAAGTTAATATTTATATAGAGTGTGGGTTAAGTGTCAACCCATTTATGGATTCTCTATTCTTTTCACCATAACTTATTCTTTTTAAAATACTTTGGAAATCCAAGGCCTTATGCATGTCCATATAAAATTTAGAATTAATTCACAATTCTGCTGAAATTTTGAAGGGAGCGCTAAATCCATAGATCAATTTGGGGATAAATGATATAGTAATAATAATGAGTGATCCAGTTCATCAACATGGTATATTCATCCATTTCTTTAGATGTTGATTCCTTTTAGTAATTTTCAGTGTAGAGATCTTACACTTATTTGTTCTATTTATCTGTAAATATTTCATTTTTTTGGATTCTATTGCAAATACAATTTTATTTTTAAATTTGTCCCAGTTGTTCATAACTAGTACATAAAAATTAAGTTGAATTTTATAATAGTGACTTTGTATTCTGTGACCTTACTAAACTCCCTCATTAATTCTAGTAGGTTTTTGTGAACTCTCTATATTTTATATAGATAATTATATCCTCTATGATTAAAGAGAGTTTTATTTCTTCTTTCTAATGTGTACAATATTTATGTCCTTTTCTTGTCTTATTGCAATGGCTAAGACTGCAAGAATTTTGAAAAGAAGTCATGGGAATAGAAATCTTTGCTTTCTTCAGTCTCATAGGGAAAACATTCTGTCTTGCACCACTAAATATTTTAGTGATATGATGTTAGGTATCCTTTGTTGGGTTGGGAAATTTACCTTATATTCTTAGATTTCATAGTGAATTTTGTCAAATGCATTTTCTGTATATTTTGAAACTTATCTGTTTTTTTCTCTTTTATTCTGTTGATATAATGACTTTCTTGAGATTTTTTTAAAAACTTAAATCAGCATTGTACCTTTTGGATTAATCCCACTTATTCATATTTTTTTCTATTGTTTGATTTGACTTGCTCATTTTGTATTAAGTGTTTTTGTGTCAGTATTCATGAGTATATTTCTGTAGTTTTTTTGTTTGGTTGGTTTCTTGTAAAGTCTTTGCTTGGTTTTAGTGTCAGACTTAGAAGGCTCATGGATTGCATTAAAAACATTCTCTCCTCCTTTCTGTCCTCTAACAGCCTGCATCAGACTGGAATTATCTTTTCCTGTAGAAATTACTAGCAAATACCTTCTGGTCCTGGAATTTTCATTGTGGGAAGATGTTTAATTACAAATTCAATTTTTGTGGTAGTTATAGGTTATGGGGATTTTATATCTATTATGCTTTGTTTTAGTAATTTGTGTCTTTCAAGAAATGTGTCCATTTAATATAAGTCGGGAAATTTATTGTCATAATGCTGTTCATAATATTTCATTTTTATCCCTTTAATTTTTGTAACATCTGCTTTGGTATCTTTTATTTTTAACACTTATAATTTGTGTCCTTTTTCCTTTTTTCTTGAGAATCTAGTCAGAAATTTATCAATTTTAATGATCTCTTCTATGAATTAGCTTTTAATTGCATTGATGTAGTTGTATAATGTTAGTGATTTCAATCATGATTGCATTGATTTTTCTTGTCTATTTTTTATTTCATTAGTTTCTGCTTTATCTTTATTATATCTTCTACTTTCTTCAGATTTCATTTTGTTCTTTCTTTAAATTCCTAAATTGGAAACTATGTAATTGATTTTATACCTGTATTGTTTTCTAATAAAATAATTTAAAGTCATAAATTTCCCCTTAAGTAATACTTTAGTTGTATAACTCAAATTTTAATATGGTATATTTTTATATTTAATTAAAATATTTTTAGTTTCATTTATGAGTCCTTTGACTCAAAGATTGTTTGGAATTAAAATATTTAATTATTGGTATTGTCAGAGGATTTTGAGACTCTTCAAAATTTTTTCATTTTTTTCCCTCTATTCTTCCAATTGAATGATTTTTATTGTCTTATTGTCAAGTTTATAGGTTCCTTCCCCTGTTGAGCTCATCTGGCTATAATTATTTTTTAAAATTTCAGTGATTGTATTTTTCTGCTCCAATATTCCTATCAGTTTTTTATATGGTTTTCATTGGTCTGTTGAAGTTGCATTTCTGTTTATTTGTTGATGACCTATTTTCTTTGTTTCTCTGAATTTTATTCCCTTTGATGAATATGTTATAATCACAACTTGATGTCTTTGTCTGATGAAACCAAAATAAATAAATAAATAAATAAACTTTTAAAAAAGTCCCTCTTCAGAGTTAATTCTTATTAACTACATTTTTTCCCCGGAGTATGCAACATAATTTCTTGATTTTTTTTTTTACATGTTCAGTACTTTTTGAAAACTCGACAATGTCGATAACTCATTGTAAGTGTTCTTAATTTTGTTGGTTCTTGTTTCTGTTTTTCTGTGGTTGCTGCTGCTTGCCATTTGTTGCAGTGGACAGACAGCATGCCTGTACGCCCACTTCAGTCCTGTCTCCCCAGGCAGGCGTCCCCTGCATCTCTGCAGTTGGGCCACCTCTGGAGGTCTTCCTGAGTCTGCACACGTGCATCCCCACCAAGGGTTTAGGCAGAGACCACGTGCAAATCTGGGCGTTCATCCAGTCTGGTCTCCTTGTGTCCAATGCTCGGCTTCCCTTCCCTGCAGCTGAGCTGCTTCCCTGGGGCTCTGGGAGCAGAGTTGGTGTGGCCACTTGACTCTGTTAATGTGACTGCAAGTGCCCATTTGGATTTTACCTGTGAAGGTGAAGCATGTCCTGAAATGGGGGTACTGATTACACATTTATCTTCAAATACCGCTTCTGTGACTGTGTTCTGGCCATTTCCAGGCAGCTCATTCTTTTGAAAATCAAGAACTGGTCCAATTTGGTTTCCAAGTTTGTGCTCCAAAACCTGGAGGCTTTTAAGGTCAAAAGGCAACAGCTCAGAGATTCCCGAAAGGAGGCATTGGAATTTATTTTGGTGATAATGGATTTTATTTGGATTCTGTGAGTATCTGTGAAAGTATAAACCTCATAAGTGCCTTCCAAGAATTATGTCTGTGCTACAATTAAGCTCTGACATTTCAGCGAATGGCTTGTGACCTCTCAGAATGAGACTAAAAAGATTCTGTCATTTTCACTGAAACAAGAGGCCATCAGTAAACCTCGGAGCAAAATGTTTAAGAGGCTCTATTTCAGCCGTCTTAATACAAGTGGGAAATGTATTTATTATGCTAATAAAATGCATTTTTGGAGGAAAATTCTTCCCATACAACTTGAAGCCACTACTTTAAATAATAATATTGAAATAAGCAGGGCTGCCCAGGACAGACTTCTAATAACGTATCATGCTAGAGCAGAGGCGTGAGGCAGAAGGACTTAGGGTACACAGACAGTATTTCAAGAAGACCACAGAACTGGTGTTAGATTTCACAGTTGTTGGCCCTGGCTTTTCAAGAGTAGAGTCACACTTCTTTCCAATAAAAGGAGATTAGCTGCAAAAGAGTGATTTACAGGAGGAATTTAGGAACTGAAACACGTTCATCAAACAGTGGCACAGAAGAGGTTTCGTTCAAGATTTACACTCCCCAGGCCGGCCGGCTCCTTCCTGGCGGCGCCTGCACTCACACTCACCCTGCGTGCAGAAGGGCCCTGAGAAAGCGGAGAGCTCGCAGTCACAGGAGAACCCCCGGGGCCTCTCCTGGCAGCGCCCTCCGTGGTGGCACAGACTCCCGTAGGTGCTGCAGTGGCCCGGACAGCCGGGCTCCACCCCCGGGGTGACCTGTGCCCTCTCCTCCAGGTCCAGCGCCTTCCCATTCAGCTGCAAGGACCGGATGCACCCCTGGAAGCCTCTCTGTTTGGTGGCCGTGCCTCCTGAAACAGAACACAGGACACGGTGCAGACGCCGTGCAGGTAGGGCTTCACGGGAAGTCGTAAAAACTGTGACTTCTCAAACACCTTTACGGACAAGTATAATTTTCAAAATGTAAATTTTGACACAGTTGGGAGATATTCAAGAACACTGAAAAAACTTTTTTTAAAAAACTTGACTTTGCTTAATGTTTATTCTAAACGGATTCCTTGTTCGTTAACTGAGCGATTTATCTTTAAGTTAGTTTTATTAGACTCTAGAACGGGACTTAACAAAACATCAATACTATTGTAATGATGATAATGTAATGTGGTGGAAATTGATATGATTAGCTAAAACGTAAGAATTTTCCTGGGCGCCTGGGTGGCTCGGTTGGTTGGGCGACTGCCTTCGGCTCAGGCCGGGGTCCCGGGGGTCTGGGGGGCGAGCCCCGCGTCGGGCTCCCTGCTCGGCGGGGGGCCGCTTCGCCCTCGGACCCTCCCCCCTCTCATGCGCGCGCGCGTGCGCTCCCTCTCTCAAATAAATAAATAAAATAAAATCTTAAAAAAAATCAAATGTAAGAATTTTTTTAAACATAAAAACCCAGATGTCCGTTTATGGCAGTAGTGGAATAATGGGGGACTGGGTTTGCTCCCCCACCTTGAAAATAACTTAAAAAACCAGAACGGTGTGAAACAACAGTTCCGAAGGCACTGGGCATTGGACATAAATGGCGGTCACCCCTGGGCGCGAGGAAATAACTAGCCAAGCTCTCCCATCACCCCAGCCTTCTGCCTGGGGAGTTTGGGGGCCAGTGCCACTCGGCTCCTCAGATGGACTCTGCAGGTCTGCAGAGGGTCCCACCTGAGCGGCGAACTCAGCACTCTCCCCCACCTTCTGTGAGGAAACAGTGGAGGCCAGGTAGGGGTGACCCAGAAGCCCGGAGGGTGTCCCACAGGACTGAGGTTCGGGCTGGGCTTGGGGTTAGGGCTAGGGTCAAGCTCCAGGGCTCCTGCAGGTCGGTGGGATACTGTCTGCTCCTAATAGTCACCAGCAAGCCACCACATTCAGGAGGCATCTCACGCAGAAGTTAAAATTTTTTGCCTCAGTAATGAGAAAAAATTAATCCCAGATTAAATCCAGTACTGAAAAAAAAAATCCTAAAAGCAAGACCACCAAAAACAATCAAACTCTTTCCATGTACATTAGTCTTGTTCCAGACCAAAGCTCAAGAACACATAAAGGAACACAAAATGTCCAGTGTCCAACAAGGGGAAGTTCACAAGGCCCAGCATCCAACCTAAAAAAATGGCAGACGTACGAAGAAGCAGGAATTAGTGAGCAATCATAAGAAGAAAACCCCATCAAGGGAAAGTCATCCAGATATGATATAGTTGGTAGGATTCACAGATGAGGATATTAACCCAATTATTATGACTGAATGTCATGTGTTCAACAAACTAGAGAAACAGTTGAACATTTTCTTTTTTTTTGCAAAAAATGGAATATATTGGGTGCCTGGGTGGCTCAGTTGGTTAACTGTCTGCTTTGGCTATGGTTATGCTCCCAGGGTCCTGGAATTGAGCCCCACGTCAGGCCCTCTGCTCGGCAGGGAGCCTGTTTCTCCCTCTGCTTGCCACTCCCCCACTTGTGCTCTCTCTCTCTGTCAAATGAATAAATAAACAAAATCTTTAAAAAACATGAAATATATTAAAAAGACTCAAATTGAACTCAAATTGTTGATTAAGCTTCAATTTGAAAATTACATTAAATGGGATTAATGACAGATTAAGTTTATCAGAAGTTTCCACTTTAATTTCTCAAGATTTTTTCATTTCCCTTTTGATTTCTTCTTTGAATGATGGGTTGCTGAAAAGCATGCTGTTTAATTTACACATATTTGTGTATTTTCCAATGTTTCCCCCTTTAGCAAAATATTAGCCAACTGAATTCAAGAGCACATGAGGAGGACCACGCATCAGGATCAGGGATGGTTCACCATCTGCACATCAGTCAACGTGGCATACCCCCTGATAGAATGAAGAATACAAACCACACAATTACCGCAATAGACATGGAAAAAGCATTTGACAAAATTCAACCCCCATTCATGATAAAAAAAAAACCTCAATAAATTGTACAGAAGAAATTGACTCAACATGAGAAAATCTACACAGGGCTAGCCTACAGATGACATTACGTTCAGCCATGAGAACCTGAAAGCTTTTCCTCTGAGGTGAGAAAGCACCCTCGCCACTTCTACTCAGCAGAGAGCTCGAGTCCCAGGCAGAGCAATGGGTGAAATAAAGAAATCAAAGGTATCCCAATAAGAAATGAAGAAGTAAATTTGTTTCTGTTTGCAGATGACATGATCTTATATATAAAACCCCAAGGATTCCACCAAAAAACTTAGAACTAATAAATGAATTCAGCAAAGTTGCAGGATACAAAAATCAACATTTAAAAATGGGTGTGTTTCTATATTTTAGCAGTTAACTATAGGGGGAAAATTGAGAAAACAATCCCATTTACAAGAGCAGCAAAAATAATAAAATGCTTAGGAATGAATTTAACCAAGGAAGTGAAAGATCTATACACTAAAAACTATAACAGACTGATGAAAGAAATTGAAAATGACTCAGCTAAATGAGATGATAGTCCATGTTCATGAATTGGGAGAATTAATTGTTAAAATGTCTGTACTACCCAAAGCAATCTACAGTTTAGGTGCAATCTCTGCCAGAATCCTAATGGTATTTTCACAAAGACAGAAATAAAAGTCCAAAAATTCATATATGCCACAAAAGACTCTAAATAGCCAAAGCAATCTTTAGATCAGCCCTTCTGATTTCACATTATGTGACACAGTAATCAAAGCAGCATGGTATTGGCATAAAGAGAAGTAAAATGACTACTGCAACAGAATAGAGAACCCAGAATTAAACTCACACAAATCATATGCACTCAAATAATCTTCAACAAGGGCACCAAGAATACAAAATGGGGAAAGGATGATCTCTTTAATAAATGGTGCCGGGAAACTATATCCACATGCAAAAAAAAAAAAATGTAATTGGACTCTTATTTTACGCCATAAACAAAATCAACTCAAAATGGATTGAAGGCTTAAATGTAAGACTTGAAACTATAAAACACCTAGAAAAAAACATAGGTAAAAAAATCGCTGACATTTGTCTTGGCAATGATTTTTTGTAGGACACCAAAACAAAGAAAGACACAAAAGAAAAACAAGCAAACTAAAAGCTTCTGCACAGCAAAGAAACAATCAACAAAATGAAAAAAGCAACCTACGGAATGGGAGCAAATATTTGTAAAACATATATGGTAAAGGGTTAATATCCAAAATACATAAGGAACTACTACCACTTAAGAGCAAAGTACCAAATCACCTGAGTATATAATGGGCAAAGGCTCTGAGTAGACATTTCTCCAAAGAAGGCATACAGACAGCCAACAGATATATGAAAAGGTGCTCAACCTCACTCATTATCAGGGAAGTGCCAAACAAAACCACAATGGTATATCACCTCACACCTGTTAGGATGGGTATTACTGAAAAAACAAGAGATAACAAATGTTGGTGAGGATGCGGAGAAAGGGGAACCCTCTTACACTGTTGGTCGGAATGCAAACCGGTGCAGCCGCTCTGGAAAACAGTATGGAGTTTCCTTAAATAGTTAAAAATAGAATTACCATGTGACCCATTAATTACTCTTCTGGGCATATATCCAAAAGAATTTAAGTCAGTATCTCGAAGAGATATCTGCACTTTCATGTTTATTGCAGATTATTTACAGCAGCCAAAATAGGAAAACAACTGAAATGTACATTAACAAATGAATACCTCACACTATATATGAAAATGTGGTATATTATTCAACCTTAAAAAAGAAGGAAATCCTGTCATTTGCAACAGCTTGGGTGAGTGTGGAGGACATTATACTAAATGAGATACAAACCAAGAAAAACAAATACTATCTCATCTCATTCATATGTGGAATCTAAAATCATCAACTCATGGAAACGGAGTGTAGAGTGGTGGCCGTCAGAGCCTGGGGCGGGTGGGGGAGGGTGGTGGGGTGGGGGGAGGAAATGGGGAGTTCCTGGTTGAAGGGCACAAAGTTTCAGTTATGATAGATAAAAAAGTTCTAGGGATCTAGAGCTAACAACACTGTTTTGTACCCTTAACATTTTTAAGAGGTTAGATCTTAAAGTAAGTGTTGTTGCCATAAAAATAATAATAAAAAGGGCAGGAGGAAACTTTGGGAAGTGATGGATATGTGCACATCCTTGATGGTGCTTTTGGCTTCATGGTGGGGACTTCTCCCCACACTCATCAAGTTGTATACACTAATTATATATATCTATAAGGCAACCATAAACAAAAGAACTCCTGCCATTTGTGACAATGTGGATGGACCCTGACAGCATTATGTTGAGTGAAATAAGTTAGAGAAAGACAAATAGCATAAGATCTCACTTATAGGCGGAATCTAAAGACACCAAATTCACAGATCCGGAGAACAGGCTGGTTGTTAGAGGCAGGAGGTGGGGGATGGGGGAATGGGTGAAGGCGGTCAAGAGCTACAAATTGCCGTTAAAAATAAGTCATGGGATGGAATGTACAGCACAGCGGCTGTAGGCAACAATACTGTATTGTATATTTTAATGTCACTAAGAGAGTAGATCTTTAAAAGTTCTCATCATAAGAAAAAAATGTAACCATGTGAGGTGACAAATATTGACTAGACTTACTGGGGTCATTCTGTTGTATATACACAATCAGTATGTTATGCATCGTGGACTAATACAAAGTTAATGTCAATCATATCTCAATAAAGTGGTAAAAATGTTGCCAAGAACATTTTTTAAAAATTAAAATTAAATGTTAAAAAAATTCATTCTAGAAAAAACTATCCATAAAACAATGATAGCATCTAACATCAAGGTAAATAAGAGATTGGATATCATAAACTACTCTTGAATTTTGTATGAACTCTGAGCTCCAAGACAGTAAACCCCACTATGGAATCTGAAGCAGTGAGATCTCCCAGCATGGTCACTCTGTGAGACACTGACATCATGTCACCACCACCAGCTCCAAAGGACTGGGCACACAAACAGAAAAAAAGAAACCCTCCAGTTGCTATACTTAACTATCTTTTAACATATCAATCATACCCTAAAAAAGTGGTATAAAAAATTAAGCCTTGAATCCTACCTCACACCATATGTAAAAATATTTTTTATACAGATCATAGACCTGAAAGCAAAAATTAAAAGACCAAAACTAAAATTATAAAATTTCTAAAATAAAATGTAGGAAAATTTCTTCCGAACATTGATTTCTCAGAGAAAACTCAAGGAGCACTAACTACAAAAGAAATCTTTGATGAACTGGGCTTGAAGGTTTTGAATACAGATACAAAAATACAAATCAATATTACGACTTCTGCAAATCCAAAGATGTTGGTAAAAAGTAAAAAGCAAGCCTCAAGGGTAGTAACAATTGTGATTCATGTATTCAATAAAGGACTGGTGTCCAGATAATATAATATTTCTACAAGTCAATAATAATAAGGCAAACAGGTCAGTTAAAAAAGGGGCACAAAATGTAAACAGGCACTTTGCTGGGAAAGTATTCATGTGGCGAATAAACATTCAGAGAGCATGGCAACCTCCCCGGGGGGCCCTCGTTGGGCACATGGTGCGACTGCTATGCACCCACACACGGGTGACAAGACGGGACACGGGTGACAAGAGGGGACACGGGTGACAAGACGGGACACGGGTGACAAGAGGGGACACGGGTGACAAGACGGGACACGGGTGACAAGATGGGACACGGGTGACAAGAGGGGACACCGATGACAAGATGGGACACCGATGACAAGAGGGGACACGGGTGACAAGAGGGGACACGGGTGACAAGACGGGACACGGGTGACAAGATGGGACACCGATGACAAGAGGGGACACGGGTGACAAGATGGGACACCGATGACAAGACGGCACACCGATGACAAGACGGGACACGGGTGACAAGAGGGGACACGGGTGACAAGAGGGGACACCGATGACAAGACGGGACACCGATGACAAGACGGGACACGGGTGACAAGAGGGGACACGGGTGACAAGACGGGACACGGGTGACAAGACGGGGACAATGACGCTCTACCACTGGGGCAGTAAGATGGAAAACCAGCTTGACAAAACGGCTGGCAGTGTCTAGGGAAGTTAGGTGCAGATCCAGCTGGCGTCCAGGAGAGCCACGTGCTGGTGGCCACGGGGCCCTGCAGAGAAATGCCCCAGCAGCTCCCCTGCGACGGCGTCCCACAGTCCGTCGCGGGAAGGACGGCGCTAGGGTGTGTCGGATAATGGAACAGGGACAGCAACTTAAAAAGAAACACAGAATGGTGCATGAAATAACAAGCACAGATTTCACAAACACGTTGAACAAACCAAGACAGAATCAAAGGAATTCCTCCTGATTCCCTTACTGTGGCGTTCACAAGCGGGCGGTTCTCCAGAGCCCCTGCTGTGGGTCAGGGGGTGCGGCCCAGGCGGCCTGTGTGTGAGCCCCGCGAGGCACTTCGTGGTGTTTTTCTCCATCAGTGCAATCACCGAGGTCCCATCAGATGGGAGCCCGTCCTGTATTTGCAACAAAGTTCTCTGCTCAGCTCAGGGCTCTTTCCCAAAATTCTCCAGAGAGCAGGGAGAGACAGAGGCACAGTGGATGTTTCAGTCATGACTTTTTGGTCATTTTTCTTAGTCACCTTTTTGAGGAAACGCTCATCTTCACAGGAGAAAGCACTCTGGTGTCTTTGCCCGTGACGCTGTCCTTGGAGAGAGGCCAGCGATCTAATCTTCTAAAATGTAATGCTAGAACACCATGGGTCCTGATACCAGGAATAATAAAATGTGGACTATAATTTAAATAAAATTAGCTTTTACACAAACATGACCACTGTTTGTTTCGATGGAAGTGTTAGAAACCGCATCTCAAGTAACTGTCTTATGGCAGAGGGTGAATCTCCGTTTCATAGAATATAATTCTAATTTAACAACTTCATATAAGATCTGAATTTTACTGAATGATTTAGTATATGCCAGATCTATTTTCAAGTGAAAAGGATCCTAATTGCTAAATGCTATGGTACTGTTGTATGGGAAAGCCATCAACTTTGTTTTCTTCAATTTTTTCTTACATTTTTAGAGACCTTTCTTCCATGCAGTCTCTGAATGAAAACTATTATTGCAAAAATGAAGCAATAGCAATTCTGAACACTCAGCATAATCTTAATCACCCCATGTGTGTGTCACATCCACAGAGGAGGTCTCAGTACAAACCGGTAACTTTGTTCTCAGAATTGGTAAGCGGACACACAAAGCACAGGGAATGATTGGTTACCGTAGAACTTACAAATGAACAAAATTAGAACTCCCTTAGGCATACATCCTAAAAAACGATAGAGCAGAGAGACAGAGCTGGAGAGAGATCCATCATGTTAGGTCATAGGCGTCCCTTGGAAGAGGGACGTGGGCTGTCAGAGAGGGCAGAGCTCACCTCATGGGAACACTTCAAATGTAAGTGCCATTTTCTCTCACTGGACAGGCCCAAAGTCCAAAACAACACATCTGATTTCCTGCAGAGGGTGACACCCAGGGCGGGTGGGGGCCGCGAGAGCCTGTGACAGGGGCCCCTGCTCTGGGGGGGTCTGAGGTGGAACCGGACCGGACAGCCACCTGCGTCCCGGTCAGCTGCGCGGGCACCTTGCTCTCAACTAGAAGCGGGATTCAAGCACACAGGCTGGCCCTCAGCACTTAGCACATGACAATGAGTAACCGAATAAGTTCTGTAACTCCTCGGCTCTGATTCCAGGCAAACTTTATGGCTTATTTTATTAATTCTTCAATGGGGAAGAATGTGTTGATCTACACTTGGAGATACTGTGGTTTGTTTGATGGTCCTATTGTAACTGTCACCTAACAAGTCGTTATTTTGGTTTATAAGTTGTTTAGTAGCTTGGTTAAGACTTTTTATGGGAAAATGGTTCTCTCTAAGTGAGGGTTAAGACTGAGGTTGTGGGTGGCCCCTGAGTAGTGGTGCAGTAGCCCACTTGCTCTCTCCCCCGGGGCTCGGGGGGTCCGTGTGGATGACACCCAGACATCAACCAAAGGGGGTCCGTGGTCACCCGCTTCCTCAACAGCTACTCGGAACTGAAGGAACAGATGACTCTGAGAAACTGGACATGATGTGGACTTTCGATCTTGTTTTCATTACGGAGAATTTAAAAAAATGTAAATTTCACCAAATATAGATAAAGCTTCAAATAGGCAAACAAAGTCAAAAGTTGGAGTATTTTCAGAGGATATTGTTTACTAAAACATCAAACTAGAGATTAAATCCATCTGCCAGATTGTTGCAGAAATCCTGAAATTTTATTTACATTGCTGCCCACCTTTTATTTTTCTGATCAAAGTAGGTAAAAAAAAAAAAGAGTTACTTAAATGAAGCTGATATATCTCTTATTTCACAATCAAGAAATAAATTGCATTTTGAGAAAACCTTTTCAAAAATGTGTGCTTTGTGTTTATGTAATGAATCTCCCGTAATCAATACCTGCAATTATTTGCATTAAAGAATCAAGCCTCGGACATGAGGCTGCTCTTCACTAAGGGATTCCAAACAGATGGAGGTCTCCAAAATGCCTGTGCATACGGCAGCTGCCCCATGCAGCGGGAGGCAAATCAGAGGGTGGGGACAAATATCTGGACACGGCACAGTGCCATCTCCAGAGCTCCCACAGAGGCTGCCCCCCGCCCCCAGGGCTGGATCACACATGGGGATGTCACGTTGAAGGAACTGGCTTCGCGTGGAGAATAGCTTCTGTTTTCCTAGAAAAGTACATCCAGCTACTGACAGTTGGGGCTGGTCTGTTCGCAGTTTGCAGGCTTTGGGGGCTTTGTGGGCTTACCCTCCCTGAAACAGTTCTCAGCAAGACGGACAGAAAACAGTGCGGCAAAACCAGAGCAGACCACACACAAAGGGCTGAACACAATGCCTCTCCAATGTTCAAAGTATTCAGGCTATTTCTGATGTTTTAAATTCTTTAAAATCACCCCACAACTGCACTGCCAACTTCAGGAGGGCAGACACTGATGTAGAATCCTATCTGAGATTTCACCTTCAAACTCAGATTAACAATTCAAGGATTTAGATTGACTAATCCAGTCTAAAAACTGGGACACAAAAGTGGGGTTCACAGAAATTTCAATCATCAAAAACAAAACATAAGAAGTGAAAATATCCCATGATAGTTGAGGGATTTTATGTCTCATTTATATTTACTCAATTAAAAAAACCCCATCTTTTCAAATGTTATTCGGGTTTTGGCCATGTGACCACAGTTCAGGTGTCCTGTACAGTGCCTTAGGCATAGAAATTTCAATAAATATATCTCCAAAAATAAAATTGTAGGGGTGCCTGGGTGGCTCAGTCTAAGTGACCAACTTGATCTCAGCTCAGGTCTTGATCTCAGGGTTGTGAGTTCAAGCCCCACGTTGAAAAAAAGTAGAAAAGCAAAATAATTACACAGAAAATAGTAAAAATTGTGTTTGTCAAATGTCAGGGTAAGCTTCCTCTTTTGGATAGGAGCCTGTAAGACTCGCAGGAGGTTTGTAGGGATCCTGGGAATCTACTTCAAACAGAGGCCTGGTTGATATTTCATTAATAGTTGGTGATTATTTTTCATTTGTTGGAGTTTGTAATAAGTAAACAACATCCTTATTTATTTGAAATGCACAGAGTGGTCGCAGGAGGGCTAATCCCTCTGTCTTATTGATCCCCCAATCACAATAAAGTCATTCATAAACAACACCACAGAAGTTGAAAACCAAGCAACCCAGCGCAGTGGGAGACCCACACAGGGCTTGAGCGGAGCAGTGGTAAACGGGGAGCAGGAGGGGCCGGGAAGGAGGTCGGGGATGCCCACAGAAGGGGAGGGGGTGTCGGATGGTGGGGTGGTGGCCGCCCCTCCTGGTCTCTCTCTTGCTATTTCTGGGGGGCCCCAGGGTGGGGGCCCAGCACTCGGAAGTGGAAGCTGCTGATGTTCACCTCCCGCTGGGCACAAAGTGGGCAGAGCAGCGCCCACTGTGTGTCCCTCGGGAGCCAGTCTTGGGCAGGTCAGTGCCCGGACCCTCTGGGGCAGTGAGCTGGCTCCTGTGTCCGCACTGGGGACAGAAGCTCCCGGTTGCGTGCTGGGAGGCTAGGATGCAGCATGCGCTGCCCGGCCTGGCAGCGGGAGCCTGAAGGTGCCCGATGGGGCTGACAGAAGCGGCGGCGGGCACGGAGCTAAGGTCCTGTCCTTGCCTTACCTGCGCTCTCCGTTGGGGGTCACCCACCCCACAGCATGCGCCCCGGGGCTGGAAAGGGTGCCGGCAGCACTTACCCACAAATAGCTGGCTGTTGAGCTGCAGGCGCACGTGCCCATCCTCAGGGGCTGCATGTGTCCCGGGCGGGAGCAGGTCCACCTGTAGCCAGGCCTCCTTTGCGTTCCTTTCAGCCCGGACCAGGTGCCACCGGTCGTCATTGAGGGGGGCGGGCGCCTGCACTGTGACCTCGCAGGGCCCGTTCCCCACATCGAAGGAAAAGGCCACTTCCACTGGGGCTGGAAACAGGACACGTGGGATGGTTGGCGCCGTTTCCCAGATGGCCCTCAGGGACACAGGGAAGCAGGGCCCCCGCCGACCACAGGCGGAAGAGTATCTTTCCAGGTAGACTAGAGGGCAAAGGTAGATTGTACTTGGGAAAATAATGATTTTTAAAAACTAGGCTCAGAATGTGCTAATTCACTTTGATTTGTACTGGACTGAAACCATAATTACATGTGTAGAAAAACTATAAAACATCTGGATTTTGTGTAGAACTTGGTCCAGACCTTCACCCATTTCATAATGCGAGCAAGCTGTGGGTTCACCGGTGGTCTGTTGCAGGCTGTTTGGGGTTCCAGTGAGCACTTTGTGGAGGAACTAGCTGAACTCAAACCCTGTCTACGCCCAGACGAAGTGTTCTCAAAATGAACCCTGCGTGGACAGGTACTTCCTGAGGGCTGTCAGGTGTACCATCAGGCTCCTGCTGCACGGGGTGTTCACAGAACTGCAGGACTGGACTGAATCTCAGGCTGGAGCTAATGGGTGGAGGGACGAGGAGCATCCAGGGCTCCTTGACCAGTGATAAGGGCCCCATGGAGTTTTCTGGAAACTTACAACGTAGCTCCAGGCTGATGAAGTCTGTGATCCCCAGGTTCTCTAAGAACACCCCAGATGAAGCTCTCGTCTTGAAAAAGAAGGACACGTCGGCGCTGAGCTCTGCATGTAAAGTGGGGAAGTGAAGGTATGAAGTTTCTGTGTGGAAGGAAGCGGAGTTCCAGAAGGATCCTAGGAGACAAGAGGGAAGGGTCACACAGAGCAGCCGTGTTTGGTGTCCTGGCTGCTGGTCTCCTGAGCGTGCCCACAGGACGCCTGAACGAGAGCTCGATGGGAGTGGGGTCCGCGAAGACGCTCCCCTCACGGTGCAGGAAAGAGCGTCTTGCAAACCGTGTCCATCTCCACACCACCCACGAGGGAAGTCTCCTCTGCATCCAGGCGAGTCACTCTGATAATGTCCTCCACACTTTATTATCAAACCTTACCTGCTCATCATTTGGAATGTTAAGCATGTGCGTAACTGAATTAAAAAAAAAAACCCTGCAGAAATCCAAAGAGTTGCCCATCGTAACCCCGCGGACCCAGATGGTCGAAGGGCCCCAGCCTGGCCTGGCTCCTTCCCCAGAGCCCGCACTCCCACCCCGACTGGGGCCACGAGGGGGAGACCCCTCCACCAAGCCTGGAGGTGGTCTTCCTGACATGCACTTTCACCTGAGCCCTGATAAGGTGGGTAGAAAGTCACTACCCACAATGGTTTCTGCCACAGCGATCTCCTGTTGCTCAAAGTCAACGAAAAATAAATAGCCTAAAACCTCTCAGAGACAAAAAGCACCTTCCCAAGGTTTAGCACTTGGACAGAAACGAACTTTGAAAGACACATGATCCTGTGACTCGGTGCGACTTGGGGGCCCCTCTGGTTGGGCTTCTCTTTGCACTTTTCTTTTGAGTTTACATGTCCCAGCCTCCCTCTTGGCTGGGGCTGCCTCCTGTTGGACCTGAGGTTGGACATGGTGTGCAGCCTGGGCTGGTGATGACCCTGAGTCCTGGCTCTGAGGCCACATACCTGACAGCACTCACGTCTAAATTGCTTTTCCTGGAGAATGAGTTCATGCACGGGGTCAGAAGACAGCCACCCCAGATACCTCTCACCCCGTGTCTGGAGGACAGAGGCAGTCCCTGCTGGCCTCTGTACCGTGTGTATCAATCTGGCATCACTTCCTGCCAAGCTGGTCTGCTTTGCAGCTTTCTGTCTGGGGGTGCAGGGCAAATCAAGGAGTCAGTTCTCAGATTTTCCTGGGACTCACATGGAGCCAACAGCCCATTTTGCTGGCTTTTCTGTGGAGACACATTCTGGAGATGTTTTATTTTTCTTTAGAGCATAATTAGCTGAGGTGAGGTTTCCTCTGTACAGTTCTTCTCAGGGCCAGGCCCTGGTCTGCTCTATGATGGAGATGCTGGGTGACTATTGGTCACAGGAGTCCCTGCAGCCACACATGGCAGGACCACACTGCTCTTCCAGTTGAACTGTTAAAGAAAACTGACTTGGGACGGCACCAAAGAGAAAAGAAGGACTTCTCCCAAACACAGGCTGACTGGTCATCAGGAATGTTTGGCCTTAAAATCCCAAATTAGAGAAAACAGTTTTAAAGGGTTGTCTTTTGAATCAGTATTCAAAGGGGCACCTGTACCCCAATGTTTATAGCAGCACTGTCAACTGTGGTCAAATTATGGAAAGAGCCCAGATGTCCATCGACAGGTGAATGGATAAAGAAGACATGGTTCATATACACAATGGAATACAGCCTTCAAAAAAATGAAATCTTGCCATTTGCAACGACATGGATGGAACTGGAGGGTGTTATGCTGAGCGAAGTAAGTCAGTCAGAGAAAGAAAAATACCACATGATTTCACTCATGTGGAATTTAAGGAATGAAACATGAACATAGGGGAATAAAAAAGAGAGAGGTAAACTACAAAACAGACTCTTAACGATAGAGAACAAACAGGGTTGCTGGAGGGAGGTGGGTGGGGGTGGACTAGATGGGGGATGGGCATTAAGGAGGCACTTGTGATGAGCACTGGGTGTTGTGTGTAAGTAATGAATCACTAAATTCTACACCTGAAACAAAAAAAAGTGTATCTTTCCTTTCATTTCAATTTTATAAGTAGATCACAGAGAAGCTTGGGGGACTGGTTTAATCTAGTAGATTAGAATCTGTTTCCCCTGGGCAACACATTTCCACAACGACCAAGTTCGAGGAGAGCACCTCTCATCTTCTGCTGAAGGCCTCGAACTAATATTGACACTCTTTGGTCACCCCACCCTTACTGGTGGAACTGGACGAGGTGACCCACTGCCTGTGGCCTGCACCCTCAGGGGCCAGGGTCCTCTGTTCCTTGGGTCTTCCTGTACAGAGACGGGGTCCTGGAACTCATGGGCGGGAGCCATGAGCTGTGTGGTAGCAGACCTGTGCATGTCCTGCTCTGGGGGTTTGATGGGAAGGACAGTCATCCACCCAGGAAAGAGTCATATTATCAAGTGAACCTTACAGGTAGGGATTTGATAACAGGTTTGCTTGAGGGCAACCTGTATCTCGTGTATATAACTGATATAACTGCATGTGTGCAAGTGCACCTGTGTGATACCGAATGGTTACAGGTGCACCTGTGTGATCCAGAATGGTTACAGGTGCACCTGTGTGATCCAGAATGGTTACAGAATCCAGATTGTTACTTACATAAGAAAGAGATGTAGTATTATGTATATTTTTAATATATATACATATATACATATATACAATGTAACATATATATTATATATGTAATGTTACTATGTATACAATGTAATACTTGGGATGCATATTATCCACAGTGCAGCTATATTGATAGTGTGTACGTCTTCTGTACATATGTGTGAGAAAGATGGATGCATAGACAGATACTGTCTATTCAGGGGAATTAACTTTGTTAGCCCGATTGGATTAGGGTGATTTCATAAATAGTTTCTTTTCTAAGCTTTTATTTGACCCACTAATAAGTTAGCCCAATAATTAATTATTATTCATAAAGGCACACTGCTTTTTAAAACAAAGATGTTTACTTTAAAAATCAAAGGTATATGAAAATAAAAATTCTGCTTCTTAAAACTGGAAGTATAAATTTGAAATTGTTAAGGTGAGAACTATTTTTCTAGTCAAATCCATCTTTCTGACTGTTTAAGAGACTGGTAAACACAGCTTCTTAAAGAGAAAACACTAAGGATTATAGCTTCGGCTTTGGGAACATAAACACTGGTGCATTGATTCATACTTCAAAATTCCTCTTGAAATTTGTAATGTTTTTGAAAAGAACAATTGGGATCAAAAAATAAGGAAAACAAAAATGAAAATAATGAAATATGTGGCTGGTTATAATGACAGTTTCGGTTCGTAGGCCAGCTGGAAGAGAACGAAACTCTTCAGACACGTCTGCACAGGAATCCTGCTGCCCCGTGTCGGGGGAGGCACATGCAGACAAAATTCACAGAGCTCACAGAAAGTGAGAATTATTCCAACAGTTATTCACATGACAAGCAGACTTAGAAGCCACTTCAGTCTTCAATGTCTGTGTTCCCTTCTGGATTTGTGGGGACCTCTCCTAATATTGGCAGCTACTACAAAGGTGACTGGTATTCCAAAGACGTGACAGGTACTTTTACTAATCTAGAGCTCAGGAACACGTTTAGTCTAGCAGCCAGCTGGAGCCAACAGGTCCAAAGGAGGTAGAAAGAAGTGACCTTGGACCCAAAGATTTACCAGCCCTCCCACTTTAGTTTAGGTGCAAGATAAACATAAAGTAAAGCACTGTGATGCTCCCAGTTTTCTGTGTGCACCCCACCATCCACCATGAATTCTTTTTTTTTAAGATTTTATTTATTTATTTGACAGAGAGGTAGAGAGAGAGCACAAGTAGGCAGAGTGGCAGGCAGAGGGAGAGGGAGAAGCAGGCTCCCCGCTGAGCAGGGAGCTGGACATGGGGCTCCATCCCAGGACCCCAGGATCATGACCTGAGCTGAAGGCAGCTGCTTAACCGACTGAGCCACCCAGGCGCCCCCTGCCATTAATTCTTGCACATCTGGGACGGAAGCTGCTGTAGCCACATGGGGCTGGGGCATGGGAGGTCTGACAGCCACTCCCACCTTCCCGTGCGGTCTGCTTTTTCCCTGCACATTTCCTAATCTCTGGGTTTCCTCCTCTCGGGCACTGTCTGCCCAGAATTGCCAGGCTGCCCCTCATCCCCTGACCTCTGCAGGGCTCCGTCCTTGACCTCTTTTCTTCTCTCTGGACATGAACCATCCAGGGGACTTGTCCTTGGACGACTTCCATGGGCAGCAAGCAGGCTCTCCAGGGACACTGGGGGAGCAGGGTCAAGGCCCTCCCTCTCCCCTGTCTGTGTTCACCCCGCAGACATCTGGACCAGCCTGTTCAGACCTGCAGGCCTCATGCCACCAGGCCACAACAACCCATTTCATTAATGGCAGCTCCATCCTCTGCTGTCTGGACCAAACCCTCAGTGTTATCTTGAATTTGCTCACAGTTCACATCAATCTGCCTCTACCTTCAAGCAAATTCCCAGTGTGGCTCACCACTTGTAGTGGCCTGGCCGCCCAGGTCCCTCCTACTAGCCGGGGACCCCAGGCCAGCAACCATCCACCGGCTCCACTCAGGATGCTCTTCCCTGCACCCATGCGTGTTCCCCAGTCCTGCCGGTCTTCATCGGATGGTCCCCGGTCCTGCCGGTCTTCATCGGATGGTCTTTCCCAGTGAAGCCTCCTGAATCCCCACACGGTGTCCTGTCTTCTCCACGTTGTGGGCCTGCGCCATCCTGCGTGTGTGCATCGACTTGTCTTCTCTGCCCAGGAAGACAGTGACAGCCTTCTGTCTTGCATCCTGTTGCACCACTGGACACAATCCATAGTTATCTGACTAAATGTCTGGATAATATTTCCTCTTTTCTTTAGCCCGTGAGCAGGTTGGATACTTCTTTCGTTTTGGTTTCATAATGTGTCTTCCCATAATTCTGCTCCTGTTATTTGTGGAACAAATGGGAGTGGGGAAGGAAGACAGAAGAGGTGGAGGGAGAGGTGGGGCAGCCAGGGAAATCAGAGAGAAGAATCCAAAGGAAAGCAAGGCAATCAGCTGCTGTAAACACTTAAAAATGGTGGACGTGCCCAGACCCTGGGTGGGACTGGCGCTGTGGAGGCCCGTAAAGGCTGTCGTCCAGGATCTTTGAAAATGGGATCAATCCGCCTGCATCTGACATGGTTTTGATGTAGCAATGCCAAAAGGAGGAGAAATTAATGAACTCATCTCTTGTTCTGTGAGCCTGTCCCCTGCCATGGGTTGTTTCTTGCTGTGCACGCCTTAAATATTAACGTGCCCTGCGCAGCTTCGAGCCCCAGACAACTGTTCCAGCTGCTGCAGACAAATTAGGGAGCCAATCTCAGGGGCTCAGTAATGACTTTTCAGACCACAGGATGCTGAGAAAAAAGTTTCCTAACTGCATGTCTTCAGTGGGAGCACCAAGCCAGATGCTCAGATTACATTTAAAATTTTAATGGAATAAATTATCTGAAAAAATAATCGAATAAAATGGGTTGCAGAGTGAAAATGTCAAAGATTTTAAAATGAATTTGCAGTTCAGGTCGTCAAAAAACGAAGACCACCGCTTTTCCCATAGGTAAAGTGTTTGCATAGGGATTTTGAATAAAGATGGTGGGATGGAGTTGGGGTACAGAACGTATTTCTCCCCAAACCTGATGAAATCAAGAATAATGAACAAAAAACACCACCAACAACACACACAACAGCTCTCAAAAGTCTGTTCCGAAGCCCCGAGCCCCCAACTTGACTTCCGCCTGACGTCCAGCAGCTGTCCCCCGTGGGCTCAAACAACGGTGACCATCTTCCTTGCCTGCACCCAGACTAAAACCCTAACTGCGAAATGGAATGACTAGAAGAAATTCCCAATTGTCTCATGATAATCCTGAACTGTGAGATTTCTGGAGCCCTCCCTGGGGGCACTTGGCCGCTCTGAGTGGACAGGCTCTGAAGCTTCCTGGCCTCAGGCTAGTCACCACATCCCATAGTGATGGTTTATATCAAGTACTGAGTAAGAGCAACACAACATTGACCCCTTTCCCAGTTTACAAGGGGACATAATTCCTCCTTCATCAGCACCTGCTGGAGTGCAGTGCTGTTCAACATGCTGCAGCCCCCTTGCCATCATGCTGACCAGCCGCTCCCAGGAAAGAGGCCCTTAGGGCATTACTTACGGTCCCCTTGGCACAGCAGAGGCCCCAGTTTGTAGGCTACAGCAGAGCTCGGGCGGGCTGTGTCTGTGACCACGATGCGTGTCACGGGCAGGTGCTCCTTATAGGACAGCACACCTGTGTCGTTGGTCCTGGGGGAGAAAACACCCACTAATGCCATGTGGGGCCAGCAGAATGAGCTCACCCGCCAAACACTCCACACACAACACTTTTACGGGTCCTTTCCAAACACAGCATCCACACCACTGACCTCAGAGAAGGCAGGTGGCAGATTCAAAAGGGTCTTCTGGGCACACCTGAGGTCACATTCCAGCCTCACTAAGCAGACTGTTCTTCTAAATATAGGACCAGCACAGGACTCGCATGAAGTTTTATACATTCATGCAGTCTTAGGTGTCCTGTGGGTAAGTCACTGCTTTGGTCGTGTTACGTATTAGCAATACACAATATTCTATATAACATATAAATATAAATAATTTTTTGCTCAGAACTTTATTTTCATTATTATTACTTTTTAAAAAGTACCTTGTTTTCATCTTGTCCCTCCTTATTGATTTTATAATTTTAAAAACTTATTTGAAACCAACTTGGGTATAAAATTTGGTGCAATGTGGGCAGGTGCTTGGGAAATGTGCCCTCTGCTCATGCCCTGCCCAGGAACAGGGGGCAGGTGTAGTCCCTGCCCTTCATCCAGGGGACACTGCTGTCATTACGCTCTGCGAAAGTCAGTGTCTAGTGGAGACACAGCAACATCTCCGGGGACCGTGTGAAGTAAGCAGTGGGCTGGCCAGTCCCTATTTCTCCAGCACCAGAGGGTTGTTCTAATTCTCTGCAATATCCTCCTGTTTTTATGAGGGGCTTCAATTTTGTGTGGATTTCTGACTTATAGACAGTGGAGACTCTGAATCTGCAGGGGCCCGGCAAGCAGTATCGACCGTCCTCGGCACATCTGCCCATCCTGCCCCCACAGACTGGGAAGGAAGAGCCAAGTCACCCCTGTCACTGAGTCCTTTTTCTGGGCAGTTAGAAGTTCCCTTATTTAACATAAAAAAAGATATCAAAGGTCAAACATGAAGCATTATTTTTAGACCAAGCTAAAATAGAGATTGTTATTTGAATTTTTCTTCCTGAGTTAAAAGCAGTCTTGTAGCTGTATTTAGTGCATATACTGAGATATGAAAACATAAATATTAAAATCTGAACAGTAAGACATATTCTATTGAAGGAGTTGGATCATTTGCCAAATTTAGCCTTGACAATCCTCTGCTTCACCTAGTTAAGCTTCTATTTCTTCATGCTAACAAAGAAGATAGAACATGGATTTTCCAAATCCATTGATGCTTGACGTTGTGATAAACAGGGTAGACAGGAGGGTGGTGTGGCTTTTGGCCACGTGGTAAATCGGCCAAACCAAGCGCATCTTCTGCTGTCAATCTTGCAGACACACAAGCATGTGCACGCCAGGGGGATGCAGCTGTAGTTACTCACTATGGATCTGTGCATTTTTAAAGAACTACATTGCAGAAACCAGTCCTTTTCATTGAGGTTGTAACAGTGATATTTTTAGAGGACTAGGAACATTGAAGACTCATCTTAGTGCATCACACGTGTGCTGGGGAAGATAATGAAACACATCTCTCCTCTGTGTTGGTTTGAAAACCATGTTTTTGCTGAGCTGATGGAAAGAATTGTCTTTACAATGTTGTATGACTACGTAGGGTTTCCAAGTTCCCATTTTACTCAGGTAATTATTGATTTGCCAGGTGGATTTATTCAAAACTGCCTAGTTAATAAGTGCTCATGATTTTTCTGTGTTCTCTGTTTTCCTCGAAGGGCCCACTGCAAGTAGACTTACAAATAGCGCATTTGTCATGTGTTCTCATCTGCCTTGAGAGTCCATAACGAGCAACTCCTAAAACTACGGAAATAATACTTATGACTTTCCAAGGAAGCATACTGTTTTGTTTTGTGAGGACTTTGGGGGGTGCCAAGTGTGACTCAGGCTAGTTTCAGAGGTTGGGAAGGAAGGGGGGGAAGCTGGCCAACTCCAACATTTGGTAATGACTCCAATCGACCACGAGATCATTCAGAACAGCTTTTATGACCAAATTTGGAGACTGTTCCAAATAAGTGGAGTGATTTTGACCTTTTTATAAGAAATTTTACTTATATAAAAATATATTATCACTAATAACTTTCCTGGTTAATTAAATGTTTTATTGTATTGGTGCTATCTCAGACATTTAGAGTGGCTGAAACAATCATAGAATAAACACCAGTGTATGCATCTAAGTTTGATAACTGAAATATTACCAGTGGAGACAAAGAAACAAAATTGTAGTTAATTATAGTTGAAATGGCTATGTGTGCAGAAAATCCAAAAGAATCTACAGACTGTCCATTAAAGTTCAAAACAAGAGTCTAGCAGGGCCACAGGACCCAAGGCCAAGGGCGCAGAATCTGATTGCATTGCACACTGCAACACGGAAGGAAAATGGAATATAAGATGATACTACTCACATGAGCATCAAAGATATAAAATCTGTAGGAAATAAACTAGTGAAAGTCCTGCAAGCCTGGATGCTGAATATGATAGACACATTTGTGAGAAGAGTTAGGGGGCTGGTTCACTGGGCATGACGGGGACGCCAGTGCCCCTGAAGTCACCCGTGGCGTGGGCCCCGCCCCCGTCAGGGCGGTAAAGTGTCATCTGTACCAGAGGCAGCCGCAGTCGTGTGAACGTGAAACCCCCAGCACATCCTCTGAAGAAAGACAGAAGATGAGTGATCGACCTACGGACAACCTGCCATCTGCAAAGCTGGAAGTAACTGGAGATCTGGGAAAGAAGTGGCGGGTGAATGGCAGTTTGTGTGATCCGTGCTGTACCGTGTTAGCACTGATTTCTGGCAAGATGGAAATGCTACAGAGGGAGGTCACAGGGAAGAGAGGGGAAGTTGAGTAGGTTTCCTGGTGATCATGTGGGCAATAGGTAAGCACCAAAGGGAATTTAAAAAACCCCATACAAACCAGAGAGTAATGGGTTAAATAAGGAAACTACAGGATAACAATCTTTTTAAAAGAACTGACTACGCACGTAATTACAAGAACAAAAAAGCAAACCTCCCTAACTACTGAAGAAATAATTTTGTAGAAGATCAAAGAAATATGCATCTTGTAAAAAAGAAACACAGCAAATATAACAATTTACATTAATAACTATAACATAAAATAATATGATAGATTTGAACCCAAACATATGAGTTTTATCAATGAATATGAGTGGGTTTAATTGAACTTTTACAACACAGAAGATTTCAGATTTGGCCGCCAAACTAAGACACAACGGTACAGGTAAACCAGAGACACACCTGCACAAAATGACTCAGAAAGGCTGAAAAGGAGAGTGGCCCACCTGCCATTTGGATGACAAGCAAGTCAGGGACGATCTGGTTTCATCGTACAGCTCAGGCTCAAGCCTGGGAAAGACAAAGGGGGCATCACAGAGCCTGAAGCCCGAAAGTGCAAGGCAGGCAGAGCCCTTCTAAATGCTTCTACTCCAAGATATCAGACCAACCACCTTTTGGAGAAAAATCTACACAAAATGCAAGGAGTCAGGCATAGAAACTCACCAATAATACGATAATTTAACACCAAAAGGAGACAGAAATGAGTGGGGATGTACAAGACCTGAATAACATAATCAGTGGGGGTAAATCTTATGGGTAATATACCAAAAGCTACACCCAATAAAAAGAAATGCAGCTTCTTCTCAAGCTCACATGGGACATTCACAAACCCAATCATTGAGTATACCACAGAGAAAACGACAGTGAGTTCCTTATAGTAGAAATATTATAAACACACTCTGATCAGATCAGAATAAAACTGAAATAGTAACATTTTTAAAAGGCCCTTCCATCTGAAAATTTGATTCCTAAATCTGATAAAGACTAACTCACCTACAAAAGTTGATGAAAACCTTCTAGTGAAAATATTAATAAATAAGATATTAGTAAATAATGCCACACAAAAAATGATATAACTTGACCAAGTGGAATTTGTTTCAATTTAAATATTAGGATTTCATTAACGTTATCCACTAAATTAAGATATCTAAGGAGAAAAATAATTTGCTTATTTCCATAAATGCTGAAAAAGAAATTTGACAAGTGTCAACACACATTTCTAAGAGACACTCAGGAAGATAGGAACTGATAGGTACTTCCTTAAAGTGAGTCCATAAATACACACGAGGTATATACTACATCTATATATATATTTACCTCACTGCTATCAATGTCTGTGTCACCTTGGTCATGAAGCCAGAAGGTCACCTAATGGCAGGCTTAGGGACATTCCCCCTCAGATCATGAGGCCACAGACTCCACTGCTATCCAACATATTCAATAAAAACATGCCTTCACCCATGAGCAACAACCTAATAGAGGGTACAATGATAACTCCACTTTTGGTACCAAGAAAGAAGATAAAGTATCAAGGACTAAATTTAACAGAAAATGTACCAAATGGTAGAAGAATACTTTCCTGAGAGACATACAAGTGATTTGTGTGTTCCTTTTTCTTGGATAAGAAAACCCAGCATCATGAATATGTCCCTTCTTGCTGAATAGTAATATGGCATCAATAAATAAAGCACTCTCCTCTATTGCTGTGGGACTGTAAACTGGCAAGGATGTTGAGAGGAATTTGCAATGTCTAGCAAAACTAGTATTTATTGCAGAATTGTTTGTAATTTGCCATAAGCAACCTACATGTCCATATACAAGTCTGTGTTTGAATAAATTATGATATGTCCACACAATGGAAATAGCTATGAAAACGAACAAAGTACATAAAAAGATTGAGAATATGTTACCTTTAGTGTAAAAAAGAAGGGGAAAGTAATAAACTACACAAGTGTTTACTTATTTATGCAAACATAAACATAGGAAAGATAAACCAGGAAATAATGAGATTGTTGACCTGTAGTGAAGGTTAATGGAGAGGGGAATGTGGAGGAGAGAGAAGTGGATCCAGGGTTAGAGAGAGAGAAAGAAAAGAAACGAGATGGGGATGGACAGGGGGA
>NW_027397158.1:396117-430288 GCF_003265705.2 Callorhinus ursinus | reverse complement strand
GGTGGGGTTGGGGTTGGAGGTGGGGTTGGAGGTGGAGGTGGAGGTGGAGGTGGGGATGGAGGTGGAGGTGGGATTGGAGGTGGGGTTGGAGGTGGGGATGGAGGTGGAGGTGGAGGTGGAGGTGGAGGTGGAGGTGGAGGTGGGGTTGGAGGTGGAGATAGGATGGAGCCAATTCACACACAGGTGCATATGCACACACACCCCTTTGAGTTCATTTACAAATTTTTAATCTTTTATTTTGACAAATTTCAGACTAACAGACATGTTGCAGCCATGGTGTAAAGAATCCCCGTACACACCTTGTCCCTCCCCGACAAATGGTGGGGCGTGCTGGGTGTGTTAGTACTCCGGCACTTTGGTCTGTCTTGCACAGGCCAAGCACATCCTTGTGGCCAGTGACTGCCCCCAGCAGAGAGAAGAAAGGTATTTGGGGCATGCACATCTGGGTGGCCCTGACGGTGTCTACTGCAGTGCACCCCTTGCACTGCATTGATCCACTGTGCCCACATTGGCTTCATTCTGTCTTGTTACTGACTCTTCAGGGCGGTGGCCAGTAGTGGTCCCCAGTGGGCCAAACAATGGTCCCTGCTGTTGGCTCTGAGGTCTGAAATAGCATTCGCCAGCTGCTGCATACCACCCACCGTGGACGCCCCTCTGCCTTGGAGCGCTGTTCTGGGTAAGCCGCCCACCTCAAAGCATATCTAATACCCATTCCTGAGGGTCTGACCCTTGGCCTCTCCCTTGTCAGGCTGTGGTTGCTATGAATGCCATGTCCTGGGCGAGTCAGTGCCAGAGAAGACCAGAGAATTCTCTGGGTTCAGGATGTGCTCTCCACCCCATTTGCGTGGAGGCAGCCCAGCTCAGCTCGACAGACTACAAGCAACCCTCTCCTTTGTCTCTGGGTTCACTGGCGTGAGTTGCCCAAGGTGGCCGGTGGTGTCTGTGGCTCCGGGTTCCGGTTGCTCCCAGGAGCTCTCACCACATGACTGCATGTTTTGCAGACAGGAAGTAGAAATTCTACAAGTGGATCTTTGGATAATATCCAGAAGGATCAGTGACGTTGCCCCCATAACTGGAAACACTGTTCGCGGTGGGAATGAGTCACAGGGACCACGGTGCGGCCGTCAGGGGGTCAGAGAGCAGAAGGGGGCTAATGCCCTCTGGGCAAGCCACCTGGTCTTGCAGCTTTCTGAGATTTCTCCCTGGTGGCCTCCCTGTTGGTCGCTGACAGGAGACCGCAGATACACCGGTCCCCCCGTGTCGCATACCCACGTCTTTACATAGATTGTCTCCAGTTTCCAGTCTTGCTCCTTCCCAGACCCCGACCGTCAGAGCCATTCACCCCTGCCCAGGCTCCTCTGCACATGCTTACCCAGGGCCACCTCTGCTCCTACATCACGTTAATGACCAAGGGTCCTGCTCTGAGCCGTGCCACCAGAAATGTTTCCTTGCTCCCCCACCCCACAGCAACCCAATTTTGTCTCGGTTCCTGAGTATAACAGACATTCTGTGGCCAAATAAATCACATTGATCAAACTTTGTTCTTTTAGAGGTGATTCTGGTGTCCATGACCCATGCTCAGAGTAGCATATAAATGCTATACCTAAAGCATTTGAGCCAAGGGGAGTATTTTTAAATTGGTGATACATTTGAAACATGAATCCCAGAGATTTCAAAACCTTTCCACTTTGCAAATAAAAAAAATCAATATGCAATGCAATTTCTTTAGCCTCATGTCTAAGTAACCAATTTTCTAACTTCACAGATTTTCTATCAACATGGGACACCTCTTGCATTTAATATGTGGAGTACCATTTTTACATCTGTGGTACTCTGTAGGCTAGTATTTCCAAAGTGTGGTCTACATGTGATATATATGATTTTAAACATAAACTGATTTGACCAACTATGTTATCAAATAATTTTGGACACCCTCTCAGAGCCTGTGGTGTGCAAGGCCAGCCCAGCCCCCCAAGCAGCATGCCTCACGGAGCATCATGCCCTGCACTTGTTTGATCAGGAACTCTGATCAAGGGACAATCTTCAGAAACTATGTCCTGTCAAGAAGAGATCTCTTAAGTGAACTTAATGAGGCAGAATTCAAAACTTTTAGAAATTATAATGAGGCCGATGTCATAGTGAACAAAAAATATAAATGATTCACCATGGATTTTATCACAGAATATTGAGGGATGAGATGGTGTGATGTGTGGGTTTCCTCAGCAGTAATCCAGGCAGGGGGCAGCCCACAATCTGAGGCCACCATGAGCTGGTGGCGGTGATAGGAACATAGGGCTTGTTAGTGGTGCTCTGCCCTTTGTGGGGGTTTGTCCTTGCTCAAGACGAAGATGTTAGAAATGAGAAACAGGAAGTGAAGAAAAGAAAGGAAGAAAGCCAGCAAATCACTGATCTTAATAATTCAGATTAATGGTATTGTATTTTATCGCCATAGATGTTTTTAACTCACTTGGGCATAATTTCATCCACCTTAATCCCTGGCCTGGCTTGTGCAGTATCTACCCGAACATACACATTTTGAGCAATAGCAAAAGCACATCTCGAAGAAGGAAATCACAGGCAGTTCACCATTCATCCTGGTCTGCGTAGCAGTTGCAGTGGTACTGGGAGTCAACGCAGTTCCCCGCTAATCCGCAAGCACACATCTGGGCCTCGGGCACGGAACCTGCCCAGTAAGTGCGTATCTCATGGGTGCTTCCAACCCACCAGCTCAGAGGGGTTCCATCTGAAAGACAGGTTTGCGAAAGGTGACTTCTGCTTGGCCCCCGGGCCCTGCCTCCCCCAGATGACCCCCTTCTCTCCCAGTCTGCTATTGAGAAACCGGCAGCCAAGAACAAATCTGCTTCGGAAGTGAACCTATTCTTAACACTGTGACAGGATGATGTTTCTATGAGAATTCTAATCCAACTTTGGGTTTGTCTGATTACATCCCTTGAAAATAAATGACGGCACCCAAGTCTTTCCATCGTGGCATTAAATAATTTTTAATCAGCAAAATTATGTGATTTCTTCAAGAACTATATTAAAAAGTGAGTTGCCATCAGGATTAAAACGCAGCTACACGAGAGGCTGACACCTGCTGTGGATCTGAATGCCTGTCGGATCGAAACAACCCCGCCCAGACAGGCAGGCTCCCGGCATCACGCTCTCCGAGGCCCTGGCCGCAAGCCTCCTCGGGGCACCGCGTGGGGCGTACCCCTGCCGAGGCCTGGCTGGTTTGGGGCACCGCTGCGCTGAAAAGCGAGTCCACGCCTCTGCAGGGTGAACTCTTTACCCCTGCCTGAGCGCCTCTTCTGTTCTGAAAGCTCTCCTGAGCAGCGGCACCCCACTGGACCACAGCCCATGGCTGCCTTGTTATGACCCCTCGCAAATGCCCCGGGCCACCGAAGGAGAGGGACAACGTCTCCAAGAGCCCCAGGCCACCCCATGCCCGGGAGCCGGTGATGAGCGGGGGTGCAGCGGGAGATGCACCCATGGGGCTCGTGGGAGGCGGGGCTGTGTGGACATTCCTCCACGCCTGTAAGTGGCTGAGCGGCCACCAAGAAACTCTGTGCACCCAATGTGTGGCAGGGCCGTGGTCCGTCCCGCTCCCTGTCAGATTTGGACCTCTCCACCCAGGACTGATAACCGCTCACAAGAAAATGCCTGGCCACTGCGAACTCCCCGTGGGACCGGGAAGAGAGTGCGAGAAGGCATCTAAGATCAATTTCTTCCAAGTTAGGCTGAAAGCTCATTGCAGGAAGGCTAATGGCACTTAAAATATTTAATAGATATTTTGATAATAACACTTTAAAGTTTTAATTATTTCACCATTATGCTTTCAAACCAGAGAGAAATGACATCACCGGGCTGCATCTTGTAAGTGTGTTTTCTACATCGCTCATCTCTCCCGCCAACAGTGATTCTCCAAAGGTTGTCATAACACCTAGGGCCTCTGCTTGCATTTGTGAGTTGTTAGGTACTATAGAGACTGGGGGGAGGCAGGAGGGTCTGCCTGGGAGCGGGAGAGCCTGGCCCGCCAGCGGAAGCCCTTGGCCGTCCTTCCCTTTAATCTGCAGGAGCTCCTTTGCAGAAGAAGCAACCTCGAGTGACTGGGTTTAATCTGAGGCTACATATACTTTTCTGGCATTTCCCTCGTGGGTGAAAAGAGGAGTGATTTGCAAAATTCAGATGAGCTTGTACCATAAATCACGTGCAGCATCCACACTAGGAAACCAGGAGCTGAGGAGCCAGTGTGGGGTTTGGTGAGAGTGGTCATGCCTGGAGGTCCCTGGACCCTGCAGGGGCGTACGGAGCAGGGCCTGAGAGCTTCCCAAACAGGAGCATGCACGGTGGAAGCCATGTCCAGAAAGACACGTTCCTTCATAAAGAGTGAAATAGTAGAAAAATTGGGGCCAGATGCTTGGGAAGAGCAGTGAGGACTGGGGGACCAGGACTCGAGGCGCTAATAGGACACAGGAAATGGTGACTCGGTGAGTGGTCAGAAGGAAGAAAGGCACAGCCTGAAGCAGCCCCGAGAGTCAGTCTGGATACGATAGAGAAAGGTAAGCATCTGCCCCTGGATCAAGCTAGACCTGTGCTCCGTGCCTCCTCCACCCGCACCTCAGCACTGGGGGCTGGGGCTGGTGGGGGTTGGCGGGGCTGTGCACGTCATTGGCACCTACCTCGTGAGTCCCGGAGCCGAGACCTCCTGCAGTGGAACTCCAGCTGCTGCTGGCAATGCCCGGCGCGGGCGATGGCGGCCAGCAGGTGCTCCAGGCTGGCCTCGTACTGGAACACCGCCCGGTGCAGGTTCTCCTGGTCTGCGCCCTTGACCCTGGTGAGGCCTGAGCCATTGTGCTGCATGACGGTCCACGGGATGTCTCACAGGTGGAGCGGGAAAGAAAGGAGAGGAGCGTCACTGAGCTGGCCACTCAGCACCGCCGGTCGCCTTCTAGTGGGCAGACGCAGAGTCAACGCAAATGGGACTCTAAACCTTAAATCATGGGAGAGAGTGGTCTTCCTGTGATGATGTGTGTCATTTATGTCTGAGCTGATCCTTTCGTGAAAGTGGGTGTTTCTGGATTTTTAGCCAGACAACATTTATGGGAGAGAAAAAGACGTATAACTTAGTTATTCAATTTCTCTAATAACCTAAAGTAATGCAAGGCAAACGATGGCTTTTCTGCTTTAACACACACTCTACTCTTCACTGGAGAATGAGCCTGACGCTGTCAGCAACCTGTGTTCCTCTTATGTGCACTGACCTGCAGGCTCTCTGTAGGTCACTGTGGCATCACACCTGCTCTGCTCAGAGCTGAGAGGCAAGGAGAAGGGGCATTCCTGGACCCACACCTGACCCTGCTCTGCAGGGTGAGATACCATGGCCTGTGACAGTGCCGTGACCCCTGGCCACTTCTGTCTACCTAGGGCACCTCTGTCTACCTGTGCTACCTGGATGCACTTCTGTCCACCTGGGCATACATCTGTCTACCTGGATGGACTTCTGTCTGCCTGGGTGTACCTCTGTCTACCTGGGGCACTTCTATCTACCTGGGACACATCTGTCGACCTGGCACAGTGGCTGGAATTTGAACCCTGCATGCTGAATGCTGGTGCACAAGGGGACGTGGATTCTTCTAATCCCCACTGCCGGGACTCTCTCTGTGTGGTCCAGTCGCCCAGTGTCATCTGTGAAAAGGAATTGGTTAAATTGTCCCTTTTTGTTGGGATTTGTCTGATTAAGGGGCCTGGAAAGCAGCCCCACGGACTTGGTTTTGTTGGTTGGCTACTCCGTGTGACCCCATCCTGCATGTCTGGAGTTCCTGCCGGAGACACAGGCACCATCCGTGACTGTGCATCAGACGGAGGACTCAGCCACCAAGCAGCCAGATGGCCGAGTCTTGTGTGAGCCACCTGCCGTGTGGCACGCCGTGGTGGTGGCCCCGCAAGCTGCTGTAGCTCGTTTCTTCAGGACTTCTGCTGCCCTGGTGCTTCCGCGGCCAAGGAGGAGGAGGGGGCTGGAGCTCTGGGGTCACCTGCACATGCCTCCCCGTTCTCGTGGGGTCAGACCTGGGGTCGCTGGGTACGGTGCACGCTGGAGCCGCGATGGCCTCGGGGACGTGTGACAGTGGACCGCATGGTCCCTGCTTGCTCCACCCCTGGAGCCCAAGTGACGTGGAAATCGTGGGCTGCCCTCTGGACACAGCTGGGGAGCAGTTGGGCCCATCAGGCTGGTTTCATTCAGGGGCTGGATTCATCTGGACCGAACCCGTGACACCCACTCCAGCATTAAAGCGCCCCGGGTTCCGACTCACACCTCTCGTCCCACCTGACAACACGTCAGAGAGCAGGAGGTGCAGTTCACACAGGAGGTAAATCCAAACAAAGCAGTGATGGGAGCACAGCACACGGGGCCTGCGTCCCCAGGAGGAAACCGAGAAGACACGGACAGCTCCAACACGGAAATTGGCCTCGAAGACCTGAGGGCATCGCATGGTCCTCCCAAGCACTGAGGAGCTGTCCCATCGGTGCCAAACGTCCTCACTGACGGGAGGTGGCAGCCCGTGCCTCCTTTGTGGTGGTGAGCCAGAGGCGCCCACGGAGATGAGGGTCCCACGTCCCGTGGCCACGGCCCCTGTTCTGTCGGGGCGGGGCGCACGGGCCTCGTTCCTCCACAAGACGTGTTGGAGACCCGTTCCACCACTGGCACTGCCAGCACACGTGAGGGGGAGCTGTCTGCCTCTGGGGGCGCAGCCCCGGCAGCACCTGCCCCAGCTGCCCTCCGGCCGCTGCCCCTGAGGAGCCCAGCCCATGCGCTCCCTGGGGGCTCCCCTCTGCTGTCTTCCTGCTCTGCCTTCCCAAGTAGTCCGATTCCCATTACGACTTCGGCGGGTTTTGTGAGCACCATAAACAGGTCAGTTATCTGTCCCCTGAACAAGGCATGAGCCTTTGGCACCCGACCCTGTTCTCTGGGACAAGGGACACGGTGACTTCGCTGCCCCCAGAGCCCAGGAGAGGGGGTCGCCGCGCAGCACCTCCTGAGACCACTCCCAGGGCTCTCAGGGCTGCAGCTGCCCCGAGGAAAACCCCGGACGTCCTCAGAGCCGTGACGACTCTCGACCCAACCTTGGATTTCAGGTCCCTGTCACCTGCTGGCCTGTTCCCATTGCAGAGGGGACACATGATTCCTGGGGCTGAGGAGGCCGGGTGAGGTCTGGGGCCCTCCTCAGAGGCCGCTCTGAGTCTCATGCCTCCCTGGGTGGGGTGCTTCCTCCGCAGCTGCCCTCCCCGTGCGCCCGGCCTGCCTGGACGAGGGCCCATCCCGCCTACCACTGTGCTCCCTGCCCACGCTCCCATCCCGCAGAGCCTCTCTGGGGTCGTGGTCAGCCCCATTCTCCTCATTTCTCTGGCCCTCCTGTTACAGCGCCCTCCTCGGAGGCGAGGCTCTGGCGCAAGCCCCCAGGACACCCGGGACTGAGAGACGGGGGAGTGAAGCCGCGCCGTTGCCGCCGGATGGCCAGGGCTGACTGTGGCCACAAGGAGGAAATGTTAGGGTACAGAAGGTGTCAATGGGACAGATGACTTCAGCACCTGGCCTTGAACTCACAACGAAGTCAAGAAAACTGCCGCTGAGAATCCGCCAAGCGCACTGCGCTGCCTCAGCAAGTCCAGCCCCTTGGCATCCGCGGTGTTGGGCGAGGGCTCCGTCCCTAAACGCACACGCACGGCTGGGTTGCCTGCTGTCCCCTCACCCTGTGGCAAGGGACAGCGTCTGTAAGGGGTCAGGGCGCCTCACGCTGTTGTGGCCATTCTGAGTCCGAGGCGGAGGACACAGGTTGCTGAGGTGAAGCTGCGAACAAACGACCTTATGTGCTCCTGCTGCCGCCCAGCTCTGGGGCAGGCACACGCATGTGGCATCCCGCACCACGCGTGCACGCCTGCACCACGCATGAAGGCACATCTTCATTCTTCCAGAGGTCAAGGCCTGGCCATCACTCAGACACACCATCATTGCACCCACAAGTCTGGTCGATGGACCCCCAGGAGGACTTGGGGGGCAGACAGGCCGGGATCAGGCTCCGCCTCTGAGGTTCCACGCCGCTGCGCGCCCAGACATGGCTCCTTGCTCCTGCGCGTCCAGACACGGTTCCTCGCTCCTGCGCGCGGAGACACGGCTCCTCGCTGCCCACCCAGACATGGCTCTGCGCTCCTGTGCACCCAGACACGGCTCCGCGCTCTTGCGCGTCCAGACACGGTTCCTCGCTCCTGCGCGCGGAGACATGGCTCCTCGCTGCCCACCCAGACATGGCTCTGCGCTCCTGTGCACCCAGACACGGCTCCGCGCTCTTGCGCTCCCAGACACGGCTCAGTGCCGCCGCCCGCCCAGACACGGCTCAGCGCTGCTGCACACCCAAAGGGGATCCCAGCACGCGTGCCCGTTGTCTGCAGAGAACGTCAGGTGCAGCAGGGACCAGGTGGCCACGCACTGCCTCCAAGCAGAAGACACCCCAGAGGGAGTTGTGTTTACCTGCGGAACCAGGGGTCCCCAGATACCAGCCTCGGACTTCCCCTCACTGTTTACTGGGCCCAGCTGTCTCAGACACGGACCCGTGTCTCCACCGGAGGTCTGGGCGCTGGTGTGGAAATGCTCGTCTGAGCCCCGCGCTGCCGGCATACTGCCGCTCCATCCCCGCCGCTCCACAACCTCGGGAGGAAGACCTGCCTGACTCACGTTTGTTCAAATAATTTGGTTAAAGGCAGCAACACTCAGATTTTATCTTGAGAATTGAGGAGAAAGAAAATAAAAAATTTCATGGGAATGGTTTTAAACTATTCAAAAATCATTAAAAAAATCTGGGTGGCTCAGATGGTTAAGCATCTGCCTTCGGCTCAGGTCATGATCCCAAGGTCCTGGGATCGAGTCCTGCATTGGGCTCCCTGCTCTTCGGGAGCCTGCTTCTCCCTCTGCTTCTTTCTCTCTCTCTCTCTCTCTCTCTCTCTCTTCCTCTGTCTCTCATGAATAAATAAATAAAATCTTAAAAAAAAATCTATCCAGAAATGGTTCTTTCCTCAGGGAATTTGCAACAGGGTGTGTTGTCTTCCCCGCTGCTGAAACAAAGCACCACAGCCTGGTGGCTTTGTGCACCCAGGTCAGTTCTCCCACACCCGGGGCCCAGAGCCCGAGTGAGGGGGTGGCCGGACCACGCCCTCCTGCAGCACTGCTGGTGTAGCTGGAACCCTGGCCATCCTCTGCTGGTCACACGACCCCTCCCCTCCTGTGTCCGTGGTCCCCAGTCCCCCTCCCCTCATCAGGACATGGGCCTTTGCCCCAGAGCCCACCCTCACCCAGCACAACCGCATCTCAGCTGGACCACATCTGAAGAAACATTATTTCCAAACACAGTCACATTCGCAGCGTCCAGGGGGACGTGAATTTTGGGGGGATAGCATCCAACCTAGTGCCCAGGGAGACACTCTAAAATCTGGATAACACTATCTATCGGAAACAGCAAGGTAGAAAATTTAAAGAGAAGGCAGTTCTGTCTGGAGACTGGAGCTAACGTCACACAGCAATGCAGAGATGCATCGTGGAAGGTGTCCTGCCCGGGGGCGAGGGGCAGCGTGGGCTGAGGGGTGGACGCATGGACTCCGGTGTGGACGGGGATTAGGGAGCTCCAATCACACACATCGAATGTTCACACTCACTCAAAGACCATCAAGCTGTCTAGCTGAAATGTACACAATTTTTACTTATGTAAAATGGTGAAAATGCGGGCGCCTGGGTGGCTCAGTCGGTTGAGCGTCCTAACTCTTGATTTCGGCTCAGGTCATGATCTCAGGGTCGTGGGACTGAGCCCCGCATGGGGCTCTGTGCTCAGAGGAGAGCCTGCTTGAGATTCTGTCTCTCCCTGCCTCTTGCCCCTCCCTGCACTCGTGCTCTCAGTCTCTCTGCAATAAATAAGATCTCAAACAACAACAACAACAACAAAACAGGTGAAAATGCTTTTGACTTGCACATCCATGAATCCAAACAGGTAAGTCTTGAAAAACCTTTTGTTTCAGGATTTAATAGGCAAAATTGTATTATTAAATATTCCACAGAGTACATGCATGTAAATAATGACATAATTATGAATTTTCACTTTTGAACTATTTTTAATGATTTATATCAAATGCTTCTATTGAATAACTGCTCTCACAAGGTTATCCTAATAAAGCTGTCAGGCAGGTACAAATCTACTTACCGGGCTGTGATTTTTGTTTCTAAGAGTTGAAATTTTTGACTCACCTGTCATGTTGCAGAACGCGGGGAAGGGCTGCAGGGGTCCGCTGCCATCAGGGTCGATGTAGTATCTCCCTGAGGACTTGCCCCTGTGCTTATATGCCTCGCAGGACTGCTCGTAGAGGGCTGGGGAGAACCACCAGTCGGTCACCGGAAATGGGATGGAGGGAGAGTCCTACATTAATAAGGAGGAGGTGAAGGAGACCCCATGTTCTGCATCATAGCAAATAATCACCCTCCGGGAGGAAATGTGACCAAATCTGAAAATGTGGAACCATTGTTTAAAGGACTGTGTGTGATAAGGTAATGAAGGAGGTAGGAGGGTTAGATTTACAATGCTGTTAAGCCTCTACAGGCAAATTCGATTACTTGGTCCAGTGCAGAATTTGGTGTACTGTCCCGTCACCAGGAACCAGACCACGAGTGTTTGGCTGGAGCTTTATCTGCTGGCAGACGGCCCCGGAACACATGAACCTTTGTTCTTTACAGTGTGTCCGCTCACCTCGCCCCTCCCACCCCAATTAAGAGCAGGGGGGTGACCTGGGCTAGTTAGGTCCCCTCCCGGCCATGTCTCAGAGCGGCCTCACCGGTGCGTTACTGGGGGCCATCTGCTGTTCTGGGGAGAACAACGGTGATACCCACTTGGGTGGGTCAGGCGGCTCGCAGAAGCAGAGCCCATTCATTTATCCTCCGACTGCTTCCTCGGAGCCCGAGGACTGACAGTCACTCATAAGAATTAAACTAGAAAAGTCAATTCATTAAAAGCACATCCACCAGGCATCTGCTCTGTGCGGGGGTTCTGTTTTGGGCATGACGGGGGATGGATGAGAGGAGACACAGCCGTGGGGGCTCCTCCTCCCCTCAGGCCCTGGGTTCTGGTTCTGGAACCTCTTCTCCCCTCCCCCCCGCGGGCCACTCGGAGCCAGCCTGAGAAGGTGGGGCTGCCCAGAGCCCTTCTTGACCATTGTCTTCCTCCCTCTCCTCCAGGCGTCCTTGTGAGACAGGGTCCTGGTCCCAGGTCCTCCCCGAGGATCAGACCCTGAGACCCCCAGTGGGTCACCTTCCCAAAACGCAGGCCCCGTTGTGAGAGAGGACTTCATGGCATCCCCACCTGCCTGCCTTCCATGAGTCTCCTAAGGTTAAATTATATAAAATGTGCAGAGCATCCCACCAAGGCGGCACTCTCAGCCTGGGGCAATTTTGGAGAAAACAGAGGGAGGCTCCACTGTCCTCCAGTGAGTGGAGGCCAGGGATGCGGCTGAACGTCCTACAGTGCGCAGGGCGGCCCTAGCAGGCTTCTCTGGCCCCAAACCTCAGTGATGCTATAGGTGAGAAACCCACACTAGTTATAGAACCGGCTGTTTCCTCACCGGATAATGGGATTTCAGTCATGCCCATAGTGCGGATGGGATTGTGTAATGCACAAGAGGCAAAGAACAGGGCCTGACACCTAAGACGTCCCACAAACGAACCTGCAATTATCACCACCACCATCAAAAGACCTCCGGGTCCTACCAGGATTCTCCTGGGAATCTGTTTACTTCTGTGAGCATTAATAACCTAGTAACAATCACATTTCCGTTGTGTGGTGTTGCCAGAAAGCTCAGAAGCAAAACTGTGGCCAACTCAAGAAACCCAACCAGAGATTGATTTAGGAATGATTGACTTTGTTTCAGGTTTCTCTTTGGTTACAATGGATTTTCTTAGGTTTATTTTCCTTTTGTCCATTGTCTTCTTCTTTTCTATCAATTTTTATGTTTACGTAAGTGACTTTAAGTGAGCCACCTAGAACACAACCAGACCCTGGTGCACGTGCGTGGGTCACGGCTGTAGATAAAGCCACGCGGACAGGCATCCGGAAGAGGAAGGCAGGGGAGGGGCGGGCGGGGGCGGGGCAGAGGAGGGGCAGGAGGGGGCAGGGCAGAGGGGGCGGGGCAGAGGAGGGGCAGGAGGGGGCGGGGCAGAGGAGGGGCAGGAGGGGGCGGGGCAGAGGAGGGGCAGGAGGGGGCGGGGCAGAGCGCTTACGGTGGTGGCACGTGGCGCCCGTGTACCCCGTGCTGGTGCAGTTGCAGTAGAAGGCTGTCCAGGTCTGGGAGCACCTGCCACCGTGCTCACAGTGGTTGGGCAAGCACCTGAAAGAAGAGCAGGGAGGGTCTCCGTGTGACTCCTGCTCTTTGGGGGATACCGTCCCGCTAGCCGACGTGCGGGGACATCGAAGAGGGGACAGCGGCCGCCCACGGCGCGTGATGACCGAGCAAGCACCAGCCCCGGGCTGATGAACCCTGACTCAGGGGGCTGACACGTGTGCTCCCCCGTCTGCTGGAGAAACACGTTTCCTGCCACGGGAGCACAGCGTGGACGCTCTGTGGGGCCGGGAACAGAAGTCGCTTGCAGAAGCCAACAGCGACACTGCGTCATGCTGGATTGTTGCCACATGTAGAGTTTTGAGAGAAAGGATGGAAATAATGCAGAGACTAAGAAGGGGCCAGCCGCCCACAGGCCATGTATCCCAGGCTCACCTATTGCTCTGATTCTTTGCTTGGTATTTGGAATAAAAGGCCCGTTGTGATCAAAGGCATACATGCGTTATATTCCCCCAAGATAAACAAGTAAATCAGAAAATACTCAAGAAAACTCAGCACCATTTATGCACAATGGATATTTTGTAATCTGCCCAACTAAAATTAAACGGGACGCTTGAACTTTCACTTGCAGGACTTCTGTGAATTTTAATTGATCTTAGTAGAACTGATTTTCTTGAATAGAAACAGCAAATGTCCATTATCAAATATTCAGTCTAGAGAGTTCATAAAGGGAAGCAGAACTCACTTAAAACCACAGCACACAAAATAGCCACCAGGGTTATGCATGTGCTTGTATTTATACATAAGCATAGGAACTGTAATCACACATGATACAAACTTTACCCAGAAAATTTCTTAAAATGACTCATTAATCTGTCATGAGAATTCCATGTCATCTAATTTATATTTGTATCAGCACTTTTGATAGCTTGAGGAAACCCATGAACACAGTTGCTATAGTTTATTCAGAATATTATATGTGTGCCTTTGGTGGATGCCTGTAGGATGAAGGGGTTTCACCAACAACCGCAAGACCAGCAAAATGAGTGATGAACCAGACATGCAGATTATAGATGGGGTGGCGCTTGCTATTTCCAGACCCTAAAGAAAATGCTTCCAGTTTAGCAGGAAACTCAAGGCTAAATTTCCCACTCCATGATAAATACACTCTTTTCTAATTGACCTGCATTTCACAATCAGTTGGCTGAATCCATTTTTCCTATTTTCAGATTGGAAGTTTTGGAGGAAATTTTGGGATTTTTACTGTCACGAAATAAAGGGAGAGACTCGGCTTGTTTATTCCATCAGGATGATTCCAGTGTTGAAAAAATTCACTAAGAGCCTGAGAGGTGAATGCCAACGGCAACCTCAGACAGATGAAAATGACCCAAGATTATGATTATTATTTAAATTCTGTTAAAAGAGAATCGACTGTTTAAGCAGAAATAAAACAAGATGCAGGGAAGGGCTTACAGTGAGAGTTGATAAAATGTTTGGCAGCAAAATCACGAAAGCTGGAGGGAGAAAGGAAAAGACTTTTTATTTTTTAGGTTCTCGTACTGCACAGAGAGGGATTAATTCACTGCCAATTGATGTATAGATTCAACAAAGTCCTAATCAAATTCCTAGCAGGATTCTTAAAAGAAATTCACAAGCCAGTTCCAAAATTCCTATGAAAATTCAAAGATGTAATACAACAGAAACAATTTAAAAACAAAACAAATTTAGGAGGGCAAAAACATCTGATTCCAGTTGTTATTATAATGTGACTATAACCACGAACATGTGGAATTGGCAGAAAGATAAATAGATCAAAGAAACTAAATCAGCAGCTCAGACAGAAGCCCATGTCACAGCTGGGTTTCCACAAAGGCACAAAGCCAGCGGAAGGGAGGAGAGGTCCCACTTCCATACAACGGTGCTGGATGTCTATATGCAAAATAAACAAAAACCCTGCCTACCTTGTGCCATATATTAAGAAATATTCGAACTTTATCAGATATAAATTAAATCTAAAAGTCTAGAATAAACATAGCAGAAAATTCTTGTGACCTCAGATTAGTCAGATTTCTTTTTTATTTTTTTCAAGTTTCTTTTATGTAAGTAATCTCTACACCCAATGTAGGGCTAGAACTCACAACCCCGAGATCAAAAGTCCAAGTGAGCCAGCCAGGAGCCCCTCAGAAACTTTTTAAGTAGGATATCAAAGGCACAACTCATAAAAAGGAAAAGAAAGGGTACGTTTGACTTTGTATAAATCAAGAACTGTGTTCTTCAAAAGATGTCGTTGGAGAATAAGGAAACAAAGCTGAGGAAGAGCATTTATACAGCATATATCTGAGAAAGGACTCTCAAAACTCAATAAGAAAACAAATTCTAAAGAGCATGCAAAGGACTTGAGGAGACGTTTCCACAGGTAAGGACTCCACAAGGCCAGGCGTTAGGCACAGACCATGGGGAGGCGTCCGTGCGCCCCATGTCAAGGCTGCAGTGCGGAGGACTGACCGCAGTGAGTACTGGCGGGGACTTGGGGGGACCGGGATTGCCTCGCCCTGCTGGGGGACTGGACGCTGGACCATCACCTTAGGCAAGGTTGGCGGCACCCTCAAACCTAGAGCTGTCCCCCACATTGTCTGGCCAGTCCCCTCCAGTATTTGCTCAAGGACAGTGGAGGTGGACCTCGGAAGGACTTGTACCTGAACATTCATAGCAGCTTCGTGGTCACAGCCCCGAACTGGACAGAACCCAAATGTCCATCAAGCTGGAAGTGAAGAGACAAACTGTTCTTCCACGTCAGCGGCCAACAAGAAAACACGATTCACACACACTACGTGGACGGATGGCTTCGCACACATTTGTTTCTACCTTTTCCCAATCAGAGTACATAGAGATGATACAAGAGACGCTTTCAAAGCAGAAGAGGTGTCAAAGCAGAACCTGTCCAGAGATACTATGTACAAGTTACACACCCTCCTGCCACTTTTGTATCTCCTCTGGAGCCTCAGACTGAAGTTTTATTTTAAGCTCTAACCTCACAACCTGATCTTTGGTAAACGTGATAAAGAATCTTTATATGACAGATGATGCGTTTTCTATGTTTGTGTTAAAAATCTGCCTTTACTATGAGTTTTATGCACAAACTGGTCCCCATAGATTGCTTGTTAAAGGCTGTATGTTAGAGAAATTTCCCAAGAGCTGAGGTAGCAGCTGATGGGGCCACTGGAACCATGTCCAGCCACCCCCAAGGCTACCTTCCTGCTGACAGCCGTGCCCCCAGCGACCCCTCCGCCAAGTGTGGGTCTGGGGTGTGCGAGCCCCTCCAGCCAGGTGCGCTGGGTGACTGTGCCCTACACATGATGCGGCGGTTTCCCCTGAAGGTCTGGGAACCCAGACCTTGGCTACAGTCTCCCTTCACCAGAGAAGGGCCACTCCGCCCACAATTGATGCAATGAGCATGTGGGGAAACCACGTCTGAGAGGGTGAGTCACTCTGCTGGTGAGGACTGTGTCCTGCTGTTATTTTATTTATTTATTTATTTTATTTAAAAAATTTTTTAAAGATTTTATTTATTTATTTGACAGAGAGACACAGCAAGAGAGGGAACACAAGCAGGGGGAGGGGCAGAGGGAGAGGGAGAAGCAGATTCTCCGCTGAGCAGGGAGCTCGATCCCACGACCCTGAGATCCTGACCTGAGCTGAAACCAGGAGTTGGACGCTCAACTGGCTGAGGCACCAGGCACCCCTGTGTCCTGCTGTTATTGAGGATTGCAAGTGACGATGAATTTTGTGAAGGTCACACTGAATTCTGATTATTGTACAACAAGGGCTAGGATGTGACTAAGCTAAGAAGAGAGACAACAGGTGCATGTGAATTCGTTCTGAATTGCTCATACACGTGAAGAAGGGGTTTCTCAAGCTGTAGCGTTTATCCAAAAATATATTAGCACTTGCGGGAGGAAGGTGCCAGCCAGTCTGTCTACCCAAATCACCCCCTTGTGAGAGCCTGGCTTTCCTGCCTCAGCGACATTGACCTTCTTCCTTCCTTCCCACTTCCTGCATTTTACTTACTTCTCATCCCCAGAGACACCTCTGAGGTCACCCCTGGTCCTCAGGGAGCTCCTCGTCCCTTCCTGGGTCCTAACAACCTGTCCCCAGGGCAGGCCCTTTCTCGCTGCCCCTGTGGACCTGGGGCAGTTCGGCGGCCCACCTTCCGGACACTCCACCCCGACCACACGGGCTTCTGGTCTCCGGCATCTGGTCGTCATGATCCATGCTGTCCGGCAACATGCTACTGACCTATCTCTCTCCGTGGACATTGCAGCCATGTTGAGTCAGGGAGCTCGCCGACATGGGAGAAGGGTAGTCAAGAGCATGCACCTTCCCCCCAAATGCGTCATTCCAAAGAAGGTGTTCTACACAGTCATAGACACCGTTTTCTCACTTTCTCGGACTCCCCGTGGACAGCGGGGGAAGGGCAGCACGAGGAGGTTCCAGGGACCCAGAGGGAGAGGAAGCACGCCCAGCCGTGAGCGCCTGCGATCTGCCATCACAGGTCCGAGCACAGGGGTGGGAGCAGTGACCTCACCTGTCCAGAATGCCGCAGGAGTCGATGTCCAGGCCGCTGGAGTTCCCAAACACTCCCCGCTGTACTGAAATCAGATCCACCTCTTGGGCATTAATGGAGATGAGCCTCAGACACCCCTGGAATCCAGCAGGCGAGGCCTCGCATTCAGACCCGGAGCTGGGAGGGAGGCACCCTGATTGCTCAGAGGCAGGAACACGAGAGAGAGACAGGCTCAGGGCGGGGGCCGCGACATCACCTTGTGAAAGGCGGCTCGTCCCTGTCAGAGGCTCCCAGCATGTGGACCCCCTTGTCCTCGCGCCTACTTGGGGGGCAGAGAAAGCTAGGTCGGCAGGGGGTAGAGTGACAGTGAAGGAGAATTTAGCTGAAAGCAACTTGGAGTCTCTAATTCAGGCTGAACTTGAAGTAGGATCTTAAAGCACGCTAGAGAGTTAGCTCTTCCTTCTGTGATGCATCATAAACAAAACAATTTAAATGTACGTGGATTTAAAATTAGAAACAAAATAACAAACTGTATTATTATAAGTACAAATTACTGAAATCACAGTGTTTGAAGATGATATTAAGCCAGAAGCTGACGGGGCACCTGCCATTCATCCGGAAGCAACAAGCAGCCCCAGGTGTGGGAGCTCATGGCACCCGGCCTTGTTCCAGTCGGCCTGTCCTGAAGACCGGCCTCCGCAAAGTAAGGGACATGAATTTGATTTTTATAGCAATCAGATTTGTACTGGGCGATTTGGTCAAACAAACAAAGATTTCTACAAGAACATCTTAGTATCATAAAATGTAAGGGTCTGCGTGATAGCAAGCACATCATCCAAACACTGGCCTGGAAGGCTCTGCTGCGAGCGAGGAAATGGGCCTCTGGTTCTTTCCAAAGGCAGGCCAGCTACAACCGTGAACTCGCTGGGGGCACGCCTGGGGCCTCTGCCTTGGAAGTGCCCCTAGAGACCTGTCTGTGCCCCCTGCTCCACCACGGGACCAGCTGCTCTGAGCTGGTGAGGCCTCCCCAGAGGGGGGTGTGGTGCACGGGCCCCCGGCCGTCCATCCCATGCTGCGTGTGGTCAGCGTGAAACTGAACCACACGAAGTCCACTATGCAGAGGGGACTGGGCATCCAGGGTCCTCTAGCGGGCCTAATGGGGCAATTCGGAGCACTGTGCCAGGGGCCCCCCAACAAAGAAGGTTTGGCCTGAGGGAGAAGTGGACAGTGAACTGACTGGTAGAATTCTAACGTGGCAGAGGGTGCCACTGTCCTCATAGTGGCTGGCCAGGAGCTGCCTGGGGCCGGAAGGACCAGCCTCACTGACGCTTACCCTTGGGAGCCAGCCTTTCAGAGAAGCCTCACCAGTGACCCAAGCAGCACCTGGCCCCAGAAGGACAGCGGGGAAAGGGAACTGGGGAGTCTCCCTGGAAGGGGGGGATCAAGCACTAAGGCTCTAACAGATACAGCTGGAAAAGGGCATCCTAATGACAAGGGGACTCTCACGGGTTAACATAAATTATGCCTCAATACAACTGCCGAGAAAAAAGTACTTCATATCTGCTGAGCTTCTGGGGAATCGGCCACACATGATCAGTAGAAAAAAGTCATGTCAGCCACAGACCAGGGGCAGGAGAGGTGGAGTTTGGGTGGGTACCAGCCAGGTGGGTCCCACGGGGTCCCAACCTCAACACTCACCTCCAAAGTGATAGGCACTGCCTGTGTGGGTCTCCAGAGGCAGCTCTGCGTGAACCACTGAGGCCTCGGCCTGGTCCACCACCACACTTAGCTGGTTCCTCTGGGCTGTCAGGGAGACCGAATGCCACTGCCCATCATTCAGTCCAGCACCTGGGGAATCAAAATCAGCTAGAGACCCCTGTGAACCACTGCCCATCATTCAGTCCAGCACCTGGGGAATCAAAATCAGCTAGAGACCCCTGTGAACCCCAGACCCATCATTCAGTCCAGCACCTGGGGAATGGAGATCAGCTAGAGACCCCTGTGAACCCCAGACCCATCATTCAGTCCAGCACCTGGGGAATGGAGATCAGCTAGAGATCCCTGTGAACCACTGCCCATCATTCAGTCCAGCACCTGGGGAATGGAGATCAGCTAGAGATCCCTGTGAACCCCAGACCCATCATTCAGTCCAGCACCTGGGGAATCAAAATCAGCTAGAGACCCCTGTGAACCACAGACCTCATGATGCTTCCAACGGTGACATAAGCCCAAGTCCCACAGGAACAGGGACCGGGGTGGGGGGTGGAGGAGCCCTGTCCCTACATGGCCCACTGCAGCCTTCCTGCCCCCTCCATGTGATATACCTTTTAGGGGTCATATGGAAATGTGGCTGTTGTCTAAATTATGGCACAGGTACAAGGAAGTTTGATGTTGTTTTCCTGCCACTTCACACCCTCCAGGTAAGGATCAAAATCTCTGCAGGGACCCACCGTAACAGCCAACACACCCATGGCCAAGCCATAGGAAGGGATGTCCGTAGTTCCAGCCTGCTTACCATGAGGTCTGTCTGAAAATACCTTCTGGTACGGTGCCGGAAACACCCTGGGTTACAGACCTGTAGGTCTCCAGGCTGCTCTTGTCACATGGAGTGCTGCGTGGGAGGCTGTGACCCTGACCACCCCACCTGGCAAGTTCAGGGGGCTCCTGTGAGAGCGGCCCTGGGTGGAGGAGGGGCTGAGGGACTTGTTCTGGGGGGTGGTGGGTCTTCCCAGGTCACACGGGGCATTTCAAACATCATGGGCCTGTGTCTGCTGAGGCCCTGGGTGGCATGGACGGGGTCATGGGCCTGATTCTCCCCATTAGCCAAGAGACCCCCTGTCCCTAGGCCTGGCTGAGTTGGCAGCTGGACCCCATACAGGGGCATTGGCTTCTTGGGGTTACCGGATTTCCAGGTTATTATTGGAAGTCAGGCATCTGGATTTTGCTGTTAAATCTCCTGGTTTTGTTTCTTTGATTTTTTTTTTCCCCACTGATTTTTTTTTTTTAATGGAAAAGGAAAGTCCTTTTGGGTTGGCCAGGGTTCAGCCCAGAGAGTAAACACAGAGCCAGCTAGAAAAGGCACTTAGTTAAACGTTTTAGCACCCAGTCCTGTGGGTGTCCCGCACATTTGACATTCAAAGGAGGACAGAGTGAGAAAATGTTTTGTGGCCTGCAGAATTCTTTTTGACCTCTAACTGATTGAAGTAATATTTGTAAACAATTTAAAACGAAAATTTACAAAGTTGGAAAGCATGTTGAAAGCATTACCTTATATTCAAACACATTTTCAAATTGTGACCCAATTCAGCACAATTTCACTTTGATTCCAGGTAAGGACCTTAATGCACATCGGACCAACTTAAATGTCTGGTAACCAAGGGAAAAAGCCACCCTTACTTAACCAAAACCTTTGATTTATTGTAACTCATAAACAAATACGTTCTTCTCACTACAGACTACTATACCGGACCCTCACAGCTGTGCCTGGTTGTCCCATGCTGCTCGTGGGGCCGCACGCAGGCCTGGGGGTAAGTGCGAGAACGGGCCGGGGTCGGCTGCCACCTGAAGTGGGCAGGGGGACTGGGTCCCACCTCAGCTGTGTGTTCTGGGCTCACATTCACAGTCTGTTTCACGGTAGTTATGAATGTAACCGTATTCAATGTTTTGATTTGTGCTGGTTATTTATCAGGACATAACACGTTGCCCTCGGTTTGGCAGTTTCCTGGCGGGGAGTCTGGGCGTGGCTGGGGCCCCTGGCTGTGGTTTGGTTTCCTAGCGGTCCGGCAGGTGCTGGCTCAGGGTGGGGTCTGCTCTGAAAGCTCAGCAGGGCAGGACTGGAGCCCCGCTCTCTAGGGTTGTCTCAGGGTCGTCCCCGAGGGCTGCTGGCTGAGGGTCTCCGCTCCTTGGTGGATGTGGGCAACCGCCCCATGCAGTCTCTGGCACTGCAGCCTCTCCGGGGCACTCATGGCCAGTAGCGTCTGCCCTCCATGGGCACGAGGGGACCTCTGGGGGCAGAAGCTGTGTCCTGGTCACAGAAGCGGAGCTCCTCGCTGTCCCACATCCTGACCCCTGGGAGCCAAGCCCCGGGCCGGCTGGCCAACGGGAGGGGGCTATTCCTGCAGGGACATGGAGCCCCAGGAGGCGGGGGCCAGCTTCAGGGCACCCCCAGGGGTTGGATGGAAACATGATTGTATCACATGCAATCTTACTTCTAGCCCTTTGTCAAACACACCAGTTGACTGGTTAAACGTTACCTGCTTTGTGGGACGTGTTCAAGTAGACTTGCCTTGAAGCAAGTTCTTTGAGACCCTTAAATTAGGCCATGACTGAAGCTTCCTCAGAGCACATCGAATGCATCACAATGCACTACAGGACCCCGGTGCACTTCCATAAATTAACGTTCTTTTCTGATGCCAACGAATCTCTGAGCCAGCTCATGGCCGAGATACTGAATGTGATTGATTTCTTTCTCGTGAACCTACTCCTATAAACTTACCCCATTACTAGCATTCAATAAGCTGTAAAGGGCAGTCCTTCTCTAGATAAATGGGGGGAATGCCAGTCTTGGAGCTTCAACCCCCTCAGAGATGCGGGTCACAGTTGCGTGTTGAAGTGTGTGCCTCTTCTTCCTGGTGTCTCTCTGCTGTTTGTCATGTTGCACTGGTCTTGGGGTACGTTCTAGGATGGACGGAATGGGCTCAGTCTGCTTCCTGCCCCATAAGCGTAAGGGCCAGTGATTAGGTGAAGGTCAACGGCTCCTGGTCGTCCCAGGAGTATGCTTGCGGACATGGATGTAGCCCTGCAGGGCGGCACCCATAGGGACCTCCTGCACCAGCTGCATCAGGAACCCTTTCGTGGCCTCACTTCTGACCATGCAAATGGTTCAGTGGCGCTCAAGCTCCGTGGTGAGTGCCTGGCAGCCAGCGCTCTAAGTCCTGAGGAAACGTGGTTCATCGCAGGCCAGTTGGATCTTCCTGAGAAGGTGTGCAGACCCCAGTGGTCCCAACAGCCTGGCTGTGGTTCTGTCCCCATTCTGTGTCCACCTCCACCCGAGGCTCTCGGATCTGATGCCAGCCCACAAACCCAGAAGTGGCCGACTTCCCAGTGGGCGGCAGTGAGCGGACAGGCCCCACCTCTCTCCTGTCCTCAGTCCAAGAACAATCCGCCATCACTTACCATAAAGAACACTGCTTTAGAATGCTAGCACTTGTCTCAAAAGCCTTGTGTCCAATCAGAATGGCTCCTGGCTTGGGGCAGGAGCGGGTCAGCAAAGAGGGAGGCTGTGTCCCCAGGACACAGTGTTTTCTCCGACCGTGCCACTCTCCGGAGGCCCACCACATTTCCAGATGCACAGCTGGGTTTGGCGAGGTTGGAGGGCACAGCATGAGGCAGCTCCCTCACCACCATCGCCAAAGGCCAAGAATGGGCTCCCTGCTGCCATGTTTCCCCAGAGAGAAAACACACGGGGAGATGCCGCTGGGACTTGAGATGGTGTCTGGTCAGCTCGACGGGGCGGGGACAGGGCAGGGTCCCCGGGAATGAGTGGGGGGCTCTCAGGCACTACCTCCTCCCCAGGCGGCTGGACTGGGCCACTGGCGTCACCTGGGATGGCCACTTTGGGCATCGACAGTGGTGCCACATGGGTATAAACAGCAGGGAGCCCATGTCCAAGGGAAATGGGGCACAAGTACCTGGATGTGGGGACCCCGAGTGTCTTACAGACTCCAGGAATCATGTTTAAATGAGTGTGAAGTGCCTGTGGGCTGCAGCTTGGGGACGCGTGTTACCTGCAGTGACGTCACTCCTCGCTTGTCCTGGAGGTGGGGACAGCCCCAGTCTGAGGGCTCCATCTCTGAGCGTGAGCAGAAAGCCCGTGGAGCCACGAGGCGGCCAGCTGGACAGCAGGAGCCCTGCCTGGTTCCACGTCCGGAATTGGAAGCTGATGGAGACCCCGTCCTGTGCCGGGGTACCCGGCAGCACCAAGTGGCTCCCAGCGCTCGGAAACGTGACCGGCACGGGCTGCGGCTCGGAGCAGGAGAAGGAGGCATTGCCCTGAGGACAGGAAGCAGATCTGAGGAGGCCCTGGAGGTGGGGGGCTGCTCCTCACCCCGATCCCCCACCACGGCCCCCAGACCTGCGTCCCCCCAGCCGGGACCTCAGGGCGTGGCCTCCTGCCCACCCAACTCCCCAGCCCTGGAGACACAGACCGCACCAGCAGCTCACCCCAGTGCAGGCAGCCTCGGCCTTGCTTTGTGCACCTCTGGGTGAAGCCAGGACAAAGCCCAGAGCCCGCGCAGGCTGTTGCAACAAAATTCACCCTCTGGGAGTGTGCTGGGGCTGACAGAGCTCACAGACGGGCATTTTGACCACAGGCAGGAGAAGAGGATCCAGAGATTGAACATTTGTTCCCGTGACCCAGCTACTGGGAGACAGGTCAGGTCTTAGCCTCTGATGTGAAGACCCCACATGGAACCACCTTATCATGTCCCAAGGGCCACGGAAAACATGGTAGCTTACTGATGCATGTGTGTGTCCAAACTCCCACGGCAAATGCTGTATTTACACGTGAGGTATAGGTGGCCGGGTTCCCTGTGGGGTGGCCCGCGCTCCCGCCAGCTCACGGAGAAAACCCCGTTGCTAAGGGGACTGCTCCCTGCAAGCAGCTACCTCTGCACTCTGGAAAGCATAAGCTGAGACTGTATCTTACATTTTAATGGAACACATGTTTCTTTGTCTCATATTTAAGCAATTACTGTAAATTAGTTACGTGCGCTTGGTCTGTGTTTCTCACTCAGGTGAGGAGGCTGTGACATGAGTAACGTCACCCTAATCTGACGTCACTCAGGGGGCACATGAGGGCCTTCATTCCTCCAAGGCCCCCCACCCCTCTCTCCCCAGGCAGATTCTTACCCTGATGAGAATCTGTGGTCTGTGCTTCTTGGCCAAATCAATGATATCCTCTCCATTAAAATTAATATTTTCTAAACATCCGTCAAAGTGTTTTCTTTGCAATGTCACAGATTTTCCAGGTGCTAAAATCCCTCCAAAACTGATCTTAGAAAGAAAAATGACATCAATAATATTCTTTAGTCATTTCCCACTAACTTGCTTAAAACATTCAGGACTCAGAGGTGTAGCAGGAAGGGGACCAGGTACGCAATTCTGCATAATTGCGTGTTTTGTTCACTCTTTTAAGTGAAATTCTAAGCAGAGACTCTGACATGGTTTACATGCTGCTGATGTCTGCCACACTAGAGATCCTTCATCTGTAATTAGGGAAATGTGTGATTTGGCATCTCACTTGGACCCTGGGGAGGAAAGGGGTTACTGATATCCATGATGGAACAGCAAGTGCAGGCCTGGACGCAGGGCCCAGAGCAGAGCGTCAGGCCCTACTCACCACCAGCTCTGCACCTTCGAGTGCTGGGGAAGTCTTGCTCCTGGGATGGGCCTTCTCCAATGCTGGCAGGTGCAGGCGGGCAGCTGGAGGGAACAGCTTGCCCTCCAGGGTCCCCGCAGGAACCCCTCCCCGACCCGCTGCTACCTTCCCTTATAGTTCTTCCCAAGGGCACAGCCTGGTGTCCCGGGGAGCCGACCAAGACAGCCATCCCATCTGCAATGTGTTAGATGAACTGGCCTCCTTGGGGTGCTCATCAAGTCGGCTGTGGTGTGTGTCAGGTGAGGGGAGCATCACATCTCTGTGTCCAGATGTGCACTTTGTGAGGGAGAGCTGATCCGTGTAACCCCAAACCCGTGCAAAAGGAAGTCTATGTAGAAAATAAAAATGATTTTCTAGCTTATACATCTCTGGATGGAATTTACATTCATCTGTGTATAAAATATGATGTTATTTTTGCCAATTCATAGAGTTTAGGTAATAAAATCATGAAAAATAAGACAAGAACTGCCCATCGTCCGTTTCTGCCAAACACATTTCTGTTTTAGTTTCAGTGTTTAGCTTCTTTTAATAGTTTGTGAACCTGACAATGTCTTACAAAAATGGCATAAAATGTTATATCTTTGCATAATTTAGGGACATGTGTGCAAAGGGCTGCAAATATGTTAGGTGTGTTTCAAAGCTGAAGGATGAGACAGGGCATTGGAACCAGCCGCTAGCTTGGGATCTCACTGGGACGCCAGCGGATTCCTCAGGTCAGCTCAGCGGCACTTGACATTTGCTGTCGGCCACACTGAGCATAGCTGACCGCGCTCTGAGTCAGGCCGCAGAGAGTGCCCAGGACACGGCTCCCTTTAGGACACAGTTAAGCCCAGACCACATGTGCCAGGAAAGGGCGCTTCTCCGAAGGATTCCTCCTTCTGTCCAGGCTACGCTGCATTTAAACCCCACACCCTGTCATGACTGATGGGAGACTCCGCACCTCAGGATCCAGGTCCAAGTGACTCAGCTGTGCCCGTGCCTGGAGCTGCCTCGAGTGCTGGTCCACTGAGAGGATCACATGCTGGTGGGCATGCTCAAAGAGCACCGAGTGCCAGTGCTGGTCGTCCAGCAGACTGCCCAGCGCCACAACCCCGGGGCCGGACGGGGAGGGTGCGGTGGTGCCTGGCCGGGGAAACAGGCAGTTAGGTCTTGCCAGACCAAGCTTCCTCAACCCCGTGAAGCTGCTGCATCTGACGCTGGGACACCCTGTCCATCAGGGCTCTTCTCGGCCACTTCCCTTCATTACTGGGACCTCTGCAGGCTTGCTTCCTTTGGAAGCCCCGTCTTTGCCGAGAACTCTGCTATGGGGACAGGGCAGTGGCTCTCTGTGGGGCACCTTTGTCCCCCAGGGGACACTGGTCAGGATGTGGGTGTGAGTTGTGCTACTGGCCTCTGGTGGGTCGAGGGCAGGGATGTTGGTAAACATCCTCCAATGCACAGGGCATCCCCCAACGAAGAGTCATCTGGTCCAAAATGTCACTGGTGCAAAGTGGGGTTGGGAAGCCCTGGATCTGGTGACATAGGAGTGTTTGCCGGATACGAAGAGCTCCAGTGACTGCCTCCCAGCACAGTTACTACACTTTAATATGTTTTTAAGCAAAAGAGAGTCAGAATCTGTAAGTCTCGGCCCTTATCTATGCCTGCTAAAAGATTAGGTATAAAAATGCTGGAGTACAAATTACATCTAAGAATTCAGATTATTGAGTTCCCTGGCTGATCACTTTACCTGAATTGAAGAACAGAAGGAGCCTCCCTTTCACTAATTCCAGGGTGATGCAATCTCCATTTCTGCCCCGTCTGTGGAATAGAAGCCCATAACTCTGCATGGTTTTAAATTTCAAAGAAATGATGTCTTTCGCTGGACTCCTGGTACTTTGAACAAATCTGTAAAGCAGGGAACTTTTTCCATCAAAGTCAATCACCTCTGATCCTGCAGGAAAGATGATAAAAGTTGTCCTAAGAATTAGCTTGCTTCTCGTTAATGTTTTTAAATGTGTGGGGCCTTGAACACAAACACAGGTGCATGAACACACACATAAATACATATGCATAGGTGCACATGCACAGACACACACAAAAGTACATAGACACACACAGGTGCACACGCACGCACACACGTGTGCACGCACACACACAGGTACATATACACATGTATACACGCACAGGCACACACAGGTGCACACGCACACACATGTTTGCACACACACGCACACGTACACACATGTTTGCACACGTGTGCACACACAGGTGCACACACACACAAAGTTCCATATACACAGGTACACATGCACAGGCACACACAGGTGCACACGTACACACATGTTTGCACACACATGTGCACACACAGGTGCATGCACACACACAAAGTTCCATATACACAGGTACACATGCACAGGCACACACAGGTGCACGCACGCACACAGGTGCATGCACACACACAAAGGTCCATATACACAGGTGCATATGCACAGGCACACACAGGTGCACACGTACACACACATGTTTGCACACACAGGTGGCACACACAGGTGCATGCACACACCCAAAGGTCCATATACACGGGTAAACATGCACAGGCACACACAAAGGTGCACAGGCACACACAGGTGCACACACACGTAACTAATAAGTGTCCATCCTACTCATCAGGTGACACAACATTTCTCCCAGCAAGTGTTGAGACATCTGGGATTTTTCACCTGTAAAAGCATCCTGTTTGGATGGCTACTGTCTGTTGGCACCATGGCCAGTGTCGACCACATGGAACCTCTCTGAACGCTGCTGTATATTCAGGGCCCTCGAAGACTTCCATGTTGCATCCACCCACGGAAACTAGAGCCTCCCAGGATAGTGGGTCTGCTCTCCTGACTCTTGATCCCTTTGCAGAACTGTCCTCACCTGTGGTGACTGTGCCAGAGATGCCCCGGCTCACCTCGGGGTCACCAAGGGCAGCAAGGCAGACAGTGAGGGGGCTGGAGAGAATGAACTGCTCCTTCTCCCCCAAGCCGGCTGCCCGCGGCTCTTCTCAGCAGCCTGCAGCTGCCAGGCCCAAATGCCAGGAGGGATGTCCCAGTGCGCCGGGGCTCCCACAGCGCGTGCCTGCCCTGCCTGGCACACGTGCTCATGTCCTCTGTAGAAAACGTGTTCGTGTTCCACACACATGGAGAAACAGCGGCCAGGTCACCAGAGGGCTGGGTCTTGCTTAGGCTGCCCATTTACAGATGGGGAGAGCAGTTATCCTGTAAAAACCCTCACAGTGAGGACTCCAGCCCCTCGGAACAGGTGCTGTGCAGAGGGTGTGCTCACGGGACAAGGGAGAAGCCGGGAGGCACCCGTCCAGAGCAGCAGTGGCCGCTGGGGGAGCCAGAGCATGAAGGCTTGACCTTGCCCCCACCCTCGGGCCCCAGCCCCCACATGTCCAGACACAGCCTGTCCCCGCTGCTCGGTGCAGAATGGTGGCTGGCATGCACATTGAACTGATGGCCAATTTCCTCCAGGACAGCACAATAGAATTACTCCTTCACTGACCTTATTTCTGGCAAAACCAAGAATATAGCGACTCTTGAAGAACATGGGGGTTGGGGGCGCTGATGCCCACAGAGCCAAAAGTCTGTATATAACCTTTAACCACCCCCCCAAACTTAACTACTGATAGCTGTCGACCAGAAGCCTAACCGGTAACATAAAGTCAATTAACACGCATCTTGTGTGTTATATGTGTCATCTACTGAATCCCTATAATACCGTAAGCTCCAGAAAAGAAGATGTCATCAAGAAAATCATAAGGAAGAGATCATACCCCTAACAGAGCTCTACTGTATTTATTGAAAAGCATCTACGTGTAAGTAAACCCCATAGCTCAAAGCCTATTGTTTGGGGTCGCTGCACGGGGATGTGCGTGTCATTTAAAGGGTGCATCATATGCAAAATAAGCCATTAAAATAACTCTTGCCCATCTTATGAGGCTATCTTTTTTAAAATTCATGTTTTGTTTTCTTACCTCTTGTTAATGTACCTAGAAATAATTTATTTACCAGGTACACAATGAATAAATATTTCATTCTGTTTAAAAGGTGGGTTATCTGCTCAATTATTTCTTTTGAATGAGGAGAAACATGGATGAAAGGCCAGAGTAAGGGGCCTGCAAGTGCATGGCCCCAACTGTTTCAGGGACTGCCTGCTCACACCCACATCCCAACAGTACTTTGTGTGTCTTCCCTGTCCTTGGGTGAGGGCACAGACTTCTCTTCCAGCCTTGCTCAGGAGCCCACAGACTCCCACCCATGACCCAGGGCCTGTGACCCAGCACCTGCAGACTCCACCCATGGGCCCCCGTCCATGACCCAGGGCCTGTGACCCAGCACCTGCAGACCCCATCCAAAGACCCCCACCCATGACCCAGTGCCCACAGACCCCCTCTTGCCCCCTCTGTCTTGGATGCTGCTGGCTGGGGTGGCTACTTATAGCAGACATGGCCAGTCCCAGTGCCCGCCCTCCGTGTCCTTTCTGGATGGCCATGCTGCAGCAGACAAGGGGCTTTCTGGCACAGAAGCTCTACTGTAACAGAAAATCAAAGAAGGAAACATGTGAGCACACGTGTGTACAAACACAGGCACACACGAGTGTGCACACGCACAGGAGCATGTGAGCACATATGTGCACACAGGTGCACACGAGTATACACAAACACAGGAACATGTGAGCACACGTGTACACGAACACAGGCACACGAGTGTGCACATGCAAGGAACATGTGAGCATATACGTGCACACAGGTGCACACGAGTATACACAAACACAGGAACATATGAGCACTTGTGTTCACAAACACAGGCACACATGAGTGTGCACATGCACAGGAACATGTGAGCACACGTGTACATGAACACAGGCACACACTAGCACGTGCACCCACTTAGGCAAGCACACCAGGGAACTAATACGGTGTTTGGATGTAATTATTTTCATGGAGGGTCCCGAAACCAGAAAACCCTTTCCAGGGTTCCTGTAGGGTAACGTGGTTGAGAATGACTCCAAGTCTCCTGGCCAGAGTGTCCACTGGCAGCTCTGGGGTGGCCAGAGCACTAATCCCATCCTCTACAAGGATCACAATGCCTGTGGTCAACTGGAAAGGGCCCACACATCCACTTCCAGATTGCTCTGCATGGAGTCGGCTTGCTCCCGCTGTTCCCAGCGATGGTAGTAACGCCCGGGCTCGACCAGGCTGCCGATAGAAAGCACAGTATGCATGCAATGGTGACCTGGCTTCGTTTGGCAGCTTGCATCCACATCTGATGCAGAAGCCTTTGTGTGACGTAAGGACGTCATCGGCTTTCCTGTGTTCTTGTCGAGGCAGTATTTCTCCCTCCCGCACTGTTTGATTTCCTCTTAAGGCATCCTCAGTGGGAGCCGGCTCACAGCAGATGCCATGCTGGCCAGCAGGTCTGTCGGTGGCTCATCGCGAAGGACCTTTACTTTCAGAGGATCTCCCAGCTGTGATTAGTTACTGACTCAGGGGCATGGCATGGGCTCACCCACCTTCCCCCTCAAGCAATATGCCTTTAACGCTAACCCCTGGAAGCCTTGGTGTTTGCTCTATGCTGAACGCCAGACTCATAGCTGGTCTCAGACTCTGTGCATGAGGAGCAGACCCTTTCCTGGGGGCCTCGTGGCCCGCTTGCTGCATGCCTGACCGTGCATTTGCTTTTTATCTGTATATCCTACTGACAGACTAATGAACAGTTACCACAGGCACTAGGATGGTGCGGTTGCCATGGGGACAGAGCGGTTGCCATGGGAGCAGGTCAGCATGACACTAGCCTGGCCAGGGTGTGCAGGGAAGTTATGGAGGTGGAGGCATGACAGCTGATCCAGACTCCGGGGCATGGCGGTGGAGGGTGGGTGAAGGAAGCCAGGCACCAGCGACACATCCAGGAGTGTTCTGTGCAGAAAGCTAGAAAGAAGTGATGCTAGCCAATGGTATAGTGTGGCATTAGGGTGAAGGGTGAGTGCTGGGGAGGAAGGGCAATGAGGGGGCTCTTGTAAGACTTAGAACTGTGCACTTAGATTCGTGTACTTTCCCACATGTATGTTATACCTCGAAAAGTATGTGTTCTCAAAGAAAGAATGAAGGCTGAGGGTTGCAGGCATGGGGACGGTCTGTGCAAAGGTCCTGTGGTGACTGCAGACATCCTGGTGCATTCAGAGAGCCAAAATAGAGTGATGGTGGCTGCCTGGGGAGTAACCACTTCCTCTGAAGCTGCCTGGGGTGGGCGGGGCTCAGACAGAGAGGCAGGTCAGAGGAAGGGCAGGACGGGTCAGACCCTACCTGGCTGCAGAGAAGAGCATCCCTGGGGCCCCTGTGCACCACGGACAGTGTGTTGATGAGTCTGTTGGGTTTGACATGGGCAGGCTCCTTCCTCCGCATCCAAAGCCCCATGGTGCCCAACAAGAGGCCCTCAGGACGGCTGTGGCCATCTAGGTGGAGCCTGGCGGCGGGCCCAAACCAGGGTCAGAACCAAGGATGACGAGGATTCAGAGTGCGCTGGGAAGGAGGGGACGTGGGGCTGGCACTGACTGGGCATGTGGCGGCCCTGGGTCACCTGGAGGTGGTACCTGGGCATCCACCTGCTAGAGACAGAACTCAGGCTAGCATACAGCACTTGGAGATGGTTGGAGGGACGGCTCCAGTTTCAGGCAGATGAGGGGTCCCGGAGCATGGCCCGGAAGGCAGTGAGGAGGTCCGCGTGGATGTCGATGCGCCTTGGAGGGAGCCTTGAGGTGGCCACGCTGTGCCCTGGGAGCCCATGGGAAAGACCCCTCCTGACCAGTGTGCAGCCCACAAGGCCCTCCTCAGCCTGCCCTTGGCCGCCGGGTCCAGCTGCAGCAAGAATCTGCCGAGTGCATGGAGAGAAAGCCCCGACCCCGCCGTCCTCCCAGTGATTTTCCCTGCACTGCCCCCTCACCCTCCCCGGGCGGTGAGCCCCAGCATCCTAGCTCATGGTCTCAGCGGCCTCCTATGTGCTGCTTCCAACCGCGAGCAGAGAAAGGGCTGTGCGTCAGGGCAGGGAGCAGCTCGGGTGCCACGGAGACCGGACAAGCCGGGCTGTGCCCACGGCCCACGTGGCCCGGCTGCAAAGGTGTGGGTGTGGAAGCCGGGTGTGCGGGAGCGACCACAGCCCATCCAGGAGCGCGGCACGTGGTGGCTGCGGAGGGATGCGCGGCGGGAACGGGTGGGATTCCTCCGCGATCTGCAGGCGGAGCCGCTGCGAGTGAACAGGTGGGCGCGTGGGCAGGAGGGCCGAGGGGCACCGTCCGCGTGTCGGAGCAGCGTGCTGAGCGGGTCCGCGCTTCCCAACACCAGAGCGGCACGCGTGCGTCGCTCGTGCTGGAAACAGTGCGTCCCGCCTGAGTCAGAGCAGGCCCCAGGCTGTTTTCCAAGTGGCGGTGACAGGTTATCTGCTGCGTTTTTATGCAGACCCTCCCAGCAGCAGGGCTGCGTGGACTTCAGGGCTGCTGCTGGTCCCCCTGGAAGGGCCGTGGCTGCACCTCTGGGAGGGAGGGTCCACCCCCAAGGGGAAGAGGTACAAGGCCCAAGATAGCCAGTGTCCAGGTCCTTGACTGAGGGAGCCCCTCGTGGTCTGGAGACCCCCGGTGTGAGGACGGAGCGGGAGGGTTGCTGGGATGAAGACTCGGCACAGGAGGTCCCTCGGTCCACGCACTCTGGTGACCCTGGCGCTTCCCTGACCCCCACGGCCACGCCCCCCTCCTGGGGCCAGCGGGCTGACGCCCACCCCAGCGGTCTCCTTTGTGCCATCCGGAGTGTCTCCTCCTGACACAGACAGCAGACCCAGTTTCCATGGCAAACCTTCCTCCAGAGCGAGTCCTGGCAAGTGGGCAGGTGGCCCCTGTTCAATGTCGCTGACAGGCAGGCCCCTCCCCCCACCCCCCCAGCCCCGGAGCCTTGGGCTGGTGACATCACTGCGTGTCCAGAGACAGAGGGACAGAGACAGAGAGACAGAGGGACAGAGAGACGGGGACAGAGGGACGGAGACAGAGGGATGGAGACAGAGAGACAGAGACAGGGGGACAGAGACAGGGAAGGGAGAGGAGCACTCAGTAAGAAGACCCTGTAAGACAACCTGACGGCTTCATCTCGGGTTTTAACAGGAAGGAGAATCCATTGTCTTTGTTAAGGGATTTGAGAAAAGCCTCCAGCAGTCTCTGAATTTATGCCGAGGACCCCACGTCCCCAGACGGGGCCCCGTGCTGTGCCTGCACTTACGGAATGGGCATCCGTACACCTCCACGCGCATCCCGATGCGGCCATCGGGGTTCCAGGCGGAGGGGAGGAAGCGCAGGTATCTGGCCTCCACGGGCGGCTGCAGCTGGTGGCGCACCACACTGTCTGCGTTGCTGTTCCCTGGAAAGCCCTGCAAGACAGCGCGACCTCAGTGCATGTGTGGGGTCCCCTCGCTCCTGGGATAACTTCTCTTCTCTCCTCTTTCCCGACCCACCTTCTCTCCACCCCCAGACAAACCAACACCCCAGCAGGAGGTTGGGGATCTGGAACCTTCTGCACGCTGCCCATCAGGGGTGGGGGGCTTGTAGCCGCTGAGGAGGACACACCTGTCTTGGCCTGTGTGGCACTCGCCCCGTGCACATGGCACTGGACTCAGGTGGGAGGCGGGCTCTGAACACACGCCGAGGGAAACGCGTGAAGTGCGGACTCTACGCACGACCTCAGTAGTCCTCAGTAGTCCTCAGAGACGCTCTTCCTCGAACCCTGTGATTTTGCACCAAGGGGCCGCGTCGGGGGGCGAGCGGTTGTGCTGTATCCTCACAGGACTCAGGGGCTGGGTGGGGGGGGGCAAGGGGACATGCGGAGGCCTCAGAGGGCTCAGGGGCCGGGTCAGGGGGTGAGGGGATGTGCCACGTCCCTGCACGGCTCTGGCACAGTCCCATTCCCCTCTTGCTGCTCCGGCCTCCCAGGGCCCTGGCCCTGCTCTGGGGGTGCGGGGACAAGACAGGGCCCTCGTGCTCAGTTTTTCAGGCTGCACCACAGACAGAAAGCATCTGTGGGACTAAGACAAAGGGATTCAGGGACCCTGCAGGCCTGTTGGGGCACACGTCCGGGGACACCATCTATAAACAGCAAACCTCTGGGAGGGAGGCTCTGTCTGCACGCGGCCCCCCGAGGGCTCAGTGGGTGCCCCTGGTACGGACAAAAGCCTGGTGAGAAAGTGTGTGTCGGTGTGTGTGTGTGTGTGTGTGTGTGCATGTGTGAACACGTGCCTGTGGTGTGCCTGTGCACGTGTGAGTGCACACACATACCTGTGTCACACGTGTGTTTCGAGGGTGGGTGCTCATGGTCAAGATTGCTCAGTGACCCTCATCAATGTGGGCATGTGTGAACTAAGGCACACTGTTGCAACTCACTTTCCATTTTAAAAAGTAACCATATCAATAACAGTCTAAATAATTCACTTTTAGCTACATAAGAAAAATAGCTTAGTGAAGAAAATGAAGATTTAAATTGTGCTCGTGTTCATCAAAAAACAGGAAAATACATTTTATGGGAATGCCTCATTGTTATTATCAGTTTTGAGGTTTTTACCAACCATTGGAATCGTTCCAAGGGGGGGCTTTCAACTTCCTACTTAGGTTTTGTTTAATAATGCACAATGTAATTCAATTATATAATTATTGTATAAAAGCTCCATTAAAATAACATTAATTTAACATTAAAATTTCAAATAGGAATGCTACTCTTGTGGCCACTACAATCATTCTAACGAGAGTCC
>NW_027397158.1:387063-396107 GCF_003265705.2 Callorhinus ursinus | reverse complement strand
GAGTCCAGACTGGGGTCACCGCGGTCGTCCTAACGAGAGTCCAGACTTGAATGGGGCCTCTCATCAGACTCAGTTGCCTGCACATTTGGACCCTTCACACAGGCCTCCAGCTCAGCCAGCAAAGAACACTCCAGGTCCCACTATTTAAAAAAAAAACAAATGTCTAGTACTTTTCTAGGTGGAAATTTACTTATTTTTTATTTTTTAAGATTTTGTTTATTTGACAGAGACACAGCGAGAGAGGGAACACAGGCAGGGGGAGTGGGAGAGGGAGAAGCAGGCTTCCCGCGGAGCAGGGAGCCCGATGCGGGGCTCGATCCCAGGACTCCAGGATCATGCCCTGAGCCGAAGGCAGACGCTTAACGACTAAGCCACCCAGGCGCCCCTCTAGGTGGAAATTTAAACTTGCATTTTAGAAAGAGAACCACAATTGACCTGCCTTCTGATGTAACTGCTTCAGCTCTTATCCTGGGAACAGTGTCAGCACATTGGGTGAAGAGTCCCTGCAGCCCCATCTGGCCTCCTAAGGGTCAGAAGCGCCCCCGTGGCCCTGGAGGCTCCACACTGAGTGTTCACCCGAAGGCTTCCCGCCGATCCTAACATGTTCCTAACATGTTCCCTGCGCTGGCAGCTGGGAAGGCTGAGCGGCCTCCTCCCTTGGCAAGGCCGCTGGCTTACTGTTCTCATCACTCTCGCTGGAGAAAAGGAGAATCTCTTGGCACTGTGCATCCCTGGGAAAGGCTGTTGACAGCTTCCAGTGTCTGGAGCCTTGGATTTAGCAGGTCTGGGGGAGCATCCAGGGCAGAACATCAACAGGAGTTAGAGCTCCAGAACTCCAGCCCACCCAGACCTGCTAACTCAGGTTCTGCACACATGTTGCAGGTGAGCCAATGGTCAAACGGACGCTGACAGGATGCCGAAGATGGCCCTACCCCAGCGGGGTACTAGAGCCGCCGTCCTTCAGGAGCCTCCCCCTGCTACCCGCCTGGTCAGAGTGAAGCGTGTCTGGGCTATTCCCTGCATCCACCCGGGAAGCATGGTGGACAGTGATCCCGGCACAAGGCAGGATCGCAGACTGAGGCCTGAAACTCTCAGTCTCAGGGAATGAGCCAGACATGGTTCTTTTTGCTTTAAAACACTCACAATTCTATGAAATAAATCACCTGGGATGGAGAGCATTGAAAGCATTCCAACAACAACACCGTCCCTGAAAGGCTCACAGTGTCAACCCTCCCGCTGCTGCTGGAGCACTCTTCCACCCGAGCTTGAAATCTAAGGCCCGGCCAGGGAAAACATCTGATGAGCTGCTCTGCATGGACCCTGCACTTTGTCACTTACTCCAGAGGCACAGAATTCCCATGTTTAAACAGTAATGACTATATGGAGAGTCCCACTTAAGTCGTTTGAAACAAATGCAAAGGTACATTGTCGCCTGGTTCACCTCCAAGAGAACAGCACTTATTCACATAAATAAAGCAAGAGAGACTGGGTAAGTGGTATCCCCGTGTTATCAATTTTTTGGACATCAAATGACTTAAGGTTCTGTGCCAGTTTCATTATTAATAAATTTGATCTTTGGCCATTAACTAAAAAATTGCCCCCAAATCCCCAACCCACCTGACTTTATATGAATAACATGAGTGCTCTGTGCTGAATAATTATGCGGTCTTCTCTAGCATTACTCATACACAGACACAGATATAAAGATGATTGTGGAACGCTATGCAAGCTATTTTGCACGCAAGTTTAATTAATAATGCTGTAGGGAAAAATTTTAATTTGATTAAAAAATACATGTTTGTAAACTGCAATCCAGTACTTGGTTCCAGTTAGCTTGGTTCCACGATATAAAGTATCCTACCATGACAATGTCACATTGTAAATAGTGTCTAAACTCAGTAGGAACAGAATAAGTACTGAGCATTTGTTTAAGGCTTATTAAGTAGCAATCTGGACTGGAAGTAAAAGTAGTAACGTCACAGGAGTGACACTCAGCCACCTTCTTCCATAAAAGGGGACAACCTCACTTCTGCTGAGAACTGAATGTTGGTCTCCCAAAATTCTTGTGCTGGAATGCCAGCCCCACTGCGATGGTGTCCCTTACAGGAGACCCAGAGGCTGAGTCGTCTTTCCCCATGTGGGGACACAGTGAGTGGTCAGCTGTCTGAGAACCAGGCCGGAGCCCTCACCAGAGCTGAACCTGCCAGCACCTGACCTCAGGCTTCGGCTTCCAGAACTGTAGGAAGCCCGGGCATGTTGGTTACAGCAGTTGATGGGTAGAGACAGCCTTCTTCCACAAAGAGTGAGCTCACCTCAGGGCAGAGCTTCCCAAGGGCTCATGCCAGATGTGCCCATCAGAACATGCATCCTGAATATTGTTCTTTTTCATTTTTCTTTGCTGCTGTTCTTGTTATTTAGAAGGTAGGAAGAAGATTAAAACGCCCCCTTTTTTTCCCAGTAAGGCATAGTGAGGGGCTTGGCAGGACCACTGCTAACATGGAGAATCAGACTGGACAGAATAGTCGTGAACAGCCACCCCTATGCTCTGGAAACCACCAAAAGCCACACAGCAAATTGAGAAACATTTATTTATAAGAAACTATGGAACAATAGAATGGAAGTGTGAGAACAACAGAATTATATGGTGTCCCTGTTGGCCCTACTCCCATCCCAGCTCATCCATAGTGCTGCGAGGAGTGGGGGTGGGGGTCAACCCTGAAGCTCTGCAGTCAAGGGGGCTCCCTTAACTTGGAGTGCAAGATCCCAGGCCTAGCCGTGGCCATACAAGCGGCAAATGGGAAGGCCAGCAGGCAGCATGCCTGAGGATGTGTCTGGCTGAAGTAACTGACCAGCAGCAGACGGTCCAAAGTTAACAGAAAGCGTGGGAAGTGAGACTGCACCCATTTGTGATGAGCTCCCATGTCTCCCTGTCTGTTGGAAAGATTGTGCTCAAGCACAGGAAGCTTGAAGAGGGCTGGCTGTGAAACTGTGCTCTGCATGGAGACCACCAGAGCCAGTAGAAAGCAAAGTCCTGGGCAGATGTGAAGACCACCCCAACTGCAAGCACACACTTCAGTCAGCAAAGTTGGAACCCCTCACAGCTGGGGATGCATGAGCATACCTCTGCCAATCACTGGCTGACCACTAGCTATGGTTTACAAACAGAAAACAAAAAATTAGGAAACAAAAAAGCAAACACAACACAAATTATACAGCAACACCAGTGCTTCTTATCATAGGAAACAGATTTCAGACTCAGTACAGGCAGATGCCTACAAGAATCCAAAGTTGCTTCGATATACTATCTGAGGAAGTTAAAGACACATAAGAAATGAGAAAGTGCAGCTCATAATCAGGAAGATCTAGTTAAAGAAATCTGTGTCCATGGGGATCCAGAAGCTGGATTTTATTGACAAAGATTTCAGCACAACTATTATAACTAGGTTATATATAAGGTTGAGCATGTTTAAAGAATTCATGGAAGGTTGAACAATGGCTTAACAAATAGAGAAGCTTGTTAGAGAAACAGAAACTTGAGAGATGGACTCAGAGTCTGACGCAGTTTACCTCCAAGCTGGGCTGGTGGCAGATGCTCCCTGGCTGGGTAGGCTCCAGAGACACCCCTGGTTTCAGGTCTACCTTATAGAAAACATTAAAAAAAGCTCCTAAAGAGATAATACAGGTCATGAAGAAAGGAAGAGCATCAGAGAAGGAATAAGTGAAGGTAAAATAAAAACTAACTTTTTCTTAATCTAGCAGATAACTTTGTTCAAAATAATATCAACAATGTATTCAATTACATATGTTTATATCTATATTTTGTATATGTACACATACGCTTATGTATAAGTGAAATGAATGACAGCAATAATTCAAGAGATGGGAGGGAAGAATTAGGGATACTTTGTTATTACAAAATATTCACACTACCCATCAAGTGATATAGTGTTATTTGAAAATGAATTTGGTTTAGTTGTAAATGTTTATTGTAAATTCTATGCTGACTACTAAAAAAATTAAAAAAATAAGAAATCAGTAGAGAAAATTAATGGAATCAGAAACTGGTTCTGTGAAAAGATCAATAAAAGTGATACATTTCTAGCTAGGCTAATAAAAAAAAGGGCACAAATTGTTAAAATCAGAATGAAAGAGGAGGCATTACCACAGACCTCATGGACATTAAAAATATAATAGAGGAATAACATGAACAACTCTATGTCCACAAATTTCAGAACCTATATGAAATGGACCAATTCTTTGAAAGATACAATCTTTATGTTATATGCAACTAATGTATCATTGAACATTATATCAAAAACTAATGATGTACTATATGTTGGCTAATTGAAATAAAAAAAAGAAAAAAGAAAGAAAGATACAGTCTTCAAAAGCTCACACCAGAAGTAGAAAACCTGAACAGACTTACGTCTATTAAATAACTTGAGTCAATAGTCAGTAACTTTCCAAAACTAAAACACCAGGCCCAGATGGGTTCACTAGTAAATTTTTCAAAACATTTAAGGGAGAAATTCTCTCTCTTCTAGCAGATAGAAGCATAGGGAATACTTCCTAACTCACTCTAAGTGGACAGAAAACTAAGAAAAGAAAACTAAGGACTAATATTTCTCATGAATATAGATGCAAAAATCTCTGACAAAATATTAGTAAGTCAATCCAATAATATATAAAAATAATTACACATTATAACCAAGTGGGATTTATCCCAGGTATGCCAGGAGGGTAAAACACCCCCAAAATCAACTAATGTAACCTGTCACACCAACAGTGTAAAGAAGAAAAATCACATGATCATATTACTAGATGCAGACAAAAGCACTGGACAAAATTCTACACCCATTCATGATAAAAACTCTCAGCAAGCTAGCTATAGAAGGAAGTATCCTCAGCTTGATAAAGGATATCTACAAAAGAACTACACCTAATATCATACTTAATGGTGAGAAACCTGAGGCTTTCCTGCTAAGAATGGGGAGGCATGGTATCCCTCTCAACCCTGCTCTCCATATTGTGCTAACGAATGCAATAAGACAAGAAAAAGAAATAGAAGTTATACACATTGGGAAATAAAGTAAAACTCTCTGTTCACAGATGACATGACCATCTATGTAGAAATCTGAAGCAATTGACAAAAACTTCCTGGCACTAATGAAGAATTTTAGCAAGATTAAAAGACACAAGGCTGGGGCACCTGGGTGCCTCAGTTGTTAAGTGTCTGCCTTCGGCTCAGGTCATGATCCGAGGGTCCTGGGATCGAGCCCCACATCGGGCTCCCTGCTCAGTGGGAAGCCTGCTTCTCCCTCTCCCACTCCCCCTGCTTGTGTTCCCTCTCTCGCTGTGTCTCTCTCTGTCAAATAAATAAATAAATAAATCATAAAAAAAACAACAAAAGACACAAGGTTAATATGCAAATGTCAATAAATTCCCTACATGCCAACAATGAACAAGTTGAATTTGAAATTAAATTCATATTACTATTTACATTAGCACCCCTAAAAGTGAAGCCTTTAAATATAAACCTAGGAAATTATGTATAAGACCTATATGAGGAAAAAACTATAAAACTCTAATGAAAGTAATAAAAAAAGATACAGGAATCACACATCATTTTGATAGATGGATAAAAAGCATTTTTCAAGATCCAACACCAATTCATAATAAAAATTCTCAACAAAACAGGAATAGAAAAGGCCATCTCTAGCCTCACAAGTTGCTCACATCTAACATCATAGTTGAAGGTGAAGGACTGAACTGTTTCTCCCTAAATTAGGCACAAGGCATGATGTCTCTTATCTCTGCTTTTCAACCTAGTCCTGGAAGTTACAGCAAGTTAGTAAGGAAAGAAAATGAATAAAACATCCAAAATTGGGAAAGGAAAACAAATCTATTAAACTGTTTTTACTCACACATGCCTTAATTCTGTTGGTGGGACATTCCAAGAACTCCACACATAAAAACAAACCAAACAGACCTTCAAAAACCAGTATGTCAAGTTCTCAGGTAATAATATTAACATATAAAACTCAGTTATATTTCTACATACTAGAAATAAATAATCCAAAATTGAAATTAAAAAAATAATTCCATTCATAATAGCTTAACAGAGATAAAGTAATCAGAAATAAATTGAAAAAAAGGTATAATATTTGTACAGTGAGAGTGATAAACATTGCTGAAGAATTAAAGAAGACCTAAGTAATTAGAGAATTATTTATTTTTACGGATCAGAATACTCAAACTTGCAGAGGTGACAATTATACAGATTCAATGCAATCCCTAGAAAAACCCCAACAGGTAATTTGTAGATAATAGCAAGCTGATCCTGATATTTAAATGGAAATGAAAAGTACCAGACCAGCCAAATCAATTTGAAAAAGAACAAAGTTGGAAGACTTACATTTCCAGTTTCAGTACTTATTATAAAGGTACTGTAGTCAAGCCTGTGGCACTGGCATAAGGATAGGCATGCAGATCAATGGAACAGAATTTAGAATCCAGAAATTACTATTACACACATGGCCAGCTGACTTTTGATGAAAGTACCAAGGCAGTTCAATGGAAAAGGTTAGTATTTTGAACAAATGGTTTTGGTGTAATTGGGAATCCCTATGTGAAAATTTGAATTAGAATATTAGTGAACACCATGCACAACACTTACTCAAAACAAAACATAGGTCTGAATGTAATGGCTAAAACCTTACAGGTTCTTGAAGCAAACACAGGAGAAAATCTGCATGACCTCTGGTTAGGAAAATATTATTAGAAATGATGACAACAGCACAACCTGACAAGGAAAAACAGATGAATAAGACTTTATAAAAATAAAAAAAAATGTCCTTCCAAAAACACATTAAGAAATGGTGGGGGGGGGGAGCCACCTACCATTAGGGAAATTGGGGAAATACATTTTTTGCAAATTACATACTGGGTAAGGAGTTGTATCCAGAATATATAAAGAATACATACTACTCAGTAAGACCAATGATCCAAAGAAAAAAATAGTAAAATATATGAATAGATATTTCATCAAAAAAAAATATACAAAGCACATGAAAAATATTCAATATTATGTTAGGCAAATACAAATTATAAACATATTAAGAAAAAAATAAAACATAAAAACATAGTAAGATATCATGACACATCCACTATGATAGACATACTTAAAAAGCACACAATAATAAGTGCTGGAGAGGGTATAGTTTATATAACTTATAATTCCTTGTTAGTGTATAATTTGATGATTTTTAGTAAATACACCCAGTTGTGTAGCCATCACAAAGTCCAGTTGTAAAATATTTCCATCAATCCCAAAAGCTCCTACTTGCAGTCAGTTCCTGCAGCAGTGCCCGCTCCAGGCCACCACTGACCAGAGATGGAGCCCGGGCCTCAGGGTTCCGATCCTGGTGAGCTCCACACCTCTGCAAGTCTCACCTGGGTCTTGAGCAGTGTCACCCAGGAGCTGGGTGAGGGTGCTGGGTCCCTGCCCCACTCTGGACCAGGGGACCTGCCTTTAACACTTTACCCAGCACCTAGGGGATATTTTATTCACAGTAAAATGTGGGAATGAGATCAGTGGGAATATGTTTGCTCCAGAGCACAAAATATGGACCCTGAGAGCTGCCTCTTTCCCCTCTTCTAGGTGAGGGAGTATGAAATATCCTCAAATTTGTAACCTAAAAATAAATAACTACAATTTATAGGACTCGATGTGAATTGGGAAGCTGACAAGGGATGGGCACTGAAAAATATTCCTAAAGACAGGTGTGACAGCTCTCAAATATGGCTACGTATTGTGTGGTAGCAAATGTTTTTCAGTGAGAATACAGTTTTTAGTTAGAGTGGAAGTCAATAGATACCATGAAAATATTCCCTTTATAAGTACATTTTATTTTTATTTTATTTATTTTTTCAAATATTTTATTTTAATTAAAAAAATTTTTAATTTTATAATTTTTTAAAAATTCAATTAATTAACATTATTAGTTTCAGAGGTAGAGTTCAGTGATTCATCAGTCTTATATAACACCCAGTGCTCATTATATCAAGTACCCTCATTAATGCATCACCAGGTTACCCCATTCTCCCACCCACCACCCCTCCAACAACCCTCAATTTGTTTCCCATGATTAATTGTCTCTTATAGTTTGTTTCCTTCTCTGATTTCATTTTGTTTTATTTTTCCCTCCCTTCCCCTATGATCCTCTATTTTGTTTCTTAAATTCCACATATGAGTAAGATCATATGATAATTGTGTTTCTCTGACTGACTTATTTCGCTCAGCGTAATACCCTCTAATTCCACCACGTAGTTGCAAAAGGTAAGATTTCATTCTTTTTGATGCCTGAGTAATATTCCATTGTATATATGAGCCACATCTTTTTTTTTTCACTTCAACAAATTTTTATTAAGTATGTACCATTTACTAGGTAGTTAATATGGGAAGTACTCGAGATTCAGTGGTGAAAAAAAAAATAAATAAAAAGCTCCAGCTATCATAAAGCTTATGGGCAGGACTAGGCCAGGAATTGGCAAACATTTTCTATAAAAGGCTAGGTAAATATTTTTGGCTTTGTGGACAATATGGTTTCTTTTTTTTTAAATTTTTTTACTGTTATGTTAATCACCATACATTACATCATTAGTTCTTGATGTAGTGTTCCATGATTCATTGTTTGTGCATAACACCCAGTGCTCCACGCAGAACGTGCCCTCTGTAATACCCATCACCAGGCTAACCCATCCCCCCACCCGCCTCCCCTCTAGAACCCTCAGTTTGTTTTTCAGAGTCCATCATCTCTCATTTTTCATCTCCCCCTCTGACTTACTCCCCTTCATTGTTCCCCTCCTGCTATCTTCTTCTTTTTCTTTTTTCTTAACATATGTTGCATTATTTGTTTCAGAAGTACAGATCTGTGATTCAACAGTCTTGCACAATGCACTGCGCTCACCATAGCACATACACTACCCAATGTCTATCACCCAGCCACCCCATCCCTCCCACCCCCCACCACTCCAGCAACACT
>NW_027397158.1:386392-386963 GCF_003265705.2 Callorhinus ursinus | reverse complement strand
CTCCAGTTCCATCCACGTCGTTGCAAATGGCAAGATCTCATTCCTTTTGATGGCTGCATAATATTCCATTGTGTATATATACCACTTCTTCTTTATCCATTCATCTGTCGATGGACATCTTGGCTCCTCCGACAGTTTGGCTATTGTGGACATTGCTGCTATAAACATCGGGGTGCACGTACCCTTCGGATTCCTACATTTGTAACTTTGTGGTAAATACCCAGTAGTGCAATCCTGGATCATATGGTAGCTCTATTTTCAACTATTTGAGGAACCTCCATACTGTTTTCCAGAGTGGTTGCACCAGCTTGCATTCCCACCAACAGTGTAGGAGGGTTCCCCTTTCTCCGCATCCCCGCCAACATCTGTCGTTTCCTGACTTGTTAATTTTAGCCATTCTGACTGGTGTGAGGTGGAATCTCATAGAGGTTTTGATTTGGATTTCCCTGATGCCAAGTGATGTTGAGCACCTTTTCATGTGTCTGTTGGCCATTTGGATGTCTTCTTTGGAAAAATGTCTGTTCATGTCTTCTGCCCATTTCTTGATTAGATTATTTGTTCTTTGGGTGTT
>NW_027397158.1:373881-381392 GCF_003265705.2 Callorhinus ursinus | reverse complement strand
GGTCTGAAAATATGCAGGAAATAATCCCAATCTTTTGGTACTGGTTTAGACCTGATTTGTGACCTAGGATGTGATCTATTCTAGAGAATGTTCCATGGGCACTAGAGAAGAATGTGTATTCCGTTGCTTTGGGATGGAATGTTCTGAATATTTCTGTGAAGTCCATTTGGTCCAATGTGTCATTTAAAGTCTTTATTTCCTTGTTGATTTTTTGCTTAGATGTTCTGTGTATTTCAGTGAGGGGGTATTAAAGTCCCCCACTATTATTGTATTGTGGTCAATGTGTTTCTTTGCTTTTGTTATTAATTGCCTTATATAAGGCTTATACATGGCTGCTCCCATGTTAGGGGCATAGATATTTACAATTGTTAGATCTTCTTGTTGGATAGACCCTTTAAGTAGGATATAGTGTCCTTCTTCATCTCTTATTACAGTCTTTGTTTTAAAATCTAATTTGTCTGATATAAGGATTGCCACCCCAGCTTTCTTTGGGTGTCCATTAGCATGGAAAATGGTTTTCCACCCCCTCACTTTCAATCTGGGGGAGTCTTTGGGTCTAAAAGGAGTCTCTTGCAGGCAGCATATCAATGGGTCTTGTTTTTTAATCCAATCTGATAGCCTGTGTCTTTTGATTGGGGCATTTAGCCCATTTACATTCAGGGTAACTATTGAAAGGTATGAATTTAGTGCCATTGTCTGTGTTCCTTTCTGATCTATGCTGCTTTTAGGCTCTCTCTTTGCTTAGAGGACCCCTTTCCATATTTCCTGGAGGGCTGGTTTCATGTTTGCAAATTCCTTTAGTTTTTGTTTGTTCTGGAAGCTTTTTATCTCTCCTTCTATTTTCAATGACAGCCTAGCTGGATATAGTATTCTTGGCTGCATATTTTTCTCGTTTAGTGCTCTGAAGATATCTTGCCAGTCCTTTCTGGCCTGCCAGGTCTCTGTGGATAGGTCTGTTGCAAATCTAATGTTTCTACCATTGTAGGTTACATATCTCTTCTCCCGAGTGGCTTTCAGGATTTTCTCTTTGTCTCTGAGACTCGTAAGTTTTACTATTAGATGTCGGGGTGTTGACCTATTTTTATTAATTTTGAGAGGGGGTTCTCTGTGCCTCCTGGATTTTGATGCCTGTTTCCTTCCCCACATTAGGGAAGTTCTCTGCCATTATTTGCTCCAATGTACCTTCTGCTCCCCTCTCTCTTTCTTCTTCTTCTGGGATCCCAATTATTCTAAACTAAGAAACACACATATTAAAAGATAATGAATATTCATATACTATTAGAAAAGCCCAAACTTCACTGCATTTAGTGTCTGCAACAGGCTCTAATCAGCATAATGACTCTGAGAATATAATTTTTCTCTCTGTAACTGAGCAAGCTGTGTTGTGTTTCCTTAGCTCAGTCAGTGGATCAGAGCAAGACCTAGAAGAAGGACAAATCACATCTCAGATTCTCCCAAGAGACTCGCAGTGAGGAGAGTGGATCTCATATCCTGTGCTTGCTGGCAAGGGAGCTGAACATGGAGAAATCCACAAAGGACATTTCTGATGACATCATAAAGTCCATAGTTTGAAAATGCACTTATTAAAATGACAGATGGAGATGTTGCTAATATATTTGCATACGCTTGTCTCTGTGGGCATGTTTCACATTTACTAGGTTAGCTAGTTAGCTAGTTAACAAGCAATGAGCTTGTGATGCCCACAGGGAGATCTTGTTACTTGATTATTGAGACTTTGGAGGTTTTTCTGAGCCTCCCTTGACTCCAGTTTACTCAAAGGTGCAACCAGGTGGCACCGCATGCTTTGGGCAGCACCAAACGTTCCTTCCAGTGACTTTGTCCCCCCAGGTGAGGTCCCAGGTGGGAGGAGACCAGGCTGTTCCTTTAAACCAGTGCTGTCTAGTGGAACTCTCAGCTAGGATGCTCTGGCCCCATGTCTGCAGCTGCAGGCAGGACCTGCCTCCCACATGGATGCGCTGGGCATTTGAAGTGTGGCTAATGCAAGCGAGGGGTTGAACTTTTAATTCCATCTTATTTAATTGATTCAAATTTAAGTGTAAATAGCCACATATGGCTGCTGGTTGCTGTAATCCACAGGACAGGTACAGGAATCCCATGACACATTAGAACAGCATCTCTCAGAACAATGCCATGGACGGAGCTTCCAGGGTCCTCCCAGAGATGTGCTGGCTTTGGAGTTGTCCCACTTAGGTGGCCCAAAGTCCCATCTTCCCAGTGGGTATCTGGGCTCACAGTTCATAGTTCCTACACCTGTGAGAATAGCAGCCTCTCTCTGGAGCTAACTTCTATTGCGAGCAATACCACCTCGTAACATGGCAGACATGCCACCTTGTTGAACTGCCAAGGGAAAATGCTGGAAAGTTGACCCAAGGTCAAATATATCCATAGAGAAGGAAAAGTGGGTTTTATGCACATAGCTTGGTCACTAGAAATAGAGACAATGTGCAGAAGGAAACACAACAACAACAAAGTGTACATTGTGTCAAAGGGTTCAAATAACTCTTCAGATGGGATGATTTGAGGAGACACAGTTCCCATTTAGCGAGTTAGCTTCATTGACTGATTCTTATATTGATATGAGGAACTAATTAAGATTGTATTTATGAGTAATTGCTACTCTTATGTTTTAGCATTTCTTTTTTAAAGAGCTACATAAATAGCATTTGAAAATCCATGTTAAATATATTCAATAAATGACACATCTAATAGGGTCTGCTGACCTCTGACAACCGCAAGAACTTTCATCTGTCACTGCATCAGCCACGGCTGGTCACTCCGCTGCTCAGACTGCGCAGAGCCTACTAGCCAGTCTGCCTTTTGTCAGTATTGAATGAAACATTACACGAAACAGTTAGTTTATTTAGAAGAATTTAGGAAGATTTCATTAAGACATGGCCATCATTTTTAAGTGACATCAGTATTTGCCCAATTAAACATTAAAATGTTTCAAAAATAAATGTATAATGCAAGTCATCCTTGGGCTTGGTTCTGCAGCCAACTTGCTATGAGCTCCGGGTTGCACAATGCACGTGCAGGAGAGAAAGAATAGTTCACTGTGCTCCTTGAGCATGTGCATGGAGCATGGGTGCCATCCTTGTTGCTTGGGGTCTTTTGAACCCCGGCCCAATCTGATCTCTGATGCAGGGTCAGTCATTCTACTGATGCCTTGACCTTTGTAGACATATTCTGGAGATCGGGGACTGTGCCTGTCCCCTCTGTGAGCGACACTTAACCAGTGTTTAGCCTGCACAGGGTGGCTGGTGTTGGTGGAGTCAATTCTCCAGTGTTTCATCCTGCCAAGTAGATTCCCAGAAGCCACCTGTAGTTCCTTGTCTAGTCTCAGTGATGGCTCAGTGTCTTTTCCGATTTGAGGAATTTCTGCAGCAGACTTCCTTCCTAAGGAGCCTGGTTCCAAGGCTGCCTGGGGACATTGCCCTGGGGAACTTGAGCCCAGTAGGCAGGCAGGGGCTGCCTAAGGACCTAAGAAATTGCTTTTCTAATCGAGAACTACAAACCTGTGTCTGGTTTATTTATTTGTTAGTGAGAGAGAACCTCAGGAGTTAATTGCTCTGAGTGATTTGGGCACTTCTAAGATAAGCATGCAGCTGTATCTCTTGTTCAGGCCATGCCTGTTCTGGTTGGATATTGGTTTTACACATTAAATTAACTGGTAAATGTTTTAGATAGGCCTTCCCATTAAAAGGTTTACTTTTTAAATATCAGGAAAGATACACTTGCAAAGTAAAAAGATGAACCCAGCTCACCTTGTTGCTTTCCAAACCTACGCTGGAGAAGAGGGTGAGTTTCCCCCTTCAGAGGACTGTCCACGTGGGGTTTGGAGAACAATGGCTGGTCCCCACAGAATCCCATGGAAATGACTCCACTTGGAATTACCCCTCATATGCGCTCTGCCCTGCGTATAAGGTTGCTTATTACAGAAGATTGTGCTATTGTTTATGCAAAAATACACATTGCTTATGAGTGGTGGAAGCTGATTTGCATCTCAAGAAAATGTTCATCAGTCAGGGTCTAACTAAATATTTTGCGAAATTTGTCAAATCAAATTCTAATCTTCAACAAATGTGTTTCCAAAGCTGTGCTGGTTTTTTACTGAGAAAATAAAGATGTCTTGATTCAGCAATTCTAATAAACAAAGATATCTACAGTCCTTATATTTCACTCTGAATTGAACCCAAAATCTTGCAGTGTGGGAGACCAGGGAGATGGGACACAGATTTCCTCTTCCCAGTGCAGGGAGCTGGCCAGGCCGAGCTGGTGACGGCCTGCAGTGACCATTACACAGGTCTTCAGTGCGCCCCTGCCCCAGAAGGGTCTTCCTACCCGTCTCGGGCTTCCGTTGGGCTACATTTCTCCTGTTGGGCAGACATAGTTAGAAATTTTGAGGCTTTTTTCTTCTCTTCTTAGAAAATCTTTAACACTAACGAAGTAGCTGCTTGAGTGCTTGTTTGGTGAGAGGGACCTCCTGATCCAGTAGACACTTCCTTGAACATCTGGGATTCCCTCACCCAGACAGAGAGGGGTGGCAGCCTCTGTCTCCTGGATCCGTGCACCAGCATCTCCAGGCTCCCCGCAGAGCCCCACATGGTGTCCCTGGTGGAGGGGCTGGCCCTGGTGGGGCGCCTAGCCCTGCTGACCACTGACACTCTGTCTTTGGTTTTGTTTCTTTCCCCATGTTCTCTTCCATTTGTTACTCCAGACCAGTGAGCTGGTTCTCGCACTTCTGGTGTTTTCTTGAGCTGAGGGGGAGAAAGCCTCAACTGGGTGGGGGTTGTCCCGCTGGGGTGATGTATGAGCTGCGGGTGTCGCACCCTCAAATCCCAGGAGAGGAGTAAGTGCCACCACCTGCCACTGGGCTCTGTAGTGGTCGGGGGCAGTGATGAAGAGACAGACAGCAAGTGAGCAGGACCAAAGCCACGGCCTTCTGAAGAAAGCTGCCACATGAGCATCAGGGATACTTAGGTTCAGGGGTCAATTCTTTCCTACAAATGTGCTGATGGCCATGGCCACGGCCCCAGGACAGGACAGCTAGGGAAACAGTGCAAGGCAGGGAAATGCTGACGTGAGGCAGGAGGCTCAATTTGCTTCTCCCTCGTGGGGGAAGATAACAAACAGAATGAATAAAACACCCATTGCCATCCGGCACACACCCCACCTCCTGCCCCGGCCTGAAATGTGCTGTTGGGAGCAGCACAGGAGGAAGAGAAGGGAATTCTCCCATTAAGAAGAGTTTTACAGGGGCTCCTGGGTGGCTCAGATGGTTAAGCGTCTGCCTTCGGCTCAGGTCATGATCCCGGGGTCCTGGGATCGAGCCCCGCATCAGGCTCTCTGCTCAGCAGGAAGCCTGCTTCTCCCTCTGCCTCTGCCTCTCTCTCTCTCTCTCTCTCTGACTCTCATGAATAAATAAACATTTAAAAAAAAAAAGAAGTGTTTTACAAAGTGCTTATTCTGTTCGAAACTGGGTTTTCTTTCTGTTTGATATAATGAAACCATATTTAACGCAAATACTTGTTTATGGACCCATGATAACTGTCCACATCCTGTAAAACCAAGGCCACGACTCACTGGCCTCCCCCTCCTCTGTGCCTCCTGCTCGGCACTTGGAGCAGGTGTGTGTGCAGGGGGCCCTGGCCTGGGCATGGGCTCAGGGCCAAGGCACCCCCACCCAGAGGAGGCAGGCCCTCCCTGGCCCACCCTCTCCCACCAGGGCCACCCCCATGTCCTGTCCAGGGTGATCCTGGGTTTGGCCTTTCTGTAACATAATCAGCAGCTGCATCCTCTGGTTTAGATCCACGTGTATCTCTCTTCCTTGCTTATATATCAGACATGTTATTTTTCCACAGAGTGCCAACATTAAGCTCTCAGGTTGGCTGGATCCCCTGACAGGCCTGTCCCTGTGAGGGAGTGGGCAAGGCCTGCTTGCTGCCCACAGCACTGGGCTTGGACCCCTGACCCACTGTGGGGGACGATGGCAGCGACGAGATGGTCTCACTGCTCCGGGGACCCCACTTACTCTTACATTTTCATGGACCCTCTGTCAACAAGGGAGATGGGTCTGAGTGGGGGAGAGAGCTGGGACCTGACAGGTTGGCCTGAGCAAGTGAGCAGGGAGAATCCCCCTGGTGTAGCCCACCCACCATCTCTGTCTCCGTCTCTCTACCTCTCTGGCTCTGTCTCTGTCACTCTGTCTATCTCTCAGTCTCTGTCTCTCTGTCTCTCTATCTCTCTGTATCCCTCAGTTTCTGTCTATCTCTCTGTCTCTGTCTCTCTGGCTCTGTCTCTCACACAGAATCCCAAGTGTCTGAAAAGCTGGGAAACCGTCCAGCTGCCCCTGCCCGTGGCCAGGACCACGTGTTGTTTGGAACTGGACCGTGGCCCTGGAGGGTGTCTGGGCTGCTGTAGGACCTGGTTACGGCAGGCAGCTTTCTTCCCCACGTTTCCTGCAGCAAATGTAAGTAACCCTTAAGATGAAATCCTACAGGTGAACCTAAACCGTGGACTAAATGAGAGAACGGCTTTACCGAGAGCAGACTCATTTGGAACTCTGTCTTACTAACCCTTAAGGCTTCACTTTGTCCCACGGCCCCACCGTGTGAACAAAAGCAGTGAATTCCACACCATGTCTAGTGGTTCCTGACCCGCCTCAGGATGGGCGGGCTGTCTGCCTGCTCACTCCCCTCCGTGGGGCCGCCCTGGCCTGCATGGAAGGACCCCACATCGCCTGCAGGCCACCCCGGGTCCTTGGAGCCCGCACCCAGGCCAGTTCCCTGGCATGTGCAGAAGCTCAGATGTGGGGAGCAGTGCAGGGGGCATGGAGTGTGCAGGGTGGGCAGGGCCTCCAGGGCGCCCATGCCCATGTCCTGGGTTGGCCCTCTCAGCAACACCAAGGGCAGCAAGGAGGATCGGGACCATCAGTCCCTTGGGAGCTTTCCTTGGGCCAGGCCCTGAAGCCACCCCCGTCGCCCCTGTCCGCATGCCACTGACCCACTGACGTCAAGCCTGGTGGTGTCTCTGGACCTGGTTCTGGGCTTTCCCGCTGCCCCACCAGCAGCAGATGGCCTCGTGCGGCATGGCCCTGTGGAGGGGGCGCCCCACAGCCTGCAGGAGCTGACCAGCCATCCAGGAGTGGCTGCAGAGGGCTCCTTGGACGTGGGCCGGCCATTTCCGTGGACACACAGGCCCCTCCCTCCAGGACACGTGGGCCACAGAAAGCCCAGGGCATGCTTGTCCTTCAGGTGGCACGGCGGCCCCTCTGGGTCCTTAGCACCTGATGCAGACGCATTGGGCCGTGTAGCTGTCCCCTGACAAGTGTCCGCTCAGTCGGGCTGTCGCTGAGGGTCATACTGTCTGTGGGTGCCTGGCTCTCGGGCCCGAGACACCCGGGAGTGGTTTTCTATGGCCAGCACCTTCCCCTCGTCTGTCCGTCCCTCCCGCACGGTGTGGGTCTGCTCAGCTGCTCCCCCTCGGCTGTC
>NW_027397158.1:362555-373871 GCF_003265705.2 Callorhinus ursinus | reverse complement strand
CCTCGTCTGTCTGTCCCTCCCGCACGGTGTGGGTCTTTCCTCTCCATCTAAAATCCCTCCTCGCCATCACGTTGAGTTTGCTTCTCTCAGCTCAGAATTTCAAACTGTTCATCCCCCGTGCAGCTCAGCACTGGCCATGTTTCTGCTCGTTCTCTATCCTTTCACATGGCAAAGAGGAAGGGAACTACTTTAGCACAATCAGAGTCATTCACATAATTAGCAACAGAGACAAGCTTTGCTCCCAGATGGCAATCATCTCAAGCTCATTAAAAGACGCAGGGAATGAGCTGATTTACCATCTCCTCCTAACAGTCTCTAGGGAAATGAGCACATCCCACTCCGGGGAGGCGTTGACGCCGTCCGTACCGATGGTGACATGGTCACCTCGTTCTGAGAGGCTGGCCTGCCGGCCACGGGGAGCGGCGGCCCCCCAGCCTGTGTCCTGCTCCGGCCCTCCCGAACCCTCTTCATCTCGCGTCCTTGACCTCACATGGGGCTTCTCCCTTCTCCACGTCTGTGCTCACCGAGCAAGCTCTCGGGGTGCGTGGGCCGCTGCTCAGGTCCTCAGAGCACCAGGCAGGCCTAGGAATTTCCTCACTTTGTCCTGCAGCAGAACTGACCCTGGACCCAAGCCTCTCTCTGTGTTATAAAAATACAAGCCCAGGTTTTATTTTATTATTAAACTCAACGGATAAGCGTCACCCTTTTGAAGTGCCATGGGTTCTGCCCCTGACCTGTCCTAGGGTTGCTCCAGGGACAGCGTGTGGGGCACAGTGCTCATGGCTGTGTGTGCGCGGAGCTGCCCGGGGCCCGTGGCTGCTGGTGAGGAGGCAGGAGGTGGGACCCGAGATGCCGCATCTCTGACAAGCTTGCAGGTGGTGCTGGTGCCCCTGGCCCATGGGCCTTGCTGTGCTCTGCTCAGGGAGCCTCTCAGAGCGCAGGACCAGGACCCCTGCGCAGGCAAATCCTGAAACCTTTAGTGTTCAATCTGTCTTCCTCTTTCATAAGCCGTTCGCCAGAGGGAGACCCAGTCCGAGTCTGTCCCCAGAAGGAGGCACCACTTTCTCCAGTCTCCAGGGCGCCGCCCTCCCAGTGCTGCTGAACAATTTCCTCAAGGAGATCATCCAGAGGTAGCACCGCCTCCGTTTCTAGCTTGGGCGGGCATGTGGCCCAACACCTGTCTCAGAGACGGGAGAACATTCCGTGTCCTTCCTGAGCTGGTGGCCCAGCCCCCTTGCCTCCACAACTTTCTACAGCTTGTCCCGTGGCTTCCAGAGGGGAGTACCCGGGCGCCCTGGCCGCTCCGTGTTGTGAGGTCTGTCTTTCAACTCCGTGGAGGTCGGCGTTTGCTCTGACAACATGGTCATAGGGAAGCCCTGTTGGACAGACAGCCACGTGACTGATTACTCAGCTCTGCCTTGCATCCGACCCAGACGATGAGAGGACCATGGAAACCTCCCAGAGGAGCTGCCCTCCCCACCCCAAACCCAGGCCAGCTGGGCCCAACTAGCTGTTAAATTCCTTGAGGTCTGTCTCACCAACACATGGGCCACGCCATCTTCCGACGTTACTGACTCGTGGTAGTTCTTGTAAAAGTGCATCTTGAATGTCTTCAACGGGAGCCGCTGAAGTTTGCAACGATTCAAGCAAACACGTAAAAGACAAGACTGAAGTTTAACACACTGCAGATCTTTGGGAAATTAAGGAAGCAGCGTGGATGCAGCCCACACCCTCAGCCCTGAACACCTCATGCGTCAGGTTCAGAAGCATGTGTGCGACCTTTCTCGTGTGAGAAATCGTGGCTCCGAAGATCCGTGCGGAGTACAGAGGGGTTCTCATGGGCACAGCCCCTGGGTGGTCAGCAGGCAGCAGTGAGCCCAGCTCTCCAGGGGCACACCTGAACAGGTGAGGGGACGAGTGGAGCTGACAGGGTGAGTCTTCTTTCTAAGATTGGTGGTTGACCCCACAGCGAACTCTCAGAGGATTCACAAAATGACACGGGTGGCACCCCGCGTGCGGACACTAAAGTCCATTGGCCGATGGGAGCCTGCGTTCTGTGGGGGCCGCGGGGCAAGGACAGGTGGACAGGGGCTGGCTGGGGGGCCGGCCTGCATGGGGGCTGCCATGGGGGGAGCCCTCGGGTCCCCTGCGGACAAAGCAGAGCTGTGTCCACTGGACCTGCCCGAGGGTCCCCGGACTGAGGCTCGCGGCCTGAGGGCAGCACCAGCAACAGACAGACTTGGGCGAACCCAGCCCACTGGACCTGAGAGAGCCCAGGGACTGAAGGAGGAACTCAACTGGACCTCAGGGACGCCAGCAAAACAATCTAAAAAGTCAGAGATCTATGAACATGGTTGTGGCGGTAATCATAAGCATGTTGTTTTCATCAACAAGAGTGTTACTGTTTCGGGTAACAAAAGTAAACACGTTACTTAGTGCTGACTTCACAATTCCTATCTAAAGCAAGTGCTCATGGGAAGGGCAGACCTCTAATGAAATGTTGGTTCATTGTAAAGGCAGCTAATTGCCGGTGTTGGAAACACCAGTGTTAGCCGCTCTATTTTAAGTGAATGTAACAGGCTGGTCCCAGTAATTATCGACTCGTGGGACTCACTTCTGTGAAAGTAAAGGGTGCTCAGGTTAAAAGAAAGCTAAACAGGAAACGCACCCAGATTAGAATATAAAATAGTAATTACTCCTTTATTGATGTTCTTAAGGATAGATTACTTTGGCGTAACCTGTTTAAATATGAATTAAGGCAATAAAAATAGCAAATGAGACCATATCAAAATTAAAAGCTTCTGTTCATCCAAGGACACGATCCACAGAGTGAAAAGACGACCTGTGGAGTGGGGGAGATGTTTGCAAATCACGTATCTGATGAGGGGCTGATATCAGAATGCATAATGAGCTCCCATGCTCGGCCACACCAAACAACCTGATTAAAGAACCGACAAGCGATCTGAGCAGACATTTCTCCAAAGATGCGCCAACGGCACAGAAAAGATGTTCACCATCAGAAATGCAAATCAGAGCCCCCGAGGTTCCACCTTACACTCGGTAGGATGGCTACCCCCAAAACCAAACCAAACCAGAAAATAAGTGTGGTGAGGGCTGGGGAAACTGGAGCCCTCGTCCCTGTGGGAGGGGGTTGGGGAATGTGACCTGGCGCAGCCGCTGCGCATGGAAAACAGTTTGGGATTCTTTGAAAAATTAAACACAGAATCGCCACATGGTCCAGCAAGTCCACTTCTGGGCACACATCCAAAGAAGGAGGAAGCAGGGTCTTCATGAGATATCTGCACCCCTGTGTTCAGAGCACCGTTATCCCCGAGAGCTAAAGTGTTCATTGACAGATGAATGGATGAGCAAGATGTGGTCCATGCACACAGTGGAAGATGACTCAGCCTTAAAAAGGAAGCGAATTCGCACACCTGTTTCAGCAAGGCTGAACCCTGAGGACATCATGCTCTGCAATTAAGCCAGTCACCAGAAGACAAATAGTGTAGGATTCCACTCACATGGGACATGGAGAGTCGTCAGATTCAAAGGGACAGAAAGCAGAATTGTGGGCGCCAGGGGCTGGAGAGTCAGTGTTTCATGGGGACAGTTCAGTTTGGGAGGATGAGAGACTTCTGGAGATGGTGCTTAGTGTGAATGTGCTCAGTGCCACTAAGCCGCGCACTTAAAAATTGTTAAGATGGTAAATTTTAGGGGATGTTTAACAAATAAAGCCATGAATAAAAGGCATCTTTTATAACGAAGGGGCCCACGCAGTCGTGGCTGGGAAAAGGTAAATGGCATTGGCAAATCACGTCCTCCCAGAATTTATATTCCAAAGCCCTAACCCCCAGCCTGACTCATTAGCAGCTGGGATGGTTAGGAGTTAACTGAGGTTGAACGAGGTCACAGGGTGCAGCCCTGGCCCAGCGGGGCCCCCGTGAGAGGTCTCGCCCCCACCTGTGAGGAGCAGTGAGAAGCACGTCTGCAGGCTGGGGAGGGGTCCCGTCTCCACAGAGAGACCGGTGTCTGTGGTGTTCTCATTGCCCAGCCTGAGCCCCTCCGCCCACCCCGGTGTCACCGTGTGGGATCGGTCGGGCCCCCCTGCTCCAGAGACGAGCAGCCAGGGGATGCTGCCTAGTTGCCGGGTCCCAGCCTGGGACACAGGACCTCACGGCGTCTCCCTTTTCTTCCTCTGAGTGGTGTTGACAACGTGAAGCCTGGTCTATGGGGTTGAGGGCTGACCTGCGTTATGCTAATAGAAGCGGGACGCTGTGGCCCTGAGATCCCGGTGGACACGCTGTCTGCTGGTTCACGGCCACAGCGCTGGGCGTGTGCCCAGAACCGGCTTATCCCAGACAGGCTGAGTAGACGCGGCCGAGCCCCGCTGCACAAGCAGGTGCGGCCTCCGGTAGAGAAAGAGGGTGTGGACGTCACAGGAGGGGCTTAGGGGCACCTGGGCCTGCGTGACCCCAAACCAACCTTTTTTGTGGTTTACGTGAGAAAGAACAGCGTCTTCCCACCCGACCTCTGCCTGAGCTGCTCCTTCAACACTTAGTTTCAGTGGCCTGTGGCTTCCCTCTTGCTGATGTGTAGTGGGACCGGGTCCTGGACTGTCTCCACTGGCTCACAGTCCCGCTGCCTCACGCCCTGGCCAGACCCCGCACGGTCGCACAAACTCTACCTCACTAATCACGCAATAGAAGGGACACGGTCTGTGGTGAACGTTCCGAAAGTCACAAAGGTGGAGCAAACAAAAACAATTTGCCACAGAACGTGGCTGTGGGACGCAGGGCAAGCCCTACAGACCTCGTGTGGCGGTTGCTGCGAATGCCGGCCGTGAGGGTCATTCATGTCCGTCAGGAGCCCCGGGTCAGGGAGGAGGGCCAGGACCCACTTCCTGTGCTCATGAGGAGCGCTCGGTGACCTGGCAGCTTCCGCAAGGCCATGCAGAGCGCGGGCGGGTTATCCGTGGGGCTACCCGCTTGAAACCAGAGCAGAAAGGTTTTGTTCAGTTGTTCCTATGCTATAAAACCATTCCGCTCCTTGACGCTCACTGGATCTTCACGTGTCATGCATTTGGACGTGGTTTGCTCCTCCGGTGGATCTGAGATCCTGGCCCGGGAAGGGAAGGCGCTCTCGGGGCCCCGGGAGTTCGCGTCACGTGAAGGGACCTACCGCGATGCTCTCCTCGCGCCGGTACACCTTCCAGTTCCTGCTGCTGTCGCTGAACATCAGGAGGTAGCCGGTCACCCAGTCGGAGCTCCCGTACCCGCCCTGCGTGGCCACCGCGGTGACCGACACCCTGTCCCCGAGGTCGAGCTGCAGCCACTGGCCCCTGCTTGACACGTGTGGTGTCCAGCCCCCAGCTCCTTGTGGAGGAAAAGGAGACAGGAAGAACACAGTAAGAGCGGGAAACATTAAAATGCATCTTCAAGGGGCAAAAACAGCACAGGACGTATGCTTTTGTGGCTTCTGGGAAGACTGTGTCCCCGAAGCCTGGGAGCTCGACCTCCTGACCATGAGCACGGTTACACGCAGGGAATAATGCACTGTCTGTGCCCTCCTGCTCCTGGGGCGTGTGACTGCCTCACACGGGCTCCAGCTGCTTGGTGTCGGGGGGACACCCCATGGAGCCCATCGGCCTCCCAACCCGTGTCCTCCAGGCCCCAACCTGTGTCCTCCGGTCGCCATCGGCCTCCACACCTTTCCAGGGTACACAGGGTGCATCTAGCTCACGGCAGAGCAGGACGTCCGTCCGGATGCCCCACCCCTGGGGTCCAGCGTCCCACTCTGGGGACCCACTCTGGGGTCCTCAGGATGTGGCTGGCCACGGGGAGCCCCAGACTCAATGACATGGGCATGTGAAGCAGAGTTAGGAGCTCAGAGGTGGGAGAAGGTGCCAGTGGATGGTGAGGCCATGTGGGGTGGGGTGACAACGGCAAACCCCACACCAAGGTGAGGAGGGGTTCATGCAGCAAAGTGCACCCCCCACTCCTGGGAGACAGAGGACAACTAAGGACCAGAGGAAAAAGGGCCGCCATCTGGTATGGGGCCAGTGTCCCCTGTGACCCCAGCCCTGAGCAGAGAACCAGGGGGACAGAGCAGGGACCTCCTAGGGACACTGCAGAGGCCAGGAAGAGGGGACAGGGGTGTGACCGGAAGGTGGAGTCCACCTCGAGCCCCGCCATGGAGGGACAGACCCAGGCTTGGAGACTGTGGAGGGGTGCAGTCCCGGAGGACCCCCAGCCCTCCTCCCACACACACAGCAAACACCAACAGTGGACACCAAGTGCTGGTCACCCTGGGATTGCCGAGGTGGGGGCGCCCGTAGCTGGAGGAATCCAGTATCACCAAACCAGTGAGAGGAGAGTAAAACCCAATTAGAGTTACTGAGAAAATCAGGAAGCAAATATTCATAAGAAGTAACTGAAGAACATCCCTACCTCCTAAAAACAACTATGAAGCAAAAGGAAACCACAGAAAATAAAACTCTTACAAGCCTTTGAGGGTCTAAAGTACCACCTTGAATCACAGGTTCAGAACTCAGAACAGCAATGGGCCAAACACGGAGTTATGAGAAAAAAATTGATTGAACACAGGAAGCAAATGGGGAAAGAGAAAAAATTATTTTTAAAATAAAGAGTAAATACCATGACTATTAGAATGGCCCAAATCCAGACCCCTGATAGCCCCAGTGCTGATGCTGACGAGGTGCAGTACTCACTGTGGCGGGGGGGGGGGGCCGGGGGGGGGGGACGTGGGAGAGAAGACAGCCTGGTGGTTTCTCACAAACACACTTTTACCATAGGATCCAGGAATTGCAATCCTTGGTATTCACCCAAATATTGTACACTTCTTTTGTAACTGACAAACACTGGAACAAACAGGATGCCCTTCAGTAAGTGGATGGATGAATAAACTGGGGTCCATCCAGAAAGTGGAATGTTGTTCTGTGCCAAAAAGAAATGAGCTATCAAGCCACAAAAAGACATGGAGGAAACTTAAATGCATTTTACTAAGTGAAAGAAGCCAATCTGAAAAGGCTACACACTGTGTGATCCTAACTCTATAATATTCTGGAAAAGGCAGAACTAGGGAGACAGTAAAAATCAGTGGTTGGCAGGGTCTGGGGGGAGGGTGAGCAGGCTCTGGGGGTCCAGAGGAGGGTGAGCAGGGGCTGGGGGGAGGCTGAGCAGGGACTGGGGGTCTGGGGGAGGGTGAGCAGGGGCTGGGGGAGGGTGAGCACAGAGGTATTTAGGTCAGTGAAACCACTGTGTATGCTATGTTATGGTAGATACAAATGTATTTGGTAAAACCCACAGTGCACAACACCAAGGATGAGCCCAACGCAGACTCTGGGCTCTGGGTAACAGCGGTGCATCAGGGTGGGCTCATCAAGTGCAGTGCACGTGCCGCACTACTGTGCTACTGGGAGGTGTTCATCGTCAGGACTCCGCATGTGGGTGGCAGTAGGAGGGTGCAGTGCGTGGGGGCTCTCAGTCCTTCCCCCTCCGTGTTACTGCAAACCCAAAACTGTTCTAAAATCAGTCTGTTAGTTAAAGAGAGAATAAATTGCACAGTGTCCAAGGGAGAATAGACTGAGAGGGAAAGGTAGTAAAGGACATCACGGAAGGCGGCGCACATCCAAGGGCACGAAAATGATCAAATGAATAAAGGGTCAGAGAAGAAGTGGTGGAAGCAGGCAAAGCGGGAATAGTTTCCAGAGAGCCGAGTCCCGGGGAGAGACAAACCAATGCAGGAGCATTCGTGTGGCAAATGCAACCTAACGAAACCTTTTCAGAGAAAAAGGACCGTAAGAGTCTCTGCAGAGCCCGACAATGACAACAGTTGGATCTTGAGCAAAAATCCAGAAATAGACCCAGAGACATGTGAGAATTCAGTGTGACAAAGGCGGGTTCTCCAAGTTCTGGGGTGAGGACGGCCGCCTTCCTGAGACAGCAGGGCAGCCTGTGGGAAGGTGGTAAAGTTAAATCCGTATTCTACACTGCACGGAGTGATTGCCTCGTGGGTCAGGGATTTGGCGTGGACGTGCAACCACGCAGATGCTGGAGGAAAGGAGACACATTCCTCTTCGCCACGGTGCAGAGAAAACTTTTCTCACTGTGACTCACAAAGTCTGGCCCTCAGCGTCTGCACCCTGTTATCCTGCACAGTGATCTGAGGTCCCTGGAGAAGTGGTTGATTCCCACAAAAAATACAAAAGGAGCTTAGAACATCCTGTGTGCTAAAAAGTAGGAAGTGCTCAGGAAAAGGGAGACTTGTTGAAAGAATGGGAGAACCAACTGGAAGGTTGGCCAACTCTAGGACAACTGAGCAATGAAGTGAAAAAATGGATTTTATGCCTTAGAATGTGAATATCTGCGAGTTTATACTGGTGAAAATAAATGAACTGGGTGCCTGGGTGGCTCAGTCGGTGAAGCACCTGCCTTCGGCTCAGGTCGTGATCCCAGGGTCCTGGGATCGAGCCCCACATCGGGCTCCCTGCTCAGCGAAGAGTCTGCTTCTCCCTCTGCCCCTCCCCCGGCTCATGCTCTCTCTGTCCCTCAAATGAATAAATAAAATCTTAAAAAAAAGAAAAAGAAAAGAAATGAGCAATCAAGCACATGCACGTTCAGGAGGAAGGGGCAGTTCTTCCTCATGGGAGAATCCCAGGGGTGACCCCCCAGGAGAGAATCCTCCACGGCACACACAACAGTGGGGGGCTGCAGCGCAGCTGTGTGGATGGACGTCGACGCTGGTGGGGAGATGTTTGGGGAGAAACCGCATCAGTGGGTCTCAAAGTCTCCCCCAAGTCACTCATCACCATGGAGGGGTCCAGGCTCCCATCACCATCATCAGACAAATCCCCTCATGAGCCCCCAGTGGACACAAAGAGAAGGGCACATGGCATTTCTGGGGCACTCTTGTCAGAAATTCATGAACTCACTCCAGTCAAGGGAAAACTGCAGAGTCAACCCAGGAAACATTCTCCAAAAGACCAGGGAAGACTGAGTTCTCGCCAAACATTGGAGGGGACAAAGGACCCAGGGCCCAGGTGCCTCTGGGGACAGCGGAAGGACAGGGACCAGTGCAAAGAGCTCGCCCTGCCTTCTGGGCTCAGGAGCTTCCCCACCTTGCCATCAGCAAAGTGTTAGCAGGCAGGAGCGCCTGGGAGACTCTTCACATCCTTCCGTGACTCTTCTGTGCCATTAGCCCAAAATAAGAAGTTAAGCAACTGTGGACAAGAAGAGAGAGAGGCCGGGACCCCAGGCCATCGGGAGGTTGCTATCAAAGACTGTGAGCAGATTTGGACACCAGCTCAGGCAGGGTGAGGACAAAGAACCCTGGGCTGTCCAGACACAGGCCCTGTACGGGCCTCCCCACTGCCCACAGTGCCACAGCCAAGCCAAGCAGGCCGTTGTGCTTCAAATGGGGAAGCTGTGGTCTGTTCACAGCTCGTAAGATGCCATAACACTAATCAGATGTTGTGACTGATCTTTGATGCTTTTTAAAGAACTTTTGGCCTGGGGCCCAGTAGGACGTGAGCAGCGAAGCCTGGTGGCATTTAGAGGTCATGGTACTCGGCCCCCGAATCCCAGGGAGCCCCGTGATTCCACGCAGTTGCCTCCTAGGCTGAGCTCCCACGGCATGCAGCTCACCCTCTGCAGTGTGTGAAGTCCTGAGGAATCACGAAACCATCATCCTTCCTCAGAAAAACTTTAATACCAAACATACCATGTAGGGAGGAAAATGGTTTCCTCTACCCTTCTGAGTTCTTGGCTGAGAGCCTGTGATACAAGACGGAGTAGCAAGGAAAAGATAACAGGAGTTTACCAACCTGTGCACCTCGTGATGCAAGGGAGACAGCAGGGAAAACAGGGAACCCCGAAGTGACCTAAACCTGGGGTTCAACACCATCTTCAGCTGAAGAGCGAGAGCTGTGGGGCAGGCCTGGGGGGGCAGGAAAAGCAGGCCAGCGAGACTTGCGTCCCCTGTGAGGGTCTCCTGTGGTTTAGATTCACCCTCTTCCTTGACACAAGGGAGGCTCCCTGCACGTGCAGATTCCCTTTCTATAGGGCAACGCTGCTTTGTTCTCAGGGCTTCTCCTGCATGTGCCAGTTCTCAAGATAATACACTCAAAATGATCCTTATGCCAAAGAGGCAGACTTTGGGTCAGTGTGTTCTGCTAGGAGGTTAGATAACACAGCGTGTGAACACTCACACCCATTGTCCTTGCAAATGACAAAAGACTGACTAGTGACTCCTGGCACAGACGTAAATCCACTGGGGGTGTGTTCAGTTTTGCATTTTTAAAAAAGGTTTATTTATTTATTTTAGAGAGGGTGGGGGGGAGGAGCAGAGGGAGAGAATCTCAGGCTGACTCTCCACTGAGCGCAGAGCTGATGTGGGGCTAGATCCCAAGCTCTGACTCAGGACCTGAGTCAAAACAAGAGTCACTTGCTCAACTGACTGAGCCACCCAGGTGCCCCTGTTTTGCATTTTTTAAATCCCTAAATGAGCACATTGTAGCTCTTTTCTCTGTTACAGTCAATTTTCAGTCTGCAAGGGTCTGAAGGAATTGTGTTACCAATTTTTCAGTTAGTCACAGAGTGGGAGCCCCATCATGTGCTAAGGATGCCGTTTAGCTGTCTTCGTGTATTCGCTCTTATGTCTTGAGGGTACCTAGGGTGACTCCTCAAAACCTCAAAAGAAAAATAAAATACGACCCTCAAATCCATGCCTAGGTGTACGGCCCAAAGAATCAAAAGTTCCACAAACATAGTACATGAGTGTTCACGCTAACTAAAAAGTAGAAACAACCCCAAAGCCCATCAGTGGATGAATGGAGAAACCCAGGGGGTTTATGAGCCCTGATGTGGTGGTTCCAGCAAAGGGGATGTTTCTCAGCCTCAGAGGGAGGTCAGCTGACCCATGGACACTCCCTCCGTGGACCTGCCACAGCAAAACCCCTGGGGCAGGAAGCAGGTGGAGGGGCTGGAGGAGGGTCTTTGGGGGATGGAAGGTTGTGCAACCAGATGGAGGAGGTGCCCCCACAGCGTTGTGAATATCCTAAGTGCCTCTGAATGGTTCACTTTAAATGATTAACAAATGTAATTTGTAACTCAATAGAAAAGCATCTCGGGGAACGTATTTAAAATCTCCCCTTTAACATCGGCCTCCCTGCTTGGCGGGAAGCCTGCTTCTCCCTCTCCCACTCCCCCTGCTTGTGTTCCCTCTCTCACTGTCTCTCTCTCTCTGTCAAATAAATAAAATCTTAAAAAAAAGAGGGGGGCGGAGCAAGATGGCGGAGGA
>NW_027397158.1:333588-357555 GCF_003265705.2 Callorhinus ursinus | reverse complement strand
AAAAAAAATCTCCCCTTTACAGAAGAGAAGAGTAAATTTGGCCAATACCCCGCAGTTAGTGGTTGGGTTATAAAAAATAGCTTTAAAGTTTCTTCGAGCATATTGTTTGAAAAGTCAGCTTTTTTTTTCTTTTGCTTTCTTACGCACTTTGAAATTATACTCTTTCGGTGAATTTCATCCCAAGATCAGTTACTCACACTTTCTGGTAAGAGTAAGGAGGCCAAAATGTCTGTCATGTGTGTTCCAACTCGTGTGTAGCTCACAGGGGCCAGGCGTGTGCAGGTAGGCTGTGCTGGGGCTGGAGAGGGAACAGGTGTGTGGTGCTGGTTTCTTAGCATCAACAATGAAAGCCACTATTTGTGAATAAATTATGTGTTTTCAGGATGTACTACAGATATATCTAGGTAGATTTTTTACCACACTACTGGCAAGAAAAAAAAACAAGAAACAGACAAGAGAAACAAGGATTCTCCTTCAGGGAGCATTCTGGTGAGTTGCACCCAGAGGCACACACTCTCTCCTTGGGAAAGTGGCAGAAAGAGGGACAGCCCCTCCGGTTCCCAGGGAGCAGGTGCCTCCTGATCAAGGCAGCTGCCCTGTGGACAAGGGTCCCTTCTGCAAAGGAAGCCCGGGTGATGTGGTCATTCGAAACTGACATCAGTGGCAGGGACTTGGGGATTCAGCAAGGGTTTTGTTTGGGTCTACAAGGTGTGTCCCGTGTCCCCAGGGACGCCACGGGAGCATTTGACCAGCTAGCCACCACCGTGGCTCTTCTGAAGGACAGAGCACACATCTTTCCTACAAGCACTGAAGACCAAATCCTAAGCAACACATGGGAGAGGGGAGTTTGCACTGTGACACCCACTCCGTTAGGTCTTCTTTTGTTTTTATTTTGCAAATTCCATACATACTCTTTTTTTGGAAACATGTATTAACAACAGTACAATATGATTTCATTAATAGTTTGCATTAGAAATACGACACCAATGACCCACAGACCTACGGGCAGTTCGGAAATGCGGTGGTGTCTCCTTATGACTAACTCCCCTGTGTTGCATCAAGTCTCGTGCTGAATTCATTATATTTCCTAATTCCAGACAGAATCATCATCAATCCCCAACCCAAGTAATAGAACAAAGAAATGTAGGTGCCCAGACCGTTCCTTAGAGGAGAAAACTATCCCTTCATCTCTCAGATCCCCTCCCCTCTCTCCTGATAACTGGGAGGGACACACACCACGTCCCTGCCACCCACCCAGACCAGCTGCAGGAGGACCCATCCTGAGGCTCAGGACTTGGCCAACATTTCCAAGAAGAACGTAGCTGGGCACTCTGGAGACCGAAATTCTAATAAGAGTGGCTCTTTACACGTTTGACAAATGAGTTCCTTGCAAGACGCATGTACTATGGATAATTCTCCAAGCCCTCGACTTGGCTTTCCTTTTTGTGAGTGGTGGCCATCAAAGAGAAAAGTTTTAATTCTGATGAAGTCCAAGTAATGATTGCTCCTTTCTGTCCTGTTTTAGAAATCACTCTCTACCCCAAGTTCATAGGATGCTCTTCTGCTTCCTCCTGGAAGTTAAGTATCTCTAGTCTGTTTTGTTTGGGACTTTCTCCAGAATATACAAAGAACTCTTACAACTCAGAAATAATAAAGACAAACAACCTAATACATTAGGTCCCCTCCCATGCACACAAACTTCTAAACTGGCATCCAGGTCAGCTTAATTTCTGGTGTCAACCACTGGAGATAATCCCGTGGTCCGTCCATGGCTGAATGGATAAACAAACTGTGGTTGATCTACTCAAGCTGATAAGACACCACAGCAGAAAGGCCCGCGTTCTCGGTCCCCAGGCTGATGCAGGTGAATCTCAGTCACTGTCCTGAGTTGACAGAAAACCAACTGGCCTGGAATGCTAGAGGCCCGCAGCGCCTGCACTGTGCACTGTTGGCGGGGGACTCGGGCACTGACCGGGGGCAGAGTGGGATTCTACACGAGTCTGGCGGCCAAACCCACTGAAAAGTGCATGTGAGCATGCACGTGGTGAGGAGGTGGGGGCAGATTGCTCATCTAAAACTGCTCTTCCTACTGTGTGCATATGCAGGAGAGATGTCGAGGCCATCACTGGGTGGCCTGACGGGATGAGCAGCTCAGGGAACTACACCATTGTCCCCACACACAGGCACAAACCAGCGCCTGCCCGGGGAACCCCCTGGTTAGCAGTGGACACACCCAGGTCAATACAACACCTCTGGGGGTTGGGGCTTAGGAGCAGAAGATTCCTCGGCTTAATAAAAAGTCAGCTGTTTTTTAGGAGGTGCCTGGGTGGCTCAGTCAGTTAAGCGACTGCCTTCAGCTCAGGTCATGTTTGATTTGGTCAACTAGGTTTGGCTGTGAAATGGAACCTGTCTGCAGAAAATTCCAGACTGGGAGTGGACCCAGTTCCTGGGAGGATCAAGGAGTCTGGGGACCACGGGCAGTGCAAAAGCACCTATGTGGGATTTTAGGCACCTGGGGCACAGTCCCTCCAGGTGGGTACTTTTGCTCCCATTTCGAGTCTGTATACAGGTTAGTACTTAATTTCCACATGGCTTTTGGAGCCAACAACCCAGGCAGTTCGCCTGATGCCAGGACCAAAGCCCTGTGCATGGCCCCGGGGAGGCCGGCCAGAGGTCAGATGCCCCCTGTGGCCGATGAGAAGGACCCAGGGTGGATGGGGATGCCCCCAGCACCTCCTGAATATAAACAGCACACTGAACGTAGGAAATTTTTCCTTCTGGTGGCTCATTCTGCCTTCTTTCAGGAGATGAAGAGGGTCACCCGAGAGCCTCTCCGGTGTCGGAGGTTGTCCAGAGCTTGGCCCCTTCATCTTCCTTCCCTGAGAAAACCAGGTGGGTCTGAGCCCCAGGGCCGCCCCTGGGATCTCCCTGCTCTACCCCATCCTGGAGCCCCGGGTGGAGGGCAGCTCGCAATGCAAGCCCCAGTTTGCATCACATCTTGGAAAACTGCAAAGGGATGCTGCAGTCAGATTTTGCCCAGAAACTGTCCACTGAACGAGCTTGAGGGGGATTGGCAGGAACACCCATGTCCGTGGAGGTTCGAACATGCGGGGTGGTGTGGATGGCGTTCTGCAAGTGCCCGCGGCAGGCGAGGTGGACAGGGCACTCGGCTCCAGGAGCCTCACCAGCCAGTCTCCACCTCTGGGCTCTACAATCCAAATTCCATACGTGAAACCGGATCTTTAAGGTAATTGACATAGGAAGGCAGGCTCCTCCGGTAAAGGGGTGGTGTCGGCAAAGGGCGGCCCACACTCAGCTCTGCGTTCCCCAGACTCACTTTCTCTTCTTCGGGTGTTTCCAGCCTGCGCTGGGCATTGTGTCCACGTCAACAGCCCCATGCCCTGAATCAAAGGTCCAGGTGACTACGGTGGTGGGGTCCCCGTTATTCCACGGAGCCTTGGAAATACTTGTTTGTGCTTTGGCGGAACATGAAGTATGTCCACTGACGTGAGACCATTAGGAAATCTCATGCGCTGGTGCGTCTTTGAACCACAGCCTCATGATTCTAAGAAACCTATTGTCTTATTCTCAATATCACAATATTTGCCCCCAGAGTGACAAATTCAGGCCCCTGTTTGAACCCCTGAGAAAAGCCAGTTGAGAAAAGCTAGTGGATTCACATTACAGGTATGAAGCTCTCAGCAGATGTAGGCGGAATATTTTATTTTTCTAGGACTCTGTGGTTTTCCACCTTGAGCCCCAGTCCCGTCGGATGGGGAAGTGAGATCTAGTCTCCAAGAGGAGACTGGGCACTTCAGGTTCAGAAGCCTTCCCCCACCGTGGGGCCAGCCCCCTGCACCCACCCCAGGGCCCGGGCCGCGTCCAGCTGTGAGGACCTCAGTGGGGCCCGGGGCTGGGTGCATGATTACCCCAGATGCCCTCCCGCCACATAGCCCTCTTTGTGGGGATCGCCGACAGCTGCAGGGTGTCTGTGCCCAGTGATACGCACGACATCTCAGGAGACGGGCTCTGCCCAAAGCAGTCAGGACACTGACCACAACAAGCAGAGCTTCTGTTCCTGCCTTTCCCACAACTCAATACACAGGTAGAATACTTGCAGCTTGAGAAGCCGGAGGCCCACAGACATCTGCGTGTGGGACTTCTGTGGACTGACCATGGAAGCCTCTGTGTCGGGGGAGCAGGACTTGGAGGTGAATGTGGAGAGATGTGATGCCTTCTCTGCTCAGCACATGGGAGAGCTGGTGCCCGCTCTGCACACCCGTAAGCAACACCTGCTCACACTCCATGAGCAAACAGGTGCATCTGTCCTTTACTAGCCCTTGATGACCACACCGTGTCCAGCTGCGCCCTTTAGAAGTGGTTTTCACAGTCACTCGTCCTTTGCTGTGCACAGAGAGCCAACTTTCCTGCAGACTGGGAAGTACCAGCCTCAAATGACACCTTCAAAGTTCTAATTTCTTCTTCACCAAGTTCATGCTGCAAAACGTTGTATTTTGCTTCTTCTGGGAAAAGTTCAAGTGCTTCCCCAGAATTCTGCTTGCCGATGTCAGGCAGCCTGGCGGCACTATGTGGTCTATGGCAGAAGAAAGATGTCTGGCCAGGGCCGGGGTGCAGAGCCCTGCAGGTTTCCAGCTGGAGATGGTCCTCCCGTGTCCTTCCCTTCAGCCGCTCTGCACTTTGGCTCTGTGCCATGGATCAATAAAACGTGTGAACCACTGCTGCATTTTCATGATCCAGGGGTTTGATGGGACACAGAACAACAATAGAAAACTGGAAGCACAAATAGCCGCATCAGGAGCCCAAAGCTGCATTCCCCCAGACTACTCTGCTCTGTTAGCCAGACCCCGACTGAGCTGAGGGTTCATTCCCTGTTTTACTGGCGAGCCCTGTGCCAGGGCCAGCGGGGGCTGCCTTTGAGAACCACTGTCCCGAAGAGCAGGGGTCCATCTGGGCTTTCTCCTCCGTGTGTGTTCAAATGAGGAGAGCAGCCGAAGAGAAAGACGCGTTGTCAGCCTGTAAGATAATCTAAGTAAGAATGAATTAAGGATGAAAATGAAAATAGTGCCCACAGAGGAGGGAGGCTGGGACCAAGGAGGGGTCCCCAGGCTGGGCAGGGACCCTCACTTGCAGACTTGCTGGCCTTTCCCCATGGGCGCTTGGCCAGAGGCACCTCCAGTGGTGGTGGGAATGTGGGCAGGGTGCCTGCCAGTGTTCACTGAGTTCTGACCCCTGGGAGGTGTGGATGAGGGTCTTGGGGCTCTTAGGGAGGACCCCCAGATTTCTGATTTCCCAGTGACTGGAAGTCGATGCTGGTCAGTTAGAAGACAGTGAGTCTGGCCTTGCACACAAATTATAATGCACCCGACAGCCTGGGAAGGGTCAGGAAGCAGCTCCCCAGGTGTCACGTGACTCTCCTGTGCCTCAGTTTCCCCCATGACTTTATGCCTGGCCCAGGTTTGCTTAGAGGATTGGAACGTTTCCTGCACTCTAAAACTCATAAGATAAATGCCAGGTGTTAACACTGACAGGGCTGGATCTTCATCCAGGCCCCCATCTCGGCGGGGTGGAACGCTTGCGGTGCGTGTGTGCTGGTCTCCTGGGTCTTGGTCTGACATCCTGGCATTGTCGGTGTTGTGGAGTTCCCCTGCAGCTTTTGCAAATTCCTTCTACTCCCCTTGGGGAGAGTGTCTGTCCTTCATCTCCTACCCTCCCTGACCCCCTGCCTCTCCTGGGGTGCTCTACCCTGTTGTGAATCCACTTTGCAGTCCAGAGACAGGAGAGTGACAAGCTGCAAAGCACAGGTTGCCTGACCCCGTGGGGGACGGAGGTTGGTCCTTTCTGGGGCACCTGTGTCCCTGCAGCATCTTGAATGTCCCATTACCTACTGGGATGCCAGTAGATGCTCACCAGACACCGTGCAGATGGAGAGACGGTCCCTTCTGCAGCCGTGTGTGGTCATGGCTCACCTTCCCATAGACCTGACAGCCACAGACACTCAGGGAGCATCACCCTGCCTGGCCTCCACTCCCTGCACACCCCTGCCCTAAGGCCTCCTGTTCTCTGTCTGGAGGCCAGGGCGCTGCAGGAAAGGGCAGATCTTCTGATGAATTTGCTCTGTGGTGACCATCCATTGCCCAGCTTTCTTGTCACAGCCTCTGAACCCCCTGTCCCCACTGGTTGCTCCCAAGAACCGGGGACAGGGATGGCCTTGCTCTCCTCCATGAACCAGAATCCAGTGGAGCCATCTCCGTATTTGCAGAGGCAGAGACATTAGGATCCCAGCCTTGTCCCTGGGACATGTCAGCACCCAGAGGCCCTCAGGGAGCCCTGGCACACTGGGCAGTGGCCCCAGGTCTGACTCCTGGACCCTGCTCCACACCAGACCCTCCTGCCCACTGTGTCTCATCCTGGACCCAGCTTTCCTGCTGTCATGCACCTCAGACAGGAGGGTCTGAGGCTCTTCCTGTTCCGTCACCCTGCGGTGAGCCCATGGCCCCTCCTGGGGCAAAGGCCCCTGCGCTGGAAGGACACAGTTGGACAGTGGGGTTTACAACCCTCTCTCCCTCTGTCCTGGAGACTTTGCTGCACATTCAGGAAGCCCCCTGCTGACGGTTGTCCCCTGGCTGTTTCCAGGGTATGGGGTCTCAACCCCTCAGAAAGCTGAGGCATTGACAGTTTCCATGCCCTCAGAGGCAAGCTGGATGAGCTGGACACCGGCTGAGATGGCAAGTGGATGGGAGGTCAGCGCTCCCAACAAGGCAGGGTGCAGGGAGCTGTGGCATCTGGTGGGACATGGTGAACCCCACCTGTTGTACACTGTAGCTGCAGGTATCTTTGTCAGAGGACGGTGGACAGAGACAGCCGAGGCCCAGCTCGTCTGTAAAGGCACATCGGCCCCAGTGACGCCCACCATCTTTCTGATCTCTGATGGCCCTGGGGAAGGCTTCACGTGCACACACATGCTGTTTCAGACCTCCCAGAGAGCTGAAAGGCACCAAAGAGAACAGGGCATCACGTGTGTTTGTCACTGCACACGGGCTTCAACATCTTCCAAACAGCAAAGCCGTGTGGAAATGAAGTCAGTGGGCACAGACGGGAAGGTGGTGGGAAGGAGAATATAGATTTTTAAATATAGATTTTTAACAAAATGTAAGCATATAAAATCCAACAATCTATGAAAAGGTTAATACATCAGAACCAGGCATGACTTATCCCAGGAATGCAGTGTTGGCTTAACATTAGAAATTCAATTGATGTGATCTAGCATATGAACATTTTTAGTATGTTCATACTAAAGGCATATGAACATTTTAGTTCATTTAGAACATTTTAGTTTAGTATGAACATACTAAAAGTGTTCATATGCAAAACTATACAATCATCAAAATAAATGCAAAAAAGCCAACATTCATTCCTGATTGAAAAAAGAAGTCTCAACAGCCAAAGAACGGAGCATTTATATATAAAAAAACAAAACAACCTTGCAAGTACCATCACATGTAAAGGTGAAAGACTGAATGCTTTCCCTCTGAGATTGGAAACAAGGTAAGCCTGCCTGTTCTTGCTGCATCCACTCAAAATCCCAAATGGCATGTAGCCAAAGCAATATAGCAAGAAAACAAAATCAAAGGAACTGGATCAGAAAGGAAGAAGCAAATGGTTTTATCCACAAATAACATGGTCATCCATGTAAACAGACCTGTAGAACCTAAAATATGGTGGTAGAACAAATACGTGGCTTTAGCAAGTTTTCAGAATACACAATCAAATCAATATACAAAAATCCATTGTATTTCTTTTGCATGACTTGTATTGCACAACCTGATTGTTTATTACAAAATTAAAGTTCTTAAAACTGCACTGAGTAAAGAAAATTAAATAGACCAGTGGAGCAGAAAAAGTCCAGAAGTTGACTCAGTCATACGTGGTCAAATGCTTTTTTACAAAGGTGCAGAAAATTGACTGGGAAAGGACCGTCTTTTCCAAAAACTGTGCTGGAACAATTGGATATTTATTTATTTATTTATTTACTTATTTATTTATTTAAAAAAGGTGAGGGGACTTTGTTCCATTAACATAATTTCTTTTAAAAAATGATAAACTGGTTTTCCTCAAGATAAAAACTTTTACTCTGCAAAAGACATTGTTTAAAGAACAGAAAGATGACAAACACACTGAGAAAAAATAATTGCAACTCCAACCCACATACCTAAGTATGGACAGAACTCTCAGTCCTAAGTAACTACAACCTGAACAAGCCAATGCAATACTAAAAAAATTGGCAAAAGTTTTTAACTTCCCAAGAAGATAATCACAATAAACCACAAGAAAATGCTCAATGTCATTATTCTCCGGGAGGATAAAATTAGAAACCCTCGTATCTGTTAGAACTTCTACCATTCAGCTACTCATCCTGGGGGTCTGGGAGGGTGTGGAGCACCTAGAACTCTCCAGCATGGCTGGTGGGGATGCAAAAGGGCAAAAACCACAGTAGAAAACTCTCTGTCAGTGTCTTAAAATACTGAATATTCACCCATGGCTTAGCCAGCAATAAATACCACTCCTGGGTCTCTGTACAAGAGAAAAAGAAATGCGTCCACATAAGACCTGTCCAGTAATGCTCAGACAGCTTTATTCTGTGTCCCCAAACCAGTGTTCTTCAACTGGAGAGAGGACACGTGATTTTTGTTGTATTCACACATAGAGTAGTACCCAGAAATTAAAAGGAAAAAGTAACTGACACACTCCAAAACGTGGATTATCTCATGCTGGGCAGAAGGACCCAGATTTGCTTGTGTTCTACAACACAACAAATTACCTCAAGGTGACAAAAATAGGGAGGGTGGCTGCCTTGGGGGTAAGGTATGGGGACAGGGCTGGAGGACACTTATTAGGGTGAGGGTATATTTAATTGCTTTGTTGGTGAGGCAATTATAAGGGTGCATTCATTTGTCAAATTAAAGATATTAATTAAAACAATAATATTGGGGAAAAATAAGTGAAAATCTCGATCTTGGAAACATTGAAATTTACACCTACAGAGTTCTGCATTCTCTTTCTTTAAAGAAATGAGTCTTCTAAAGTCATTAATAATCTTAGTCTGTAGGAGCTAAAAAAGAAAGAAAAAAGGAAACAGAGTGAAGTGCATTCTCCTTGCAGCCATAAGAAGGCAGGAATTCGGAATGTGCAGACAAAGCTGCAGGGACGGAGCAGGACAACACGAACATCTGAAGCACGTTAATGCTGGATGTGGAATCTTGGATATCTTTTCTCTTCGACCCTCAGCAGTGTGGTTATTTCTTCCACATTAAATGCATCTCAGATTTACAGGAAGAACACTTTTAGTAAGAACTGAAATGTTAATATGGGGCAGTGGTCATCTAAACTATTAGGGTGACCTTTCTTTTTACTTTGAGGATATCTGAAGGGATCTCAGCTTTCGGGATAACAATGGTTCTGCATGGCTGGAGGAAAAGATAAATCTCCAGGAAACTTGTATTTTTGGTCCTGGTGATCAAAATTCTGTCATAGTTTCAATAACCTGGTGTTTCTCTTGAAATAAAGTCAACGTGAGACTCAAATAAATAAAAATCATCACAGAAACTGCTTTTTCTTAATGTTACAAAAGAACAGAGGAATAAAATAAGAACTGAGCTGAGCCTGCCAGTAACTGAGGTCCAAGGGGTGAACGGAGGTTTGTGCACGCATGCCCTGTGTCTCTGGGATGAGCAGGACAGCCCAGGAGGCACTGATATTTTTTCTCACCTCCTTTGATGACTAAGCGCTCAAATGACTTGGGAGATAGACTCACCAGCTGAAGCTATGGCACAGAAAAAATACGCCTTATGCACACTCTGTACCTAACTCAGCGATGACTGTGTTTACTAAATAAAATTCCATCCATGTGTTTCAACCATTCCAAAATCAATGGTATTATGTCAAGTGAAATAACTCAGAGAAAGACAAATGGCATGGCATTCCACTCAGACAGGGAATCTAAAAACAAGGCGAACAAACCAAACAGAACAGAAACAGACTCTCAAATACAGAGACGAATCTGGAGGTTGCCAGAGGGAAGGGATGAGGGGTGTGCAAATGGGGGAAGCAAGGGGGGGTACAAACTTCCAGCTAGAAAGTAAGTCAGACGGGGGGTGCAATGCTCAGCACGGGGAACACAGTCAGTCAGATGAGGGGTTCAGTGCACAGGGAACACAGTCAGTCAGACGGGGGTGCAGTGAATAGCACGGGGAACACAGATGGGGGTGCAGTGCACAGGGAACACAGTCAGTCAGACGGGAGTGCAGTGCACAGCACGGGGAACACAGTCAGTTAGACAGGGTGCAGTGCACAGCACGGGGAACACAGTCAGTCAGATGGGGGTGCAGTGCACAGCTTGGGGAACACAGTCAGTCAGACAGGTGCAGTGCACAGCACGGGGAACACAGTCAGTCAGACGGGGGTGCAGTGCACAGCATGGGAAACACAGTCAGTCAGACGGGGGTGCAGTGCACAGCACGGAGAACACAGTCAGATGGGGGGTGCAGTGCACAGCTCGGGGAACACAGTCAGACAGGTGCAGTGCACAGCACGGGGAACACAGTCAGTCAGATGGGGGGTGCAGTGCACAGCACGGGGAACACAGTCAGTCAGGCGGGGTGCAGTGCACAGCACGGGGAACACAGTCAGTCAGGCGGGGTGCAGTGCACAGCACGGGGAACACAGTCAGTCAGACGGGGGTGCAGTGCACAGCTCGGGGAACACAGTCAGTCAGACAGGGTGCAGTGCACAGCACGGGGAACAAAGTCAGATGGGGGTGCAGTGGACAGCTCAGGGAACACAGTCAGTCAGAGGGGGGGTGCACAGCACAGGGAACACAGCTAATATCGTTACAACTTTGTGTGCTGAGAGGTGGTGACCACATTTATCCTGGTGATCATTTCACAATGTATATAAATGTGGAATCATTATGTTGTACACCTGAAACTAACATAATATTGTGTATCAACTACACTTCAGTAAAATAACAAAAAATAAATAAGTAGTCACTGGGAGTGTTTACTGCCCACGGAGACAATCCAGAAGACATAAATGATTTTGCATGAAAAATAAAGACTCAAATTTTTTTTATTTTTTTATTATTATATTAATCACCATACATTACATCATTAGTTCTTGATGTAGTGTTCCACGATTCATTGTTTGTGCATAACACCCAGTGCTCCACGCAGAACGTGCCCTCTTTCATACACATCACCAGGCTACCCATCCCCCCACCCCCCTCCCCTCTAGAACCCTCAGTTTGTTTTTCACAGTCCATGGTCTCTCATGGTTCATAGAGACTCAAACTTATTCAAATAGTTCTTGCACACTGTTAATGAAGTTTCGAGTAACTCTTATGTGCTAAGCTCTACATAAACTATTATATTTTAACTACTTTATAATTGATGTTAATTAAAAATTTTTTGATATGCCAAACAGACTCTAAAAAAAGTCTTACTCTCATTTAATCATCTTAAATACTAGGTTTTGATGACCTTGAATGTCAGTGTTAATTACATAAAACATTTTCTAAAATTCTGCACAAACTGTTATTTTTCTACCTAAATCTTCCATGTGGTTTTCCACTTTGTTTGAACATTTATTTAGATGCATTATTCCACTGGACTTAGCTAAACCTGAAATCATGGAGTGTGAAGAATGTACATATGGTAATTATACCTCAAAATCTTAAACAACTAGAAAAGTGCCTCACTGCATGAAAAATGCTGTATTTGAGATTTCATTCTCAGAAATGTGCATATCAAAACATGGCTCATGGCTCACCCTGCCCAGGGTCTGTCTTCTCTTGCAATATCTCCTACAATTTACTTCTTATAATACGTCAAAGTATATCATCTTCAAAGTTATATTGTCCAAAGTTGTAGATATGTTGTGTTTTTTTATGTTATACTATTTTTCTACCAAGTTTTTGCTTTAACACGTCTAGGCAATGAATCAACTTCAGATTTGACCTTTACATTTTTAAGTGTATAATTTAATGTTCCTTAGTATATTTACTAACTGTGCAACCCTCAGCACTACCTGGTAGCTCTGCACCTGCTAGGAGCCAGTCTCTATTCTTTCCTCACCCAACCCCTGGCAACTAGCAAATGTCCTTCTGCCCATGGATTTGCCTATTTTGGATGCGTCCCATAATTGGAATCTCATTGTATTAATACCATATGATTCTTATTTTCTGCATATTATGATGTTTCGTTGGTGTGTTTTTTTAAACCTTTCCTGCTGGGGTGAGACTGCCCCTCTGGTGGGCTAACCAATGACTAGGGACTGCAGGTGCTGGGTAATGTCTTCGACATGCAAACTAACCACTCAGGGCTGTATCTCTTCTAGCTGGCCTGGGCTCTGAAGGCAACATTCCTCTGCCTTAATCCTCCAGGGCATGTGTCAGAGCCCCATCTTGCTAGCCAGTCCTAAGCTGTTCACTGTGCCGTCTTGCCTTTCTGTGGAAACCCTAATAAAGATCATGGCCTGAACTCTCCTAGTTCTTCCTTCTGCTTCCTGACCAAAAGCTGGTGCCCCCGGGGCCCTGGCAGGTGAGCCATGCCTCTTGTTTCCAGGGGAACTGTGAGCAGCTTTAACTTTTCTTCCAATGGCATCGACTTTTATGTCCTTGCTTTGTCACCTTTATAAATGAAGACCCAGCTCAAAACACTTTTGGATGTGATTTTTTTTCCCTTAGGAATGAGAATTTGTAATTTATTCACATATAATAAACACGCAGTGTTGTATTCATTTCTGGTGTATACAGCACAGTGATTCAACAATCGTGTAGAGGACCCGGTGCTCATCATGGTAAATGTGGTCGAATCCCTGTCCCCCCACTGCCACTCTTGCAACCACCAGTTTGTTCTTTGTATTTGAGTCTTTTTTTTTTTTGTCTTTGTTTGTTCATTTGCTTTGTTTTTGAAATTCCACATATGAGTGAAATCATATGGTATTTGTCTTTCTCTGACTTATTTCTCTTAGCGTTATATACTCCAACCTCGTCGTTGCAAATAGGACCTTCTGTGATTAGATCTTTCACTGGGTGTCATGTATATAAGGTCCATCCATGGTGTGCTGTGGACCATGGATCATTGCTGAAGAATATTCCAAACTACCACACCTTGTTTATGTATTCGTCAGTTGGTGGACATTTGGGCTGCTTCCACTTTATTGTGATCATGAATAATTGTGCTATGGATCACTGTGCACTAGCTTTTGTACCAACATCATCCTCACCTGGGTCTATACCCAGGGGGGCTGTGAGTCGTATGGTGATGCCACAGTACCTTCCTGAGGAGCTGCCAAATTCTCAGCAGTGCCTCATGCCCACCAGCTGTGGGGAGGGTGTGAGTCCTCTGGGGTCTCTCCAGCCTGTTACTTTCCTTTCTTCGGACGACAGCCATCTTCATGGTGTGATGTGGATTTTCATGTGGCTAACGGCTAATGATGTCGAGCATCTTTTCATGTGCTTATTGGCCATTTGTATATCTTCTTTGGAGAAAGGCTTTTCAAATAATTTGTCTATTTTTAGATTGGGTTTCTTGTTTTTTTTTATGGTTGAGTTGTAAGGGTTCTCTATAGACTCTAGATTGGCAAGTACTTTATCAGATCTATAATTTACAAATATTCTCCCCATACTGTGGGTTTTCTTGTCCCTTTCTTAATGGTGTATTACAAAGTAAGGCATTTTTAATTTTGAAGAATTCCAACTTACCTATTTTTTCTTTTGTCACTTGTGCATTTAGTTTCATATCTACAAAAACATTTCTGAATCCAAGGTTGTGAAAATTTACTAGTATGTTTTTCTCTAAGACTTTCATAATTTTATCACTTACATTAAGTCTGTGGTTCATTCTGAGTTACTTTTGCTGCATGGTGTGAGTCCAGCTTCATGCTTTCAGCACATTTGTTGAAAAGACTATTCTTTCTACTAGATTTTCTTAGGGCCCCTCCAGAAAGCCAAGTTACCATAAATGTGAAAGGTTATTTCTGGAAAATAAATTGTATCCCATTGGTCTGCACATCTATCCTTATGACCATGCACAGTGTCTTAATTACAGTAACTTTGGAGTTTTGAAACCAACAAGTGTGAGTCCTCCAAATTTATTCTTTTTCAATATTTTATGGGTTTTCTAGATCACTTGCATTTTTAAATGAATTTTAGGATTAGCTTGTCCACTTGTGAGGAAGGGGTGCCTAAGATTTTGGAAGGGATTGAACCCAATGGAGACTTATTTGAAGAAGCAACACCATTTAAAAAAATATTAAACCTTTTGATACATGGACAGGAGCTGTCTTTCCACTTATTTAGGTCTTCTTTAATTTCCTTTAACTGTGCTTTGTATTGTTTATATAAATATAAATCTCACACGTTTTTGGCAAATTTATTGCAAGGGTTTTAATACTTTCTGATGTGGTCATAAATTGAATTGGTTTCTTAATTCCATTTTTGTATATTAATTTCTAAAGTATAGAAATGCAATTGATTTTTGGATAATGGTTTTTGGATATTAGTCTTGTGTCTTACAAACTTGCTAAACTCATTTATAATAGTTGTGTGTGTGCAATTGATTTTTGGATATTGGTTTTTGGATATTGGTCTTGTGTCTCACAAACTTGCTAAGTCCATTTTATAGTAGTTGTGTGCATGTGTGTGTGTGTATTCAAAGATTTTCTGTATACAAGATCATGCCACCTACAAATAGGGATAATTTTACTTCTTATTGATACCTTTTTATTCTATTTCCTTGCCTACTTTTCCTAGCTAGAACTTCCAGTACAATGTTAAATACAATAGGCAAGAACAAACACTCTTATTTTGTGCCCAGTCTCAGGGGGAAGCATTTCATCTTCTACTGTCAAGTATGATGTGAACTACTGGCTTTTGTAGATGCCTTTTAAAGGTGGTGAAGGTTCCTTGTATTTCTAGTTTGTTTACTGTTTTTATCATAAGAAAGTGTGGGACTTTGTTAAGTGCTTTGTTTGCATCTATTGAGATTATCATGTATCTGTTCTTTTATGCTATTAATATGGTATTACATTGATTGATTTTTGGATATTAAACCAAACTTGAATTTCTGGAATAAATCCTACTTGGTCACACTGTATACTTCTTTCTGTATGTTGCTGGATTCATTTGCTAGTTACTTTTTAAATTATTTTGAGATTTTTTTTTTGTCCACTTTCTTAAAAGATACTAGATTGTAGTTTTCTTTTTGTATCAAGGTGACACTGAATTCAGAATGATTTAAGTTTCCCCTTCTTTTCTATTTTGTGGGAGAGTTTGTGAAAGCTTGGTGTTAATTCATCTTTAACTTTTTGGTAGGATTCATACATGAATAATTGGGTTCTAAGATTTGCTTTGTGAGAAGTTTATAATTATGACTCCAATCTCTTTATTTGTATTAGGTATATTCAGATTTTCTATTTTTTCTTGAGTCATATATAGGTTTGTCAATTTTATTAAAATTTTCAAAAATCCAACTTTTGACTTTGTTGCTCTTACCTATTGTTTTCTGTTTTCATTTGAATTTCCATTCATTTCCAGTTATTTGCTGAAACTATCTATCTTTTAATATCTTGAACATATTAATTATATTTGTTTTAAAGACTGTCTTGTAATTTTATTATTATTAATAAAGCTCTGTTTTATGTCTTTGGTTTTCAGTCAAATCTTATTATGAGCCCTTTTTTCCATTTCTAAACTAGATAGTTTTATTTTTAAAATGTAAAAATATTATTAGGTTCTGGATGATTTATTTTCTCCCAGAGTTAATTTACTCTTGCTTCTCAAAGCAGTGGCAGCTCGGTCCAATCAGGGGTTGGGCTTTTTTTGCAATGAAAACGGGTCTTTCTGGTTCGGCCCAAAGTCTGTGGTGTGTTCAAGGGCCTCTGAGTCCCACTTTGGGGCAGCATCCCAACAAGGCGGGGAGGTCCTCCTCAGCCTCCAGCCTGTTGCCGTGGCTTTCACTTTGGAAAAAGCCATCAGCACAGCGGCCGTAGTGATAGGCTTTCCCTCTCCTGGTCCCGGCCCCATGGCCTGGAAACTCCCCAGTATCTTCAAACACTTAAACAAACATTCTGTCTAGGCTTTCTGGTAATGTTTGGTGGCAGAAATGTCTGAAATGCCCTTGGCAGCATTAGTGGAAGCCATTGATTTGGGAAAGAAATGCAAAGTGTTGCACGGACGCCAGTCAGTGTTGTGTGGCTCGCTGGGATCTGCATGTGAGGCGTCCTTCAGGCTGGGCCTCCCCACCAAGACAGCTCAACCACAGCTTCCGTGGCACCACACGTGCCTAGGCACAAATCCAAATGTCTTTCCGTGAAAGCAGCTGAGTGAACTGGGGACCGAGGTCAAGTGGAGAATGTACCCCCATATCGGATTCCCCCAGCCCCAGCCACGTGCACCTGAAGACCATGGAACTACCCTGCTCCAGATTTGTCTCACCTACAGTAACCTCCGGGGACTTGAAACCTGTCCGCATGTCTGCGCTGTCCCATCCACGGTCAGCACTCTGGGCTGTGGTGTCCCCGCCTGGGTGTCGGGTCCAGCCTCCAATGGGCACAGACCTGTCACACTTTCTCAGGGAACTGCTTCCTGTGGTAAAATAAATCTGAACTGAACGGGAGCATCTCCTTGCCCCTTTCATGAGCATTTTTGCAAACCATTTTTAAAAAATTTCTCCATTAAATTTAGTTCACACTTAGTTGAAATTGCTGTTCTGTCTGCATATAATGTAGAGGGAGCGTTGAATCAGATCTGTCAGGTTGTTCCTTGACTGATGAATGATCTAGGACATTTTGAGCATGTTCCAGGATGTTCCCGAGAGGCTCAGGCCTCAGGGCTGGGACGGGAGGCAGCTGCCCCACAGCCCATGGGCACATGCGAGGCTGATGGTTGCTTGTACAGCCCTAGTGGACCTCCAACTGCGGGCACACAGGTGGGGCCTCCAGGCCAGAGCTTGCTGGGGACTTGCCCTGGGGTTACCTCCGTCAACAGTGCTAGCGATGCTTGCTGCTGCCTTCCTGTGTCCTGGGCAGAGGGGCATTTTTCTCTGCATCCATCTCCCCCCAGAGACCCCTCAGCGGGTCGGGGCCTGGACAAATGCCCTTTTCAGTGGGTAAGAGATTTGGAGGAAACCTCTTGCTGGTGCTGTCATTTCCTTTGTCACTCCTGCACCCGAGTGCCTGGTTGGGTTGCTGTGTGGGCAACCCCTTGCCGACCTCATGGATGCCTCATCTCCGGCCTGAGATTACCTCACATTTCAGCAGCACTGATGGTAAAGGACCAACAGGCTTCGCTTCCAGAAGCATCACAGTTCACAATACAGCGCAGGGAAATGGTGAATGAAGGAGGAGACACTTGGAGCTGTGGGAGTGATGCAGGTGCCTCCCGGGAGCGCTGTTACAGCCAACCGACCCTCTGCTGGGGAATCTTGGATTATTCCTTCGGAGCTACGGGGAACCGAACTCGCTCGACCAAGGGAAAGACAGCGGCATGACCTGCACAGGGAAACTTGGCTTGTCCCACAACCAGGGAGCCTGGACTCCTCCCCCAGGAGAAGGGGCACGACTCTCCCAGGGCCTTGGTGCCCCTCACGTGGGGTGTCCCACATCACCTCCCCCTGCCCCCTGACACAGAACAAAAAGCAGTGAGTGGTCTGGTTAGAAATGGCCTATTTTCTGCCTGCTCCCAGACCTGCAATGGGAAGACCTCATGTTTTATGGGCTTCTGACTCCGAGAAATTTATTTGTTGGTGTATTCATTCGTGTTCATTTATTCATGTTCAGACTGCCTGCATAGCCGTCCTTCACGGCCTAATCCAAATCAAATGAGAAATGTTGAAACAATAGACGCACCACAGAGCCTTCAATAACTCACTCAGTTTGCAATTCCCCTGTGAATGCTGCAGGCTAGCCGTGGGGAGAAAAAAATAAAACCCAATCAAAAACAATGAATTAGCAAGTAACAGATAATTAAGATGGGCTGTTTTAAGCTTAATTAACATGCAAATAGAATTCATTAAAGTTGATATCTTGCTTCATTATGAGCTGTAGGAAAACAGTGGATTAAAATGATTTTCACTCATGGAAAATCCCGGGGCTCACGTGCCCGGGTGGGAAATGTGATTCTAACCAACAAATGGAGAGTATGCTCACTTGTCATTTGCTAAACACGCGCAGACTGAAGATAAATTTAGTGATTTGTAAATGGTGTCTCTATTCTTTGTGAAAACTTTGAAAGAAACTAATTGAAATATAGACTTTTCTGTTTTATTTTCAAAAGAAAAACCTTATGCTTCTCTTAAACTGGGAACAATGAGTAGGATTCAAGTGAGAACGAGCAGTGGATTTTTCTAAAACATCTCTTCTTTTACTGCATTTTATTGGCATGAAGATCCCTCCCCTCCTTTTTACTGTGACAGTTTTGGGTGAATCCAGCTCATCCTGGAGAAGAGCCTGCAAAGGAATCTAATCCTGCCTTTGTGTTTCAAGATAATGATAATCTGCATGCAGAGATGTTTGACACTCAGACGTAATGGAGCTCAAATAAATATCATTTGGAGAAAGGAAAAGGCTGCGAGATTAAGCATGCACGGACTGCTCATTCGAGTGCACCTCGGAAGGACGCTGGTTCTGGGGGGCTGCTGTGACCCTGTGTTTGGGAGGCTGGGGGCCTGGGCCCGGGCTGTGGAGCTGGTGGGGGGACAGTGCACGGCCTGGGCTCCCAGGGCCCCATGGGAGCCCTTGTTCAAGGGCCCGGGAAGGAAGGCCAGCTGGGGGTCTAGCCCAGGGGTCCATGCACGCCATGGATGGACCGGCAGGACAAACATGACGGCAGGCAGGCCCTGGGAGGGGGATTTGCAGAAGCCCGGGGTGTCACCAGAGGGTGGCCGAGGGGAGCTGGGTTTCGGGCCTGTGGTCAACAGAGGCTGTTTGTGCTGGGAAGCAGGGGGCCACTGTGGTTTCACTACCAGCCATGCTTATCCGTCCAATCGGTAACCAGCACTGACACCGACTCGGGGAGGAAGGTATGGCTCTCATCTGTAAAACCCCAAAGTTAACCCGGTAACTTTGAAGATCCAGTTCGGTTCCTTACAAGATTCACGAACCACCCTGTTTAGCAAGCAGAGGGGAGTCCTGAGGAGCTGCACAAAATGGACGTTTTGCAGGAAGGAGGGGAGGCAGGGAAGTTGTCAGCAAAGGGAAAGGACTGTTCTTTCTGGCTTTGCCTCCCTTTGAGGGAGGGGCAGGGGGTCTGACCATTAAGACTGCACCTGGGGGAGGTTAGAACTGGGGCCAGGGGGTTATCCAGCCCCAGTGTGTGGCTTGGCCTAAGCCACACCCTTCTGGACCCGAGGTTTTCTTTCAAACTTGTTTCTTTCTGAACTTGTTTTCCAGAACAGAGGCCGGAGAAGCCTACTTTCCTTGAACCCAAACCACCTCCTCACCTAATTCTGCCCCCTCAATAGCAAACAAAATGAAATAGAAAATGATCAGTGTCTACACGTCTACACATCTATTTTGTAGTGAGCACTTTGGTGGGAGTATCTATCTGTCCATCTATCTCTAATGAAAATCTCAAATACCTATGAAATCCTATATGAATTGCCATTATTTTTTATGTTGTGAATGTTCACTGTACTAAACGTGGTCAGATGTTGAGCCTTAGTGCTCAGGACAACAAGAAGTTAGAGAGAAAGAACAGAGGGAGCGATTTTAGAAGGTGGGGTGAGGAACAGGCTCTCATTTCTGCAGGGGTTTTCTGGGGGACTGGAGTGCGACCTACTTCCCTGGAATTTGTGTGCGGGCCTCCCGCCTTCCCATTTCATGACAAGGATCGCGGTGATATCCTCTGGTGACTCTAAGCTTTGTGCAGAGCTGCTGAAGACGACACAGTTCCCTGCTCTTCTCTGCAAGCCACGCACAGCGACACCCCAGAACCGAGGGTTCAAAGGTGTAAGCAGAACAACCCTGATGACCTGGGAAGGTAGCATTACATTCCCATTCCTCCTCCAGAGACATCAAGGGAAGAAACGGAATGATTGTCTTTAGTTTTAATTGGCAAGTATCTGAGACTGCTTTTCTAGCCTCTGTTGTAAGGAGGATGGGTCTGGTGGCCTCACATGGCAGGGAGGAGCTAAGGCTGCTAATTGGCTGAATTTGGGAGGTCAGTGTAATCACAGGGTGTTAGGTGGGAAGGGGGAGGCAGAGGAGTTGGAACCAGGGAGACCCCGCGGCGCTGGAGATGGAGGGAGGAGCTGAGCCAGGAGAGCGGGCTCTCAACGCGACCGCCCAGGAAAGGCTCCCGGCGCCTCCAGAAGGAAGTGGCCTCACCAGCACTTTGATTTCAGCCCGTGAGACCCGTCCCAGACCTTGGACCTTTGAAGCCATAACATAATACATTCGTGTGGTTTTAAGCCACTAAATCTTTATGGAATCTGTTATAGCAGCAATAGGAAACTAATACACCTTCCAATTTCTTTGTCCAACTTGGAGACTAGTAATTAAACATCAAGGTTAACAGACTCCTAGAAGTGAGTATTTGTGATAGAAAAAATATTCTCCTAGATAAAAAGCTGGGTATATTTAAAGGTATGTACATATTCTCATGACTGGAATGTTGGCATGATTGTATACAATATTCCAGTTCACAGCTGTTTCCGGCGTGGCTCGCTCCGTGGCCCCAACATGCACAAGGAGAGAGACCAGCCTTGGCATTCTTTACGTGCAAAATCTCACTTGGGAACATGCCTACACCCCCAGTACTTGCTTGGAGTTTTACTTTCTGTGCCACAGATAATCCACTTACAATACTTTATCAAAAGAAATGCAGGAATTGTTGAAAGTCCGTGAGCCGGCCGCCGTGGATCAATGAGAGGCAGTCAGCTGACTTACCGTCTCTGCGGTTCAGTCTCGCAAACCCGGGGCTGTGGCTGCGGGACAGCTCGGAGGAGCCGCTGAAGGAGGAGGCAGGCAGTGTGGACGCCAGCGGCTGGTCACAGCCATCTGTCAGGGAAAACACCCACTCAGGTTAGCATGCTTTGCAGCCTTGGATGGTCAGTGGCCTAAACATGGCAAACCCAAGAGCAAACACCAGTCTAAACGGGGAAGGTTAGCGGCTCCCATGGAGTGCACTCGGCGGGAAGACCCGGGGAGCACAGGACTTTAGAGGCTCACAGGTACCGGGAAAGTGCCAAACTAACCAGGCAGGCAAGCCCCTAGAAGCAGCCGGACCACAAGGGGCTGGGCCTATGAGCTGTACCCTGGTAGTAATCACATTTCTATGCACCAGAATGGTGAAGCTACTTTAAAAGTGTCATTTATAATGACGAAAATACATAGGAGAATCTTTCTCGAAAGATGTTCAAGGTTCCCTGGAGAAAATTGTTAAATTTTGTTGATGGATGTTACACAGGGCCTACGTAGGAGGGAAGCTAGGCCATATCCACAAACAACGTAGTCGCCCTCTGGATGCATCAAGTTGGCCAGCTAGCGGGCTGACCGTGGCCCCATGGGTGCTGCCGGACCCAGAAGGCCGTGGGGCTGGGTGTCCACAGCCACGGTCCATCGCCACGTGGAAGTTGTGCCCAGGAGATGGGCTCATGCAGCCCGAAGACACCTGTGGGTTCCCCAGAGGAGTGCCCGAGTCCCCGTGCCTGCCACACTCCTTCTCTCCCAGCCTGTGGCTTCGCAGGGAGCTGACAGAGGAAAGGAAGTCCGGGGCCCTGGGGTGCAGATGGCTCTGCAGGACATGCAGGCCCCTCCTGGACATGGGCAGCCATGGCACATGGCTCCTCTCTGCGCCATCCCTGTGGGATGGTGGGGCAGGATGTCCTCCCCGTGGGCAGGGCCTGGAGAAGCACATGGCCGAGTGCCCCCGTCTGCCTGCAGAGACCAACGCTGAGTCTCCATGGGGCCCCATTCTCTGGACCATTAGACCGGTGTCTAAATGTTATGAACTGAGTCCTTGCAATAGAACCCTTCACAGACATTTTTGTACTGGTTCTGCTTCTTTTGTTGAGCCCTACCTGTTACCCAGAGGAGGATTCTGCATTTTGAAGGATGCCTATTCTCACTCTGTTGGTTCATAAATGTCACTAATCCCATCAGAAGGGTGGTGATGGGGGTTAAAGGGACCAAGTGAGGTTTGATCCTTGAATCTTCCAGAGTAATGAGAAAAATAAGCAGCTTTCAGAATGTGAAAAAGAGTCAGGAGTACACACCTTGTCCCCTTGGGTTTGGGGACTGTGAGTTATTCGATTCTGTGCCTTCTGCAGAGACCAGTCGATTGCCAACAGACACACACAGGTAGATGTTCTAACAACGTAAAGGTGGTTTGAGAGCCTGGACGCTCAGTCATCCCAGACTGGAAATGCCCCCCCCCCAGACCCGTCTGCCTGGGCATGTTTGAAGGACATTCTGCAAGTGTCCCCGATGTGGAAAATGAGATGGAGCAAGTACCTGTGGTCCCTCCTCTCTTCCTACACCCAACGTCAGCTGTCACCTGTGAGAGGTGGAAGTCTGTTGCAAGAAATATCCTTACACAGCCCAGAAGCCGTGCCTTCGCTTTCTTGTAGACAAGCTTCCACTCAGAACCAGTCATGTTACATATGAATGTGTGCTATCCCGTGATTTTAGCAGAGCTGCAAGATGATTGTTGAAATGGACTTAAAAATCATCCAACATTCAAGTTTTATACACACATAGCTTAATATGAAAGGAGAGAAGACATATTGAGACACCTCTTTAATAGGCAGATAGTCAACTTCTGCAAAGAATACAGTGTGAAGCTTTGCCCACAGCCGTCGTCCCAGAGCTTCCCAGCCTGCGTGGTCCAGCCCTTGTGCTTCCAAAGCTGGTCCCTGCTCCCAACATTCCCCACCAAGGCCGGAGTCCCCAACGGCCCCCCTGCTCAGGGGCTGACCAGGGCCTGTGGGCCCTGCTGGGTGAGGCCGCGAGCACCCTGTCATGCTCAGCATCCCACTCACGGAGAATCCGGTGGAGGAGGGGGAGTGGAGCCCTTGAGTTCCTGGGCAGACGAGAGGCAGGGACGGTCTTCTGGGGTCAACATGCACCTTGTGGCCAGTCAGCAGAGCGGGCTCTTTCGCACCTTCTCAACGGACCAAAGTCGGTGTCCACAGCTGGTGAACTTAGCCGTGCAAGAGTATGTGAGTGTGTGTGTTACAGGGGCTCACACACACACCCACATCTGGAGTCATACCCTGTTCCAACCGCGGCTCCCTTCAGGGAGAAGGAGGCAGTGGGATCAGGCCAGATATCGAAAAGCTTTAGCAAATAACTCAAGTAAAGGACTATGGGCTATAAGGTCAATAAAATTAAAGACTCCAGTTTCTGAATCTGAATGAGATGGTGATTCTAATTAACCCTCGTGCGGTCCCTCATCCTTCACAATATATGAAGTCAGACCATATGCGGCAGACCATGAACTTACACAGCAGAGAAGGTCATTCAAGTCTCAGTCAACCTGGGAAAGAGACTACAAGCTCAGAATGTCTAGTTGATGTTCTTAAAATATTACTTGGGCTTTGTTGTAAAAAACAGAAAATTGTGGACCCTACAGGCAAGATGGCGGAGGAGTAGGAGACCTAGATTTCGTCTGGTCTCAGGAATTCAGCTGGATAGGGATCAAACCATTCTGAACACCTACGAACTCAAAAGGAGATTGAAGAAAAGAATAGCAACAACTCTCTGAACAGAAAAGCAACCACTTACTGGAAGGTAGGACGTGCGGAGAAGTGAATCCGAGGCGATATTCGGGAGGATAGACGGCGGGGGAGGGGCCTCCGCCGGCCGCTTCTGGCAAGTGCTAGAGCCGCGGAGCACAAAATCGGAACTTTTAGAAATCGGCTCCGCTGAGGGACGTCGCTCCAGTGGCTA
>NW_027397158.1:316976-328588 GCF_003265705.2 Callorhinus ursinus | reverse complement strand
AAAAAAAAAGAAGATAGCAGGAGGGGAAGAATGAAGGGGAGTAAGTCGGAGGAGGAGACGAACCATGAGAGACGATGGACTCTGAGAAACAAACTGAGGGTTCTAGAGGGTAGGGGGTGGGGGGATGGGTTAGCCCGGTGATGGGTACTAAAGAGGGCACGTTCTGCGTGGAGCACTGGGTGTTATACACAAACAATGAATCATGGACCACTGCATCCAGAACTAATGATGTCATGTATGGTGATTAACATAACAATTAAAAAATTTCAAAGGAAAAAAATAGAAAATTGTATATTTTCAAAACTAGGTATACTTTTCTCTGAGTCCATATATATAAAATTTAACTTAAGAAAGAATACCACATAAAATTAAAAAGTGAATGTTTTCTGAGTTTCTCAATGAAATTAAAGCAAAAGCAGTGTTTCCACAGTAAAACGCTCATGTGGTGATGAAAGATCTGTGTGTAGCGTCTGCACGGCTGACCTGCTCACTCTCCGGTGTGTGTGCAACAGAAGTTAAGGCATGAAAACCACACATACAAATAAATCAAGGATGCATTTTCTAGACTGGTAAAAACATGAGCATTTTGCTGTAAGACAGACTTTCTTCCTTGCACCTCCTCAGGCATTTGTGCGTCGAAAGAACACCGCCACGCAGTTTGCGGGAATGAAATGTGGCAGATTTGCTTGACTCTGAAAGAGCCATAAACAAGTGAAACAGGTAAAAATCCCTGAGACACTAACTGAACATTAGACCCTACTACACCCAGACCCCCAATCCAAAGGGAACAGGGTCAGGGGGACGTGACCCGGAGCGGCCACTCTGGAACCTGCCCGGGTGTGCCCCTGGAGCCAATTTCCTGCCCGTCTAAGAGCAGAAGGCACCTTGGGCCCACACAAGGCCACGAGAGAGCCCATGATGATCTTACTCAGAGTACGCCAAAATGGAAAAAGCCCCGCATGCCCAGTCACCTTAGAGCAGATCAACAGTGGAAACCACATGGAAATTTTAAACACTCCTCCTTACTTATGGCATAGATGAATCTGGGCCATAATGTTGAGCAAACTCGGCCAGCACCACTGGTGGGCTCCGTGGCTGGCCATGGCGAGGGGCGCATGTTGTGTGGGGAACAGCTGGAAGCAAAGAGGGACCGTGTGTGGCTCCCACGGACTCTCGTGAAGGAGAAAGTTACTCCAAAGTGCTCTGGGCTCCTATTATTAATAACCAGATGTCAGCAGGCAGATGTGTGAAGACATCTTAAATGGGCATTTTGAGAAAAAAGATGAAGTGATTGAAAATGTGCACCAGAATGGAGAGCCACGTGGTGCCACATACATTTGCTTAATGAACAAAGAACAGGTTGCTCTTCTTACAGCAAATCAATGAGGAAGGTTGCTTATGTCTGGCTCATACCAGCCGTGATGGATGGTTGACCTGAGCCCAGTTACGTCTGGGAAACACGGCCTCAGCCCCAGGAGGGCCGCTGCGGACCAAGCAAGGGTGGGGTCTCGGACCTGCAGGGGTGCTCATGACCCGCGCTGGTCTCGGTGGCCCTGACCCGCCAGCTACCGTGAGCATGGAGGGGGTGCCTTAGTCGCAGAGATGAAATACATGAAGTCCTGCAAATATATCTGGGTACTTCTGTGAATAATATTCAAGTATATATTCAAGCTGGAAGTAACAGTATAGAACTACAGGAGTCGAGCACTAATGTCACTGGTCAATTAGCATGGCCTCCTGATGACCGGTACCAGGTTGTGTGCTGTAAGAAAACCTGTGACACAAATATACAGACATTTTTCCGGAAACAACCCCCTGCTTCCTCTGTTCTCTGGCAGCTACTCTGTGGGCTCATTTATGAAAAGTGGAAGTTGATTTATTTATAGCTTTGCTGAGAAAGCAGAGACGACCTGACCTTGTGGTTGTTCTTCACAGCTACACATGTCCAGGGGCACATTCTGGAGCTTGCTGCTTCTTTCAGCCTGTCACCTGGAGGAAGCAGGTGCCCACACCTGCACAGAACAGAGTGGGAAGGGTGTGTGTGGGGGTGTGCTGGCCCCCCTCCTCACGTGCTCCTCTCTGTGTGCTAAGGAGGGGGCATCCGTGACATCTAGGGACAGGGTCACAGGCCCCAGGACGTCCGAGGGCTATGCACGCCTCAGCACTCAGAGAGAAGAATGTGTGGAGGCAGCATCCCTGTCTGCATGTCACACCCAGGACCATCCTTCTGAGCCTGGACGCAGGAGCCCTGGCTTAATTCCCACCCTGTTCAGTGCTGGGAGGATGTGTGTACAGCTGTGGGGCATACGGCTTCCTCTTTGCAAATACCCTACTGCGCACACATCTAAGACACTCTGTCTCCCTGGCTTCCCTCCGGCATGACCCACAGCTCTGGGAAAGCAGCTCTTTTCCCAGGTGGGATTTACGCTCCTGCGACCTAGCAGGTGCAGGAGGGAGGGGCTGCCAGTAACAACAGGGTCCCCCACACGTAATGTGTTTAGAGAGTCTCTCTCTTCTGCTTACAGGAAGGAAGGCAGCACACGTACACAGCTCCAGAAGAGACATTTTGTGGAAGATATTCACAAATCAAGTGAAGTCATAACTTTCCAAATTTGCACAACTTCATGCAGTAAAAACGTTAGAAATAGAAACAGCTAGACCAGCGGTTTCTGAACAGAAAGGGGGTTTGAATCCTTCTCAAAATGGGACCGGGTCTGGAGGCACCCCGGGCAGTTGGCCCAGACCCCCGAGGACCCAGGGTTCCATGCAGACCAGGCCGGGCAGCCACCACTGGTCAGCACGTGTGACTGCCTGAGGGGGTGGTTGTAGCCACGCCACACAACAGGTGTGAGGATGCCAGCCAGGGCTGGACCCGGATGGCGAGACAAAGGAGCAGCCGCCACAGGCTGCTAAGACTGGGAGGGAGGGAGATCCTCCGGTGGGGCAGGACCGCCTCAGCCTTGTCAGAGAAGATTTGTCAAACACCCACGCTGTCTGCATGCTCACCGTCACACCTGCCCACACCACAAGCCACGGACACGCGACACACCTGCTCACGGTCACACCTGCTTAACCACAAACACACGCACACGCTGTCTGCATGCTCACAGTCACACCTGCTTAACCACAAACACACGCACATGCTACACACCTGCTCACGGTCACACCTGCTCAACCACAAACACACGCACATGCTATGCACCTGCTCACGGTCACACCTGCTCGCACCACAAACACACGCACATGCTACACACCTGCTCACGGTCACACCTGCTCACACCACAAACACACACAACAGCTGTCTGCACGCTCACAGTCACACCTGCTTATACCACAAACACACGCACATGCTACACACCTGGTCACGGTCACACCTGCTCACACCACAAACACACACACCCGCTGTCTGCATGCTCACGGTCATACCTGCTCAACCACAAACACACACACACACCCATGCTACATACACGCTCAGTCACACCTGCTCCCACCACACACACCCGCACTACATACATGTTCACACCACAAATAAACACATCCATGCTACCTGTGTGTACACACCACTAATACATGCATCCATGCTCAACATGTGTTCACACATGTAAAAAAATATTTGTTAACCTGCAATGGATTTACTGTTGTTATTTTTAAATGAGTTAATAATTAATATTTTAAAACATTCCTAGTTTTAATGCCTACTTTGATGAATACTGATAGATATAACCCCAAAAGCAAACACTTTCAGGGTCCCTCAGTAATTTGGAAGAGTAAAGGAATACTGTGACCAAACACTTTGAGAACGCTGTATAATGCTATTTGGTTCTGTTTTTAGTGTCTTGTCACTAAAAGTTCTGTAAGCTTACATACTCAAACATGCAAATATTAGGCAAACACTGAAGTAGCCTCTACAACATAATCATTTCACTTAATTATTAAATTTATTCAAAACTATGCACCATTCCCGTTAAAAATTCAGAAAATTAAATCATTTAAAAGGGGTGTGTATTTGGAGAGCCCGGGGATATTAGATCACTTTGAATAAATGGTGGCACTTCTTGTTCAATGAACCCATGTACACCAAACAAGCCCCTACTTAACATGTTTCATGTTGTTTTCATGAGCGAATAGATACAGGTGGGAATTTACCTGAAGAGGCTACTTGCGGCAGTTTTCTTTTGGACCTTCCCAGGTGGCAGTGAGAAGTTGAAATACTGCTTTTACTCAGAAACCAACGGGATTCAGGATGTGTAGATTCCTACAATACTTTCCTGTATAAATCTGAACTTATATCCATAGATTTTAGGAATTATTTGGGCTACCAAAATTAAATTCATTTACAGGAATATTCAGATCTTTCTCAGAAGATACAGCTATTGTATGCTTATGGAACTTACATTAAAAAATAATAAGAAAAACAAATTCACGATGCCTGATAAAATTTGTTTTATTCCATTTGAAGGACTATGCAAAATAGCTGACAATTTGAAACCTTCACAAAATATTAATGATAAGAATTATTGCTAATACCATGTAATGCTACTAATAACCTCCAGAAATCGCTTTCGTTTGGCAGAAGACATGCTCATCATGCTCTAAAATAGTGGAGGACGATGAAGTCAGCTGCAGGGCTGTGAGCCATGAGATGCAGTGCTGGGAGTGGGCAAAGAGGAAGTGCATATTCTCACCATCTGACGTAGGTAGCTGCACACACACACGTTTTCTCTTAGCTATAATCATTTTTGAACCAAGAAATAATGTATTCAATTGATAAGATGGGCTCTTTTTGCTGAACATGAAGGCATCTTTGCTAAGACATTGCCAGGTACCTGGCTGATCAAGCTGTCTTGTTTTTTTTTGTTTTGTTTTTCTTTTTTTTTTCTGGCACTGCAACAATAATCTTACCAATCTTATCAATGGTCCCTCCAGTTGTGTAGACATTCCTGGAACCAGCCGGTGTGTGTCCTGTGGCTCAGACCCCACCAGCAAATACACATTTCAGAAGGAAAGCATGCTCTGGGGAGAAAAGCCCCAAGTGCTGATATTCAGTGATCTCATCCAGAAACTCACAAAATATAAAAAAAAATTGCCATTGTTTTAACATCAATACTTCAAATAACAATGGATAAAAGCTATTCAATTTGTAATATAACCAGTAAAAACATAATACAGTGAATATGGATTTTCTTTCCAAAGGGAAATAATCCATCTCTGGTTTCAACTACAACATTAAAAACACCCCGAGTCATACATTCCCCTGGAACACTGTTCCGAGACAATGTACACACCTCAATTTAAAAACACTTAATTGTCAGAAAATGCTAGGCATCATCTGCCCTCTTTGTGAGCAGTGATCTTGCTGGTGGCATTCCTGCCCCAGTGTTGGTGGCTACTGAAGGCTGGGGTGCTGTGGCAGGTTCCTAAAACAAGACAACAACCAAGTTTTCCACGTTGACTGACTTTCTTTCACGGACAATTTTTCTGCAGCAGGACATGCTGTTTGATGGCATTTCACCCACAGGAGACTCTCTTTCAAAACTGGAGTCCATCCTCTCAGACGTATGCTGCTTTATCATGTTCTAAATCCTTGTTGTCACTTCAACAATCTTCACAACATCTTCACGAGGAATAGTTTCCATTGCAAGAAACCACTTTCTTTTCTTGCCCACCTGAAGCAGCTCCTTGTCTGTTCAAGTTTGGAGTATACTCCGAGTGTACAATCACCAGATTGCAGTTCAGTCCCGTCTTCAGTCTCCACTTCTGGTTCCAGTTCCGCTGCTTCCACCACACCTACAGGTGCTTCTCCACCTTTCTGAAGGCTTAACCTTCCGCTTGTAAAAAAATATGTATATGCAAAGTGCAATAAAGCAACGTGCAATTAAATGAGGTATGCCTGTATGTGCTGGTGATTTGCTCAACATCTGACATCCTTGGCCCAATTTTTCAAGCCACACTCTCTCTGCCTCTCAGGGTCCTGGTGCCATCTGGTATTTTTTAGCTGAGGGTGGCACACAATGCTGAGCTTTGCCCCAGCCCATGGCCCGTGACCCTGGAAAACAGAAGCCTCCACCCATTGTGTTCTGAGAACTACTGGCTACAAAGAGCAGTAACACGAGACCCATGCCGCCCCCTTTTTAATCCAGGACACAGACCCTCCAAAGTCCTTCTTGGTGATTGATAGCTGAATGCTTGTCCCCACTGATCAATCACAACAACACATGTGTTAACCACACTTTGGTTATGCTTCTCTCCTGCACCCAGATCCCTGCACCAGCTTGAGCCACAGGGACCCCTCCTGAGGGCAGGCATCTTCAGGAACATTCTCCAGTGATGCCCCTTTGGGCCAGCCCTGCTCTTCCGTGTCTCCTGCCTGGGCCTGTAAGCCCTGCTCACTTCTCCTTTCTGCTGAAATTCCTTTGTGCCTCACCCTGGAGGAAACCCACACATAATAATCCTGTCTTAGTCCAGATTTATTTTTTTACTGGACATTACAAAAAGTTACCTTTAATTTTAAATATAGATCTAAACATAAGATTTCATTTTGCTATGTATTTTTCCTGCAAAGTTGCCTCTTATTTCGCAATTTTCCTTAGTTTTCCTTTTTCTTGTCTTTCCCAAGAGTGCCTGCAAGAGTTTTCTGTTGTTATTGTTCAGAGAGCACCTAAGGATGGTTATAATTCTACATTCTTGAATCTCAGCTTGCTTGTGTTGTGATCTCATATTTGTTGATAGTTTTGTTGTATAAATAATTCCCATTCCAAAGTCATTATTCCTCAAAATTTTAAAGCACACAATTATCTTTTTGGCCCATCTTCTGATAAGATGTCTGACTTTTCCTCTCCAGGTTATTTTTGCAGGTTATAATTGTTGCTTGTTTCTGCAGAAAATTTTGGAGCTTTCTCTTTAACTTAGAACTTAGATGGTCATTTTCAAAATTTTATTTTGTTTTCATTTATTTGTTTATTGTTTTTCATTTCTCAGCATGAGTTAAGAATCATCAACCTAAACCCTCATGTTCCTCAGTTTCTGGTAAACTTTCCCACGTGTTTCTCAGATCTGGGGACTGTCCTGAGGCATGTATTACAGCACATGGCAGGGGTCCTGGGGTGGTGGCTGGCAGATGTGGAGTGTAGGTTCCCCCACAGACCAACAGGGCCTGACTCAAACCCCCCATGGAGCCATGCAGGCAGAGGGTCTCCCATACTGCCTACCCTGGAACAAGCCCAAGCTTTGCACCCACTCCCTACATGTACACAGCTGGTTAGAACAGCTGCAGGGACCCTGACAAATACAGGCTCCAGTGTTCACTTTTGTATTTGGATGCACAGTCACCCCTCACTACCAGCTTCTGCGGGTTTCTCTGACTTTCCCATCGACTCTACTATACATTTAAACTAATTATCAAATCTATTGTCCAGGCTTTCCAACACTCCACAGAAACCCAACACACTGCTCCATCTGCATACCAACAATGCTTGCATTTTGGCTCCTTGGACAAGTGTTTGGTGTTGAGTGTGCAGGGAAGTCTGTGTGTGCAGGGTGGCTGCATGCCCTGGTAAGCTCTGCTCCCTCCTGTCTCCTACTCCCAAATAAACAACACAGACCACATTTTCCTGGTTCCTTAATAGCCCCTCCCACTTCCCCTCATCACACTCACAATACTAAAACACATCACAACCACCATCATTACCATTATCATCATAACAACCAACACCATCCTCACAATCATCATCACCATCACCACCATCATCTCATTATCAACACCATCATCATCATCACCATCCTCACAATCATCATCACTGTCAATATTATCATCACCATCATCATCACTATCATCACCATGATTACCATCATCACATTCATCATCTCCACCACCACCATCATCATCACCATCATAATCACCACCACCATCACCAGCAAATTATCATCGCCATCATAATCATCATCATCATCACCATCACCACCATCACCACCATCATCACCATTTTCATCATAACCATCACCATGACAACCATCATCACCATTATCATCACCAGCAAATTATCATCACCATCATCATCATCACTATCATCACCATCACCACCACCATCTTATTATCAACATCATCACCATCATCATCACCATCACCATCATCATCTACTGGTTACTTCCTTTCTTGAAAATAAATCAATTTAAGTGGATTAGTATTTTTGAATACTTCAGGTAGCATCTGACTAAGGTCCTACAGGTGATACATAGTATTTGGAACAAACCACTATAGTATTAGCTCAAAGAATAATTAAACTGCCTCTTCAGCAATTCTAGAAGTATCTGTTTTGTAATTCTAAGTTTCACATTGGATTACATGGAGAAGACAACATGAAGATCTCCACTCACATGAGCAGCTTTCAAGTGATCTATTCAAGGTCCAGCCACTGTGATGATAACCAAGCCTAAGGTTCACACAGATTCCAGATATTATTTGTCAATCTCTTTGACAGTTCTCAAAAAAAAGAAAATGCACACTATAAAAGCTTTCTCAATGGATAAAATCAGAGGATAAGTAAGGAAACTGATGGTTAAAGATTTCCCAAAACTACTTAATAGATGTAATTTTTGAAGGCAGACATATCTAAATGATTATCATGTTTTGATCTAGTAAAACTTCCCTTTAAAACCACATTTGTAAATCCTATAATTTCCAGAAATAAAACCTCTGGGAGTTGGAAGACATAACATCTTATTCTAATGGTGATCAAGTAATTGTATATGTTCACACACTCATACATACATATGTGTGGGTACTTTGTTCCTTTATTTTGGGATTTAGAATTGTGGAGATAGTTTTCAACGTGTTCTATTAAATAGGTGTGGAATTTAAGCATTCCACAATCACTATTGTAAAACTACTGAAAATGACAAGTGTCTCCTGCTTCCATCACTCTCAGGTCATTCTGCCAAAAGTGCTCACCAATGGGAGGATGGAGGGGGCCACCTCCTGCCATGTCCCTTCCCGGTTTCACTGCTTACAGTTTGGTTTTCTCACAGGCAATGAGAGGAAACTATTATTAAAAAACTACAACCAACTGAACATGCTGTGGCTCAGAAACTGGATTTACTGCAGGCTTCCAAGGGCTATAGAAATATGTTGTAAAACCTGCATACAAATCTCTTACTATTTCTAAATACTGGAATTTCATTTACCAGATAAATAGAAACTGAACACAGACATTTAAGCAAGAAATGACATGCTGTATATATGAAGCTAGGAAAAAATGTATCCTTACTTGTGCAATATCATATCATATTAGACCTGGTATGTGCACACGCATGTGCCTGTGTACATGTGTGTGACTATATCCACACACTATACATACATATTGCAGTTATTTTAAATGTTATTCAACCAAAATGACCTAGAGGCTATCAAACTTCATTTTTCTCCCCAAAGAACATCTTCCTCTGGGAAGCATTCAGTCAAACGACAACATCCTCAGGTGGCTCTGAAGTGCTGACAGACATCACAGCCATTAAGCAATCCATCAAAGAAGTGGGAGAACAGGGCAAAAGTCAGCCATGTTTTTGTTCTTCTGAAATGCACCCAGACTCAAAGAAAAATTACTTATCTCTTATTTCCTGAGTTGAGGAAACATCTTTGCAATCATTTCACATTCAACATGCATTTTTGATCTGAGAGAAAACGAGTCAATTCAAACTCATTTGATTACTTGACTTCGTACAATATGAACAAATAGTCTCTAGCCCTCTGAATTTGTTCTGCTTCAACTGAGCAACAAAATCTAAATTTAGCATTTCCTAATAAATACAATTCAAAGACTATGCATAGTACTATTCATGTCTTTTTATTAGTTAGAAAATCAGTATCTTAAAGAGTAATTCTAAAACTTTGTAACAGAAATACTTGCTTAACCAGTGGTCTCTATATTTTCCCGAGCTCTAGTTAATTCTTTAAATATCTATTCTATGAGCATGCACTTTATGATATATTCACTAATAATATTTTCAAAAACAAACAAAAATAGAGTCTGATCCACCAAGCATAGAAAGCTAATAAGAAAAAAGTCAATTATAATATGAAGATATTTATAATAAAGTCATTAATTGGATAAATTAAAACCATTGAAAATATTAATCTACCAGTTCCAATATGAACAAGGTGTGGAGATTGTCTCTGGAAGCTGGAGAATTTATAATTACTTTTTGAGCATTTTCAGAAACTGGGGGCTCAGTGCCCATTCTTCTTCTACTGGGGGAAGATGCACAGGACTTCATGGGATCTTGAAATTGCTCTGTAAGGTCCATGTTCACAAGTGTCTACACTTCCAAAAGAGCAGCAGAAAATAAATTCCAGGGTAATAGTGGCTGTCTGAACCCAATCTCTTTGCACAAACACACACACACACAAATGATAAGATGACCAAGAATTACGGGCATAACCACATTTGGCTCATGCCTGTAGCATCACCAAGAGATAGAGTGCACCAGGTGTTTCAAGTTAAACTAACAGAGAAGTGAACTGGAAGAGATTCCAATGGTATTCTTACTGTGTGTGGGTGCAGAGTAAGGAGTGGGGACCTAAGATTCTCCAGAGAAAGTGGAGAAGAAAATGGAGAACAGAGTCAACAACACAGAGAAAACCACCACCTGCAAAAGAAGTGCAGTGCAAAGTATTAAAATCTTCCACAAAAGGGGGAGACTTGGACATTTAGAGCACCAGGGAACCAGCTTGGGGTGAGCAGGGCTGAGGACTGGGGATGACAATTCAGGGGAGAAGGAGATGAATGGAGGAGGAAGCTGCTCCTTGGAGCCAGAATTGTGAGAAAACAGGAGGAAGAAAGAGGAGAAATCAGGTACAGTATTTTGAAGAAGATGGGACAAAGCACACCATGGCAACCCTTTCTCCTCTCATCCCCACCAACAGTGTCATCCATTACAAATTTAAACTTAATCTTACTGCCTCCGAGGAGGGCATTTATGGACTAAGATCCTGTCCACAAGGTGCCCAGGCATAAGATCAATCAGAACAAATCCATGTCAACAACTGAGAAGAAAATGTAAAATGAGGATGAAAACATTTCAGCTAATGAACACCTCCACGCACCAGAATAAAAACCAACCACAGAGCCCAGGAAAGTTATGATGCAATATCCCAAACTACAGAGCCTAAATCCTCAAACAGAAATCTGTACATAGAAAAAAAGTCTAAATCAGAAATTTTAAAAGAATAAAAAGGGACAATATAAGAGAAATCCAATGAGTACTGATTGCATGCAAAATATATATATATATATATAAAGAAATATACAAGACTGTTTTGTCAATGAAGACACATTTACAAGATGCTTAAAAAAGAATATTATTCAAATAAAATTTTAATAAAGGACATTGAAGAACTATAGAAATACAATCAAGTCAATGAAAATAAGATATTAAAAAGTGAAATTATTCAGAGAAAAAGTTGCCTAAATCGAAGGTAGAAAAAGAAAATCCTCTATCATCTATTTATCTATCTATCTATCTATCTATCATCTATCTTTCTTTCTATCATCTTTCTTTCTTTTCTTTCTTTTTCTTTCTTTCTTTCTTTCTTTCTTTCTTTCTTTCTTTCTTTCTTT
>NW_027397158.1:314115-316966 GCF_003265705.2 Callorhinus ursinus | reverse complement strand
TTTCTTTCTTTCTTTCTTTCTTTCTTTCTTTCTTTCTTTCTTTCTTTTTCTTTCTTTCTTTCTTTCTTTCTTTCTTTCATCTATATTCCTGAAAAAGAAAAATGTAAAAGCAATGGAAAAGAAATAATATTTTAACATGTTAATCCATTTTAAATTTCTGGAAATAAGAAAAAAAAAACCTAAATCTTCATTTTGAAAGGAACTTCCATGTAAGGACCCAGATTGGATTCAAGGCATGTTTTCCTTAAATCATTAGAATTAAAAGCAACATAAAAAGGCAGGGCCTTTAGATAAAATTGACCACATTACTTACAAAGCTAAGAAAATTAGATGGATGTCAACTTCTCATGAGCTGTGGAGCAGCATGTTCAAGAAAGCACATGGAAAGGAAATTCAAGCTGAGGATTTTATATCCAGCCCAGTTATCCTCCAAGTGCAAGGTTGTAGAAAAATCTGTTCAGTGCTCATGCCCCTGTGATACAGGGCACAAAGCCATTCCTCTCGAATCTACTGTGAAAGCAGCTCTCTGGCCAAGATCTTGGAGACCCTCAGGGGTCCATATTGCCAAAGCATTTATATAAACATATCAAGATATCATTTGTCTATTTACTCTAATTTTCCCAGAGTTTACCACAGAGTTTTCGAGAGGATTCATGAAACATCCAAAAATATTTAAAAGAGCTATCAAAATACTCCTCCTCTTCCCACTGACATATTTGCTGGAGGCTAGCTTTTTCTTCATAAACATCCACTGGAACAACAACAAAAAAATCACAAGCTAAATGAAAGAGATGAGAGAACCTAGCTGTCTTCCATTAAGCCCTATATTAACATTTGCAACAGTATAAAACTAAGCTACTTTACTATTTTTATGCTTAAAAATGTGTTTATTGTTTATAAAATATTTACTGTTAACATGTAATTTGTTTCTTATTGTTATTTTTAAATGTATTAATTATTAATAGTACTAACCTACCATAAATAAAAGCTCATTGGGATCCTCATGAGTGTAAAGGCATCCTGAGTCAAAAGTATGAAAGCAACTCTACTGGAGAATGGGCTTATCCAATCTACAAATGACTGGAAACACTTTAGGACAAAAACTAAGTAGAAAACATTTAATGTATTTAGTTCTAGATCAGAAATTGAAGCCAACATGGAAATATGGATGGAAGGATAGCATATAAATACTGTATGTTCTGAGAAAAAAGGAAGACTCTAAGAAAAATATGGGACTAGAAGAGAGAGGAAAGTAGGAAAAGATCATTGATTATTGTATTGATAATAGATACTACTGAAAACTTATCTACCAGATTGTGAAAATTTGTAGGAGTATCATAAAAGATGTCACCATAAAGGAAACTAGTAGAACAAAAACAGACCTTCCTAAGTACCTATAGAAATATAATAATAAAAAGAGCAAACAAAGAAAATCTCAGGGAGTAAAAACATATTAAATATACATAAAAACATAGTAATTATAGGACACAGCAATGGCACAAAACATATCAGCCATACCAATATGTATGGGCTTAACACAATTATTAAAAAGAAAAAAGAATAAGATTTTGAAATTGGTTACTAAAGCAAATTTCAGTCCAATCTGAGTACTATAAACAAGCTAAAACAACATAATTCAGAAGGGCTAGGAGTGGATGGTTGCCGATGTGTGCTGACAGGAACATGAAGAGTGACCAAGTGGCCCTGAAAATGGACAGGATAGAAATTAAAGCTAAAGCATTCCACAAAACAAAGATCATTCTATAATCACACCATAATTCACAATGATGATGCAATAGCTATAAATGGCTAGGACCAAGTAATACAACCAACCACATAAAATGGAAATAATGGGTAGTGTAAGGGGAAACAAGGAACATGTATAATAGATTTTAAAACATCACTCTGAGAACAAGATAAAAAATAAGTAAAATATAAAAGATTATATAGTATCATCTTCAAATAAATAAAAAACTATATTCAGATAAAAAAGATTACTCTCTTAACTACATAAACAACATCCACAAACTTGGTCAGATAATTAGTCACAAAAAGCATCAGTAAGTATCATAAAACAGGGATATTATAGATATCATTCTCTGATCATGATGCAACAAAGCAATCCTTCCAGTTGGAGAAAATAAAACCTTCCATTAAACAATTTTTATATAAATGAGGAAATACAAGCATGATATGAGAATTTCTGAAAAATCATAATAATGGAAACACTATATTTCAGATAGATTCTGTGCAGAACAGCAAAAATAGGTCAGAGGAAATTTCATAGCCTTAAACATCTGTCTATATATAAAATAATGAAAATGAATAAAATCCTCTAGTCAAGCATTTAGCCAAGGAACCATCATTCAAGCCAAACAAAACATAAGGAGATAAATAACAGAGATAAAAGCTGTTAGACAACAGGAAAGCAGTGAATTGAATCAATAAATTAAGGCCCCAGGTCCTTGAAAAAACAAACATAATAAACCACCAAACAAATAATGGAGAAAAGGTGAAAAGTAGTACAAAATACAAAATTAGAAATGACATTGAAAAAGAAGCTATAAGAACATAAAGCTTATTTGCATACCTCTATGCAAGCAAATTTGAAAAGTAAGTGGAATTATAATTTCCAAGTAAAATACAGTTTAGCCAAATTATAGAATTCTTAACCAAACTGATTTTTGTGAAAGAAAGAGAAGGCCGGTTGTCAAAGAACAAATCCACAAACAGAAAAAGGGGGGAAAAGCACCAGGCCCAGATGGTTTCACAGGTGACTGCCAAACTGAGAGCAAGGGCAGTGCTAATGCAGGTAAATTATTACACACACACACACACACACACACACACA
>NW_027397158.1:101546-314015 GCF_003265705.2 Callorhinus ursinus | reverse complement strand
GGGGAGGGTATGTGCTATGGTGAGCGCTGTGAATTGTGCAGGACTGTTGAATCACAGATCTGTACTTCCGAAGCAAATAATACATTATACGTTAAAAAAAAAAGAAGATAGCAGGGGGGTAAGAATGAAGGGGTGAAATCGGAGGGGGAGAGGAACCATGAGAAACTATGGACTCTGAGAAACTGAGGGTTCTAGAGGGGAGGGGGGTAGGGGGATGGGTTAGCCTGGTGATGGGTGTTAAAGAGGCACGTTCTGCGTGGAGCACTGGGTGTTATACGCAAACAATGAATCATGGAACACTACATCAAAACTAATGATGTAATGTATGGTGATTAACATAACAATAAAAAGGCAAAAAAATAAAAACACAGTTGCTCAATGTTATTCATTACATCATTACTTTAGTTGCAAAATACTGGAAACCATATTAATATGTGTACACAGAAGATTGATCTATCTATATCTATCAGAGAGAGGGAAGGTATAGAATATATGCATCTCTGAAGGGATGCATTGTTCACCCCAAAGAACAAAGGAACATGTGTAGTACTGTGTATAGGAAGGGAGAAAAAAAACCAAACATGAAGTTGTTAATGTTTGCAAAAAGAAACACAGAAAGTATAAACTAGAAACTAGTGAAAGTGGGTGAAAATTTCAATAAATGCCATAACCACCCCGTCAGGTGAGCCCAGTGGCACTTGGCCACGGTGTCCTGGGGACTGCAGACATGTCTGAGATTCCCGATGCAGGTCTGTTTTCTGCAGTGGACAGCTGCATTTGGACACTAGTTTTTGGACATCGTGGATGTAAAAGTGAGTGCACTGATGTTGGGAGCTTGGTGTTCTGCAGAAGAAAGGAGATGCAGAATGGAGATAAAATAGGGGATCTTGGCAGGCAGAAAAGAAGCCCGTGCAGGGATGGAACGAGCAGCACCAACACATTCTTTGGTCTCAGGTGCACTCAATGTTTATGACGTCCCCACCCGGCCACTGGAGCCCAGAATGAGTGGTGCCCCCGGGGGTCAGGAAGATGCTCGCCTCACATTAGCTCTCTGTCTGCAAGGCCCTGGTGGGAGTGCACAGGGAACCCCAGCCGCAGTCCAGGCACATGCGGGGTACACCCTCCTCCACTCGGTCCCTGGGAGTAGAGGTGCTCGGTGGGGAGACTCCACCCCAGAGAAGTGGGAAAAAAGAGAGTACTCATCCTCGAAATAGCACTAGACAAGCAGTCTCTGTTTTCACCCACGTGGGACCCTCTGACTGGAAGTTCACCCCTGCAGGGAGACCCGCGGGCTCAAGCTCGAGGCCCAAGGTCTGGAAGGCATCACGCCTGACCCCATGCTGGCAGGGCGAGCAGAACCAGTGCACCCCTGCCCCCACCACACGCTTATGTGCAGCGCATAAAGGGACGTTCCTGGGTCCTGGGGGGAGACTTTAGTTCTGCTCATTGTTGTTCTCCAGGATTGCTTAATTTATGTTGAGTCAAAGTCTTGTCTGCAAAAATTATATGAATAGTTCAAGCTATTTCTCAAAAGGAAAAAAAAAGGGCCCTCTGAAAGCTTTTGCACAAATCTTATTCATGTGGTGAAGTTCATCTTTGCCAGCAAACAGAATTCTCATCTCTAGTGACTTCAGAGTTATTTATGCCAGTTGAAACATAATGCAGCCACTTTATCAATACTTCTTCCACTAAAAACAATACTCTCAGAATCCAATTAGCGAGAAAGTACCACATGCAAGTTCCTAGTTTCTAAAAAAGATAAACTTTGGTCATATAAAGTCAATGGATTTCATTGTAATTCGTGAAGAACAAAAACCATAGTTTTGAAATAAAGACTCTAACTTTTGCATCTGAAATGTTCCTAACAATTTAATTTCGTAGGTGTTTTGAAATTTGATTCTTTAATAAAGAGACTGCACATTTTGTCAATACAAGACAGATAAACATAGGAACTGGTCCCTTAGTTGTAAATACTGAAATGTAAGCAGGAATCCAAGCTGACACAGCCCACTTTGAAACGAACCACCCTCCCTTCTGGCACCTGACAACTTCCCCTAGATTTCAGGTAGCAGGTAGGAGAACAAATGCACAATAAAGACCTGCTTTTGTGCTGTGTTTACTGCAACTTTCAGAGCCTCCTGCAGAGGGCTAAGAGCGCCTCGCTCCGGTGGCTATAATCAGGCCGCCGTCTTTGCTGAGTTACCTTCCTAGCCTTTCTGAAAGTAGTTCTTTCAGGTTCTGTTTTTGAGAAAAGTGCCCATGCCACTGCCCGGCTTGCACGTTTCTGCTGTGTGTGCTGACGTTCCGTGTCAGCAAATCATGCAGTTCCCAGAAAACACAGATCCGATGAAGCCTCGGCAATGGTGCGGCACCTGCAGAAGGGGTCCAAACAGCCCCAGTTGCGCTGACAGACCCAGCGGCTCCGAGGGAGCCCAGCAGCCCGGGTGCCCAGGCCCCCAGGAGAGGAGAGGGACCCCTGTGTTGCAGCAGCCCCAGCATGCAGGGACGGTCTGGGGTGCTGCCCCCTGTCCTGTCCGGGGCCTCGCCTCACACCCTGTGTAAATTCCCCAGGGTGCCACCACCCTCCTGACCCCAACCCCAGAGCCTGGAGGAGGCTGGGGCCACAGGAGCAGGGAAGGAAGAAGCCCCCAGCCTGGGAGAGGGGCTCAGGTGCTCTGTCTTCACAGGGGCTCAGCATTTGTCAGGAGGGGACAAGTTTCCCTGACAGAGATTTTCAGCCAAGTACAACTCAAAAACTTTTTGGATGTAGCATGGGTAGGCAAATTGGGTTCTTCTGGATTATTTTGGACCATGCCTTTGGGTTAGACCCACAGAACTAGTCCAGGAATAAGGACTTGGGTCTCTGAACCTACAGAACAGGATCCTGAACGACATAGAAGGAAATAGTGTCAGAACCCGATACTTAAATAGTAATCCTCATTTTGTGGGGAGCACAGGAGGGTTATTTATTTCTTCCTGTAAATGAAAGAAGTCTTTCTGTGAGAACAGAGGGCTTTCCAGGGCAGCTGCGTGAGGCTCTCTCAGAGGCGGGCACCCCTAGGTTGGCCCCCAGAGCAGGAGGGCATTGGGGCTGCCCCAGGGGCTCCCTGCCCCTAGGGGCCGCTGACCCCACAGACCTGTGTGAACTGCTACAACCAGGGAGCCCGCCTGTCACTTCCCCGTCAGACCTAATCTCCGAAGTGCCAAGTGCCATCTGGGAGACACCAGCTGCCGTGTGTCCCCGAGATGCCCCTTTCACACTGAACTTGAGCCCTCCTCATGTATTCAAAGACGGAGAAACAGCAGTGCTGCTTTTGGACAAAACCACAAAAACACACCCTGCACAACACGGACCAGACCAGAGGAAAAGAAACGAGGAGAAATGTGCCCTTCGGCAGGTTCTTGTCTGATTTCTTCAAGATGGGTCATTTCCAGACACGTGTGCTGCCATCCCAGCTCTAAATATTAACAATCAAATAGAAACAACACTGTTTAAAGTTTTGGGAGAGCCCCATGCAAGTTGTAAATCATCGCCCTGCTCACCTGTGTCTCCTGCTGTGGCCGAACCCCAGCTCTGCAGAGACAGAAGGACGAGCGCCCCGAGGACAGCTCCAGGGACCGACCCCATGTTCCTAGTCCTGCTCCAGAGCCTGGAGCTCCAGCCTGCAGGCGGCCGGCTGCTCAGTGCAAGCGAGCGGGCGGGCGCTGGCCTCCGCTTCCAGAGCTGCTCCTCCCCCTCCCGCCTCCCCCCCCCCCCTCCCTCTCCCTCCCTCCCTCTCTCTCCCTCCCTCCCTCTCTCTCCCTCCTTCTTCCTTTCTCTCTCCCTCCCTCCCTCCCTCCCTCTCTCCCCCCCTCAGCCCTGCCTCTCTCTGGCCTGCATCCACCTTTCCTGACCCCCCTTCTGAGCCTGGACTCCCAGGGGCTGTTGCCTCCACCTGCAGGGACCCCTCATAATGACAGGTGGGAGTCAGGTGCCACAGACTGGCCCCTGCTGGCTTTTGCTTCTACACCGAGGCTCCCTCCCGCTGGCTCCCCTCACCAACAAACCCCAACCCTTCTCCTGCAGAGGAGGGAGGCTGCCCTCTCTCAAGTCCTGCCTTTGCTGCTGGTCCTGATGGGAGGAGCCACATCCAGTGAAACTGTGTCAGCTCAAAAGAGGTAGAACGGAGAAATGCAGGCAGCATCGTAACCCTCAGCTGCCTGTTTCTAGGAGAAGAGCGTTGTTTTCTGATTATATACAAAGTATTGTTTTGAACTGGAGCATTTTCACCCCCTAAATCCCAGTTATGGTATCAGAGGCTTGGGGGTGGCAACCCTGCACAATAATGGGGGGTGGGGAGAAGAACGATTTCTTATTTCCATGGTGGGTGTGTAAGATTATGCCAGTTATATGAATCAGATGGGTTTACTCGCTAAACTCCACGTCTTTAGATGAGCTCTATCCCCTGGGAGTGTGCTCCTATCCAGACCTCGGTGAGAACAACACAGGGGGGAGGAAAGGGTATGGGAGTGGGAGCGAAGGCTCAGGGGTCCGTGTCTGAGAAAAGTTGTGAGTCCAGTGGCTTCCTCCAGGGACATGAACTTTTCCTGAGCAGAACATTAAACATGGTTAATGACGTCCGGCGGTGCAGGCATCTTACAGACTAGACCTGGGATGCACCAATAACAGACTTAGTTAGGTTTGGCAGGTGAGGAGACTGGACCTTGAGGAGGGGCATCGTGAGGCTCAGCCCCCAGTGTCAAGGGCGGGGGAAGATGCCAGCCCACAACACACCCGCCAACCCGTGCCAGTGATAGGACCACAAAGTCCTCATCCCACAAAACCCTTATATTAGGTTTTTCATGTGGAGATGATTCAGAAAACAAGGTTAAAAAGGATCAGATCATGCACACCTTAAAATGAAAACCGACTAGACATTTGATCACTGGTACGTTTTGGGACAAGGTGGGATTTTGCACATGAGGCCCAGAGGGTCACAAAAGGGGGTGAACGTCTTCAGTATGAAGCATGCCCCTGCTCTGTAGACTAAAGCATCTCTGTCCACAGGCACAGCCCTTGCAGAACCAGGACCAGAGGGCCTGGAGTGGAGCCACAGTCTACACCCGCAGCGGCCCCGGGCCTGGAGCAGAGCCTCAGTCTACACCTGCAGCGGCCCCGGGCCTGGAGTGGAGCCGCAGTCTACACCCGCAGCGGCCCCGGGGCATTGCCAGGAGACAAGGTGGATCCCGCCAGCCCAGGATGCACTGCAGCCTTGGACAGTGCCACCCGTCACCAGTCCCTGCCCAGGACCCACCTGAAGGCCATCCCAGGGTCCAAGGCGCTCATGGCAGAGATTCCCCCTGGTGTCCAGAGGCCCTTCCCTAAGGTCCAGGTGGCAGAGAGCCCCCTCCTCAGGGGTGCGCCAGGATACTCGGAGGCCTGAGGGTGGTGCACGTTCATGTTCTGCTCTCCAGACACCAGAATCACCACTCGCAGGGCTGCCAGTGTGTTTTTAACTGCTGCTGGTCCCACATCGGCTAGGCATCAGCACCTGGCACAGCAGAAAGTCCACAGATAGCCGGCTCGGGGCTGGCAGGGGCCACTGGCTGTAGACAGAGGCTGCCCAAAGTGGGACTCTGAGGCTGCAGGCTGCCTGCCCACGCAAGTCTGGCAGGGGCAGGTGTGTGTGCGGAGGCTCCCTGTTGGAGGAGCATCACCACAAACTCACCTTTTTATTTTCTCACTCAGCAACACACCCCTCTCAATGTTTATCTCAGCATCTTCTGTCTAAAATTTGGATGCACTTAATTCTTGCTTCTGAACAGCAAATGGCTTTGTCATTCCATTACATTCCCTGATGACTGAAATTACTGTTAGTGAAACACAGTGATCTGTGCAGATGTGGAAAGATTTGAGTTCTTCCCTAAGCCCCCAGGGAATGAGCAACAATGGAGAGAAAAGCCCAGGGACTGGCCCTCTGGCTCTCTGAGGGGCCCTCATGCTGGCCTTTCCCACCAAGGAAAGCAGATCAATCAGTGGACATTCTGTGGGGACACTGGTTGACTTCTCAGTGCATTTTGTAAAACGCAGTCTATCTTTACACAGGAGGACTCTGCACACATCATTCCATGGGCAACACCTGGACCACACCTGGACCACACCTGGACCACACCTGGGCAATCAATCTTACTTCTCCTACAATGTGAGAAAACATCTCAGGTCATTCACGCACACAGGCACACGTCCACACTTAGGCAAGCACCCACACTCACATGCATGCATTCACACGTGTGCACACACATCCATACACATGCACACTCACCCACATTCACACACACACATCCACACACACATGTTCAGTGGGCACACGCACACACACTCACTCATTCACTTGTGCTGACTTTCTATCTTTCATAGACTCACAGACATTGAGATGGAAGATGGATTTTGGAGCCCTCCAGTCCAAGGCAAAGTCTTGACAAAAACACCCCTGAGGAAGGTCACCCCACATGCTTCTGCTGATCTCTGGTCTCAGGAATCTGCTGACATTTATTAAATGCTTACAACGTGCCATGGGAGAAGGGAGGAGAAACCTATTTCCTTACATTCCCAAAGCAAATCAGAGATTGACAAGTTCATTTGAATCAACTACATGAGTTCCAGAAAAGATGTTTTCCTAATATTACGAAGGACATCTCAAAGAAAAAACTACCTCATCTCTTTGGGGAAGGGAAGACGGGTTGGTATTACCTTATTTTTCCTTATCACAAGTAATGTAAAATGCAATCGCATATAAACTACCTGTGGACGTACCTGAAACCTCACTGCAGGACTGAGAGTCCGGAGCAGACCTCCTGCACTGGACACCCCTTCCCCTGGGAAGGAAAGTGGGGCCCCTGCCCGTGCCTCAGTCCCCAGGATGGGATGTGACACAGGTGATTGCTGTTTTTCTTTAAAGTTTAGTTATTGTTACAAAAGAAAATCTATGATTGTGTTAATTGTAGTCAGGTATTAAAGGATTTTTAAAAAATTAGAAGCTTCACTGTTGAAATTATGAAGCTTCATGATGTTCAGCTAAGAAAAATGCCAGTAGCAGACATTTGCAGTATTTAAATCTTGGACTCATCAAACAATTAAAGAAAGAGATCATTCAGAGGAACATGTTTCCTATCATAGGAAAATTGAATTGACAATAAATACTTGAGAATTCTACACTCAGATACAAAGCATGCATTTCCAAGTTCAGGCATTTGAAGAGCTCACGCAGGCTCAGTGTGACGTCTGTCCAGAAGGGCTGGCGGTCCATGCAGGGACTCCACTGCCTGCCAACCATCCTCCGCGAGACCCGAGGGTGGCAAAACCCCCTGGTGGCTGTGGTCGTCTGCCTCTGGGGGCTGAAGTTTGTGCAGTGTTTAATTTTACTTTCTGAGAGACTCAAAGTCCCTTAGAACAAATGAATACCTAAAGTAAATTTTGTATTGTTATAATTTCTCCTGCCAACCTGTAACATTTAAATCAAAATTAGCAAAGTTAGTTGCTTTGCTAATACCATGCGCTGGATTGATCAGAATTTTGGAATTTAAAGCTCTAGAGATGCAAGTTGTTAATATTTTTTCAACCCAAACTATTGTAAAATGTTGATTTAACTCACGAGAGAAAGTAAAACCTACAGACAGCATCTGTGTCTAGAGCACTGAAAAGTGACAATAGTAGTGTGTTGTACTTTTAAATACAAATAGAATGTTGTAATTTTTCCTACTTGAAAAACTGTCAAAAACACTGAATGTTCTTGCTTCTCTAGTTAACAGAAATAAGTAATAAAATAGTATAATGTTGTGCTTTTTACTGGGCGCTTACTCCAATGTAAATAGTAGAATGTTGTACTTTTTCCTACTTGAAAAACTGTCAAAAACACTGAACGTTCTTGCTTCTCTAGTTAACAGAAATAAGTAATATTTTTATTTTATTGTGGCTGCTTGTTACATAATTCAAATAGAGTTACAAAGGAATAGGGTTGTAAGACCAAATATTTTTATTTTAATCATTTAAATTTTTTTATTTTTAAAGATTTTATTTATTTATTTGACAGAGAGAGAGAGCGAGCACAAGCAGGGGGAGCGGCAGAGGGAGAAGCAGACTCCCCGCTGAGCAGGGAGACCGATGTTGGACTTGATCCCAGGACCCTGGGATCATGACCTGAGCCGAAGGCAAACGCTTAACCGACTGAGCCACCCAGGTGTCCCCAGTTTATCATTTTTACTTAAATGCCGAGGAGTTATGTCTTGAGTGGATGAGATATTTATATAATGACTGAAAGCAATTTTTAGTGTTTGTGGAGAGACTTTTCTTAAAAATGTGTTTCTAGACTGATTGAGTTGCAAATGCCTATTGCAAAAGTGAAGTGTTACTTAAGAGAGTGTCAGTAAGACAAACTGGGGCCCACCCCGGTTCTGCAGGAAGGGAGAGGCCTGGGTCTGCAGAGAGGAGGCTGCGGAAGTCCCCTGCTCCCTAAACTGAGCAGGTGAACGAAGTCTGCCCTTCTGAGCGGCTTGGGGTCTCTCCCTTCTCTGAACACCGACCTCCCACTAGGAATTGATCAAAAGCCCTTTGTGGTTTCTGTGGAGCTTTGCTATCAGGTTCTTTAACATCCAGAAGGTTCTTGACGCTGCCTTCAACCTTGGAACACCAGTTTCAGCAGCCCCTCCCAACGTTTCCAGGATTGGGTGGAACAGGAACATCCAACAGAGGGTCTGAGACCAGCCTGCAGGAGCCACGTCCACAGCATCTAAAACACTCTGTAGAGCCCGGGTGCTTATTTCATTGTTCAGAGCTTTGTTTGGGATCATTTAAATTTTAAAAATGGGCGAGTCTTTAGTAAAACAATAATGCATAATTAATGTGCCCACTGCACACTCTAACATATATTTGGTTTATTGTTTTTCTAAAGCAAGGAACATTCTGGGGATGGCCAGAAAGAAACACTAAAGCAACGCCCTCAGATGCCACCCTGGGTGAAGAAAGATCTCTGAGAAAGGATTGTGGGGTCATTGGTATCATTAATGTATTCTCCAAGTGTGACCCTAAGTTATCTAAAAATGAAGCATTGGCTGTTGGAGTAAGCGCCCAGTAAATGTCAAGTTGCAGCATGTGACATTAGGTGTGTGTTTTTTCTTTGAGGCAGAGAACTGGGAACCCACTCAGAATTTGCTCTGGACTCTCATGACTGCACACAGGCTGCCGAAACCATGGAGCGTGAGCAAAAACTCAGCCTGCTGTGTGTCTAGCTGGGGAGGCAGACGCGAGACCACTAAAGATGCGCGCAGGAGAGGGATGCGGTGGGGAATGTCTGTGCGGAGGGACCTGCCGGTCGGGAGGTGTCTGGGGGAGGCAACAGGGCGTCAAGAGGCCACTGGGAGGAAGAGCTGGGGAGGCCCCATGGCACACAAGGGGAAGGGGGGGTCTGAGAACTGCCATAAAGAGTCCTAAGTCACCCACATGTGCCCTTTGCTTCACACTCAGATGTGCCGGAGTCAGCATGCTTCCAGCCATTTCCTTCCTACAGTCCATCAGTATTGATCTCAAACCTCCATCCCATCGAAGGGAGCGGAATTGGCCACACTCACCCTCCTGAGCATCGGTTGGCAGTCCATGGTGGGACCCTGGGTCAAGCCCCTCCCTGGATGCAGCCCCCGAGCCCCCTTGGCTGCCGTCCGTCTGCACCACCATCGCCCCCAGGCTCCAGTCCCCACCCTAGCGTTGGCCTTTGGTGCTGGGAGTGCAGGCCAGGAAGGCCCCCATCTTCCCTTCTGAAGCCTCCCCTTCCATGTGACCCTAGGGGTGCCCAGCTTGTCTCTCGAAGGGCTGGATTTCACCCACGCTTTCCTTCAGGCTGTCCATGCACTGGTCGCCTAGGGGGTCCCCAGGTGGAAAAGACACAACATTCTCCAGCTCAGTAAAATGCTCTGAATGTTGTAAACAACCCCAAACACAGATATCTGTAGGAATTCAACAGTTCAGGTGCCTCCATCCAATGCCATGGGAACCTTCAGAGCTGAAGGCTGAGCCCACAAGCTCACTCACTTCCTGGGCAAGCAGAGAGAAGGTGGCTGCCGCCGGGGCTCTCCCTAAGCAACTGCCACTGCTGAAGTAACTCAAGAACCGAAAAGGTAAGTGTTTGAAGTAAATTGTAATGTTAGGCCTTCGAGCACAAAATATTCTTCAGCCACAGAGAATCTCCCATAGGGAAAGAGCTGAGACACAAGAGATAAGAACTCTTCTCTCAGTCCCTCCACCACCGTCTGCAAGACAGGAGGGGACCCCTTCCCCTGCACCTGTCTTCCTGGATGGTGTCTGCGGTTCTAGCCTTCCTTACTGTCCTTAACACACACCCAACTTTCAAAATGGCACTAAAAGATGAAGACAATGGGAAGACAAGCCACTGAGTAAGAGAAAACCTGCTAAACACAATCTGATAAAGAACTGGTAACAAAATACACAAAGAGCTCTTCAAACTAAAATATGAGTGTTTATAATTCAATAAGAAAGCAACCCAATTAAGAAATGGGCAAAATATCTAAACAGACACCTCACCAAAATGTACAGATGGCAAATAAATGTGTGAAAAGGTACTCAACACCATGTGCCATCAGGGAAATGCAAATTAAAACAATGAGGTCCCGCTGCCCGTGATTGGAAGGGCCAGAGCGGGACCAGCACCGCCTGCTGGTGAGGGTGGGGGAGCGGCAGCCACGGTGGGAAACAGGTTCGATGGTTTCTTACAGAATGAAACATACTCTTACCCTGTGATCCAGGAATCTCAGTCCTTGGTATTTGCCCGAGTGAGCTGAATAATGACGTCCAGTCAAAGACCTGCACACGGATGTTTACAGCAGCTTTACTCATAATTTTAAGACTTGGAAGCAACCAAGATGTTCCTCAGGAGGTGAATGGATATACTGTGGCCTATTCAGACAATGGCATATTATTCAGTGTTAAGAAAAATGAGCTATCAAGCCGTGCAAAGACCCGAGGAGGCTTCAGTGCATATTACTAAGTGAAAGAAGCCAGTCTGAAGTCTGCATACTGTATGATCCCAACTCTGTGATGTTCTGGAAAAGGCAAAACTATGGAGACGGTGAAATGATGGGCAGTTGTCAAAGGTCATGGAGAGGAGGGTTGGACAGAGCACAGAGGGTTCTTAGGGCAGTGAGGCCAGTCCATGTGATACCGCGAGGGTGGGGATGTGCCCTTGCACATCTGTCAGTGATGGGGTTTTGGAATACAGGGGAGGTTCAGTGGGATGAAGTCCGGAACCAATGACCAAGAAAGAGTTCTTGAGACGTCTTTGGTGCAAAATGGTGGTTTATTAAAGCCCGGGGACAGGGACCTGTGGGCAGAAAGAGCTGCTGCCCCGGGGGTTGTGAGGGGCGGCTGATTATATACTATGGTTGGGGGAGGTTAGGAAAAGGGAGGTTTCCAAAAGAACTTTCATATGCTGAAGAAGACTCACAGGATACCGGAGGCCGTGCCATTGTCAAGTTAAGGTTGCTTCTCCCTCTAGTAAGGCATTAACAGTGAGATAGTTGGAAGCTTCCTGGAGGAACATCATACTCTGTCCACTTTAAGGATCTGTCAATGGACTGCAGGTTATAAGGACACTTAATTGTATCTACATTTCCTTCTGGAAGCTAGGTTATTGATAGAAATGCTTTGTTTTTGTAGATTGCTAAGACATTTGTAAACTGAGGGAGACTCATGTCTTGCAGGATTGTGATCTCTATAAGTTAACTGTTTTTCCTTTCCTTAGCTTTAGGGCCCCCAGGAGTGCCTGAAGAATGTCACATGTATCCCATGTAGGGGGTGAGGGTTGTGGGGTGGTAGCTTCTGCTTTGTCCTCAGCTTGCTTTCTGTTCCCTCATCATCAGTACTGATGGTGTGCACATCCAGAGGCATCCGCATGCAAACTCTGGACTTTAGTCACTAATAATGTATCCACGTTGGCTCACAACTTATAATAAATGTATCACAGTAATGCTATATACTAATAATGGGGAAATTGGGGATGGGCGGTGGGTATATGTGAATTCTCCATACTTTTTTACTCATTTTTTCCTATAAATCTCAAACTTTCTTTTCCAATAAGCCAAAGTCCCCCAAGTCACTGTCCTGTCAAGGGTTGGTGAGGCTGAGATCTCCACCGCTGGGCAGGGCGCAATACTGGGAAATTGGGGAGTTATGGGATACCTGTATTAGCAGATGCTGTGCCACCTTTGAAAATAAATCTGAATGCTGATGACAAGTGTCTCGTGGAGGTGCCCCAGCATCACAGGGGGAGTGAAGCCAGGGCTGACCATGCCCCTGAATTCAGGAACTGTGGAAACATCTACAGAATCCAAGAAGACCTCTCCTGGAATACGACAATGTCTGTCATGCTAACACTAAAAGGTTTTGCTTATTTTGCAAATAAGCAAATGTTATAATGTCCAAATGAGGCAATGGGGTAAACTATTAAACATATAAGTCATGACATTATAAATTTTACATATTGTGTGTTATCAGCTTACATTTTAAAATCACTCACTATAAATTGGAAGAAAATATATTTTTAAATTGTAAATAAAACTCCATGTGGGAAAAGAGAACACTTCCATGTGGAAATCGAAAATAAGACAAGATTATTATTTTATATTTATAGAAATGTAATCCCGTCAGATTACACTTTGATGAGGGAGCAGAAGGCAAACTGAGGACGAAGCCGAAGCTGGTACCCTACACACACACCCCTCTTTAGGGATAGATGTGACATTGCTCAGGCAATCCTGGCTGCCCTAAAGGAAAAACAAATAGTTAATTTATAGAGATCACAATCCTGCAAGACCTGAGTCTCCCTCAGTTTACAAATGTCCTAGTGATTTACAAGGAAGAAGCTTTCTTATCAATAACCCAACTTCCAGAGACCCATACTCAGTTTCCTGAAGGCCTAACATCACCCTCCCCTCCCTAAAATTGAGGGAGGCTGAGGCGGAAGGAAATGTAAATAAAATAGAAGAAAGAAGAAATAAAATCAAATTTCTTCTAAACCAGCCCATTGACAAGGACGTGTGGTAGGAGGAATGCACCATTCCTCCAGGAAACTCCCAACTGTCTTCATGTTCGTGCCTCCTTAGAGGGGAAAACAACCTTGGCTTGACAACAACCAGGCCTTCAGCATCCTGGGAGTCTTTAGCATATGACAGTCCTTCTGGACACCCCCTTTGTCCTCACCTCCCCAGCTCCTGAGTATGTAACAGGCCACTCCTCAAGACCACAGGGCAGCAGCTCTTCCTGCCCACGGATTCTGTCCCCAGGCTTTAATAAACCACCATTTTGCACCAAAGAGGCCTCAAGAATTCTTTCTTGGTCGTTGGCTTGGGACCTCACCCCACCGAACCTCACCTATATTCCAAAACTGTATCAACTTGACAATAAAATTTAACAGCCTGAGAAACACACACGATACACCCGTATGAAAACATCTTCGTGTAGAACTATCACCTGTTCTTTTTCTACTAAATGTCCTTTCCTTATGTCAGAACCAATGCCTCCACTCCATCCCAGTCTCATTTAAAGTCAACAACAAAAATGGCCCTCTTTCTCTGATGTATAACCTGCACTGAAAACCTTAAAGAGTGCATTTTAAGGTTCTGGAGTGATGGGATGCCTGTATTAGCAGATGCAGTGCCACCTTTGGAAGCGGGGGACAGTGGAGCCTGCATTCCGGGGGGGGGAGGGGGAGGCTGGTGCGCCCTGGGGCCCCGCGTCCCCCATCTCCACCAGCAGCGGGCTCTGGGCTCGCATTGACTGGTTGAACTTTTTACAAGCTGTGTGTATTTTCTGGGTTTCCTTTGAAGATCTGAACATGACACTTTCTTGGAGGGAATAGTACTGGTTTCTCCGTTGGTGGGGGCAGAATGTGGAGCAAGTTAATCCAGTTTGCATTGCTCTTTGTTTTACCAGATCTCCCTCTAATTTAAAATCAATTTGCAGTATGTTGGAATGTGCAGTGTTCAATTAGAAACGGCTATCAGACAGATGGTGCTTTAAGTGCCAACATGCTCAGCCCTCCACTGGTGATACCATTTAAGGAGCAGCAAAACATGGGCCCCTGAACCAGGATTGAGGCCCTTGCATGAACAAAGGCTTCTCTCAGATCCAAACTTTGTATTAAGTCTTCAGAGATAAAATATTTCAATTTTATAATTTAGTGATATCGTGTTGTAGACTTAATATTTTTTCCTCCAAGAAAGAATAAAAAGAAGCAAATTGTTCTGCTAGATTGAGGTTTATATATATTTTTTGCCAAAATAATATATTTAAGTAAATTAAAAAGTCAAATACACTAAAAGTCTTAAGAAGATGACACCCCAAGTAGCCCCCATTCATTGGTCCCGTGTTCTGTGGTGGTTCACCTGTAGGATGGTGGGTTCTTGTGTCAACACAGCCCCTGCACCCCACGTCCATGCTGACGGTGGGCACATGCACCTGTCCCATGCACACCAATTTCAGCTTCTATAGCTGCAAGCACACAGTAGCCTTTCTGTTACGGATATTTCATAATAAACAGAAGCACACAGTGTAGGCTCTGTGTCTGCTTCTTTCAGGGAACAGTTTGAGGCTCATCCCTGTGGAAGTATGGAACTGTGTGTCAGGGCTCCTTCCTTTCTGTGGCTGAATAACGTTCTGCATACACTGCAATGTTGGATGGGTGGGCCACGTTTGTTTATCCACTTGGCCCCCGACGGACACTTTGTGTCTACTGTGGCTGTCGTGAAGAGTGCTGCTGTGGACACTCTTGGACCAGCCCTTGCGCAGAGGCACACTTTTCATTTCTTTTGGGTGCATGCCTAGCAGTGGAATTCCTGGGTCACATGGTGACCATGTTTAAACTTTGAGGAGCTGCGAGGCTGTTTTGCAAAGTAGGGACTGCTGCTGGGTCTACAGGTGCCGTCAGCTCAGCCATCTGCTTCCACCAGGCAGGTGAGGCTGAAACACCTCTGACTCTCCCCCATTCCACACATCCTATCCACTCAGTTTAGCTATATTGCTTTTTAAATTAAATCAAGGATCATTGTGCTTCAGTTTCTTTTGGTTGTTTTGGAATACTTAACCCTCTACTACCAAAATAAGTGCACTTTTTATTCACATTCTCAGAGGCTGTCTCAAGTAGAAAAGCTCAGCACCCTGCTGCTTGCCTCTCCCTGGGGCTGAGCTGCTGGGATTAATGGCCATGGGAACTGTTGGCCCCTCCCTGCCTGGCCGCCCGCAGGAGAGAGAACCAGAGAATTCTCCAGCAAGTCATCAGCCTAGAGATTCCCAGAGTCTCACCGTAACAGTTACAACTCTTTAGGGTAAAAAAATTACTTCTCAATAATTCACATAAAAATAAAACAACAAATTGTTGTTTTTATGTTTTAAAATTAAAGAATTGTTAAAGATGTATTCATTTTACAGATACGATATTAAAAGTTTGAAGCACTTTATGAAAACCAGTTATTTGCCACTGGTTTAAAAACAGATTTAATTTCACTGTCCACCTTCAGGATCATTTAAATTTTATACACAGTCTGTTCAAATAAGTAGCATTTAATTAAATAGAAACAGTTATACAAATGGTATTCTAATCTAAAAAGTGTTAAACCACCATATGGAAACACAGGTACATGTCTTTGTACACATCACGCTCCTATATCTTTGAATGCATGAAATCCTAGTTTCAGGTGACTTTCCTGTTAAAAAAAATTGTCTCTACCTACAGAACTCAAAAAGTTGTCAATTAATATTTGAAGATAAGCATTTCTTATAAATTGATCTACTCGCAGCACTTAACATTTATAAAACCTCGATGAAAATGGCATGTTGTTTATTTTAAAGTCCAAGGCCAGCATCTCTAGATCCATGGTGGACATTGGTTTTAAGGTGTGGACAGCTCGGGGCTCCCACCTGCCGCTTCCCAGCCTGCTGTGGGTGGGCAGTTGGTAAACCTTGCTCCAGCCCCTGGTCCTAGGAATGAGGGCTTGGGGATGGTTCACACACAGGCCTGCGTGGAACAGACCACCTGGAAATGTTGGTTAAATTTTTACAATCAGTTGATTGTTAATCTTAGATTTATAGGTTCTGAAACGTTTGTTTTTATTCTTTTGCTCCTGGAATATAAAACCTGAAGTGTGATTTTCTTTACAAGCCAAATGATTTAAAAAATGATACACAGGTTCTGAAATGTGGGATGTGTCTGTTTGTTCCTTGTCCTTCAGCAACTTTGGGGGCTGGCAGAAGGGACTCTGGCTGGCAGCCCCGGGAGCGGTCTGCCCTGGACCGCCACGCCCGCAGGTGCACTGCAGACCAGCGTGCGCAGACCTGCTCACCTCAGACACGTCTCTCTTTACTTTTCCTCTGTTTCTTCCTTAAACCTACTTACTCTGTAAACTAAGCAGCAAACTGGCAAACACAGCAAAGGAAAGCATCTCTTGTGTCTGGGATGTGTTAAGTGGAGTCCCAGTTACATGTCTTTATAGGCAAAGGTTTGTCATACGTTTTAAGTAAAAATTATACATAATTTAGAACCGCAGCCCCAGCCGTCTGGATGTTCCTAAATTGTACTTTCCAAACCACATCCGCGTCTTCATCTGTGTGGACCAGGTGTGCTGGGCCAACCTGCAGCAGGAGTCGCCGTGCTCGTTGCTACCATGCTCCACGTGTGTGGGGCCTTCCCTGCCCGCACACAACCCCCCGGGGGTTTGTGCACTGCGGTCACAATGACAGGGTCCTGTGCGGACATCATGGAGGTCCTGTCTTGCCACAAAGCTCCTTGAACGGTGCTGGACACAGTGTGTTTTAGCATTGCTACTTTTTCCTCCCCATTTCAACAGGAGAGTTACTGTTACTGAGGCATGAATTGTTCCCATTGCTTGTGTTCTCTTTGGGTGTGTTCATGTTTGGTTTGATAAGTCATGGACGTGTTATTTCTTATTATCTCTGGGGCTGTAGAGTGTGCGTCCCCTGGGAGCTCCCCTGTGGCAGCCAGGAGGGCTGGGTGGGATGGCCCTCCCTCGGTCCCAACCTCCTGCCGCAAAGTGTTTTGATTAACTAACGGTGGGTTGAATGCGTATGGTCGTGCTGTGGCTGAGTTTCCTGGAACTCCCAGTCCATTTTGCAGCCATGAGGGACGTTAGCTTGAGGGTGAAGCTGGGACAGTGCTAAGACCGTCTCTGAAGATGGGCCTGAGTCCAGGTGGGGCTGGGCCTGAAGCTGAGAATGCTCCGGAACTCTCCAGTTAAGCCAGGGCCTTATCTTGTCCTGCATATGTGTGTCCAATTAAGCTAGGGTTTCCTTCCTTACCTTGCTCAGTACATCCTCGGGGCTCCCCCTGGTGCCTTTCCTGCATCTCTGCAGTCGGCTTAGATAAAAAAAATCACAACCCACTTCCAATTGAATATAACCGACCTATGGGTGGCTAATACCTTTGGTGGTTAATTGTTGGTGTTCTTCTAAAAGGTCAAGAGGCTATTGTTATACATTTATTGTTAGTTAAGAAATCTAAAAGGATGGAATATTGATGAATGCTACCCATATGACTCAGATGATTTAAATTTTTTTAGAATAAAATGATGAATTAAATTATTATCCATATCCATTAAGTGAGAAATTATTTAATTTTAGAAATTTCTATACATGCACAGAAATTTGAACATTAGTTAAAAATAAATAAGGACTTTCGGCAACAGTGGCACAAACCCTCACAGAGATAACAGCTGGTAAATGTGAAGCATGTCCTGAACCAACTATTGAGAGGCACTGGGGAAAGCCTAGGACCAGATGGCAGAACCTTCGCTCTGGAAACAATGCCACCAGAAGAGTAAGACTTTTCCCTAAATGCATGGCAGTGGGTCAGGTACATGAAACCAGTGGAGGCAGCTTGAGGATGGAAACTTAAAGAGGAAACTCTGGGAGCAAGAGAACCCAACACAAGGTCAGACTCCAAATCTAAGTGTACTCTGTCCAGATCCTGGCTGATCACAGGACTATGTGTATGCCAGTCAGACCCAGGGAACCTAACGAGAAATGACCAGGCTCCAGAAGAGGCCACCATCAGAAGGTGGGGCAACAAAGACATCTGTGAGTTTGCTGCCTTTGGCAAACATGTGCTTCCTAACCTGGGAGCAGCTCCAGCTACAGAAATAGAATCCTTTCTTGCCAGAGGTGCCCGGGGCAGAGCTTGTGGGACAGCTGAGAACTGAAGGCAACTCCTCAGAACCAGGTGAGCCACAGCTGTGAGCCCCAAATGCTTCATTAGCCATGCCCAGCAGGCATGGGAGATGCCCCGGGGAGCCAGGTCAGCAGCTGGAAGGTGTCAGAGCCCCGCAAGGTTATCGGTGGCTGGGAACCTGATTTCGCACTGAGTGCAGGAAGCTAACTGTCATTTGGGGCAAGAAACAAAGACCCTCAGAGAAGCACAATACAAACCAGAGCTGCGGTGACATCTTATCTGCAAAGTTCATTTCAATAAAAAATAGAGGACATAACATGACCCAAACTCAAGAGAAAACTCATTAATGAGAACTGACTCCAAGTAGCCCCAGATGTTGGACTTAGCAGTTGCTGGTCTGAAAACAGCTTTTATAAATATCTTTAAAGAATTAAAGGAGCGCCTGGGTGGCTCAGTTGGTTAAGCGGCTGCCTTCGGCTCAGGTCATGATCCTGGGGTCCCGGGATCGAGTCCCGCATCGGGCTCCCTGCTCAGCGGGGAGTCTGCTTCTCCCTCTGACCCTCCCCCCTCTCATGTGCTCTCTCTCTCTCTCATTCTCTCTCTCTCAAATAAATAAATAAAATCTTTAAAAAAAGAATTAAAGGAGAAATCATCTTAATGACGGGAGGAGTAAGGAAGCTCAAGAGATGAGTGAACACTATAAAATCATGGAAATGTCAAGTACGTTAGGTGAGGTAACTGAAATGAAACCTTCACTACATAAACAAATAGCATGTGGGAGGTAGAATAGCTACACTCAGGACCATGATAGATCAAGAGAAATTACAGAATCTGAAACAAGAGAGAAAAAGTGATTAAGGAAAATAGAACATGTGGGACCCTGTCAGCAGCATAAAATGCATCTATTTTGTCTTACAGATTCAAGAAGCTCGATGACTCTCATAAAGCTCAACACAAAGAAAACCCCAACTCTGCACTGAATCGAGATGCTCAAAGCCAAGTTCTCAAAAGAAGCCCCAGAAAAGCCTGTCCTGCACTGGGGAAGAGTTGCGGTGAGAGCTGACCGACCCTCTCTGGAGGCAGTGGAGGAACTGAAAACCATATGCTTGCACCATCTTTCTTTCTTTCTTTCTTTTTTAAAGATTTTATTTATTTATTTGACAGAGACAGACACAGCGAGAGAGGGAACACAAGCAGGGGGAGTGGGAGAGGGAGAAGCAGGCTTCCCGGCCGAGCAGGGAGCCCGATGTGGGGCTCGATCCCAGGACCCTGGGATCATGACCTGAGCCGAAGGCAGCTGCTCAACGACTGAGCCACCCAGGCGCCCCGTACCTTATTTCAATTGTGGAAGACAGCCAGTTGGATATTTCTGCCTGTGGGGCCATCGGCTTCCTTAGAGTGAGTTTGTCATGTAAATAAGACTTTCTTGCGAGGCTACTAACTGGAGTCTTTTCTCAGCAGAAGATATGAATGGTCCACAAAAGTTCAAGGTAAGCTCTGTCTCAGCAAGGGCAGGCTTTCACTCCCACCTGAGTGATTCCAGCAAAGTCTTTGTAGCAGAAACCTTCCTGCTACCCAGCGTCAGCAATGCCCACAGCACCCAACTCACCTCACCCTGCCCTCAGGTGAGTTATGCGTTATACGTACCTCTGAATCCAAACATGCAAATGTGTAGCTGTGTCCATGCCCATGTGCAAATGTGAATGTACACCTGCACCAACACCTGTACCTACACCTGTGCCTGTACCTACACCGACACCTGTACCTATACCAACACCTGTACCTGCACTTGTGCCTGTACCTACACCTACACATGTACCTACACCTACACATGTACCTGTACCTACACACATACCCACACCTTTACCTATACCTGCACTGACACCTGTACCTGCACCTGTGCCTGTACCTACACCTACACCTGTACCTATACCAACACCTGTACCTACACCTACACCTGTACCTAGACCTACAAGAACACCTACACACATACCCACACCTTTACCTATACCTGAACCTACACCTGTACCTAGACCTACACTGACATCTGTACCTACACCTACACCTGTACCTGCACCTTTGCCTGTATCTACACCTGTGCCTGTACCTACACCAACACCTGTACCTACACCTGTGCCTCTACCTACATCTACACCTGTACCTACACCTACATCTGTACCTGTACCTACACATATACCCACACCTTTACCTATACCCGCACTGACACCTGTACCTACACCTGTGCCTGTACCTGCACCTGTGCCTGTACCTACATCTACACCTGTACCTATACCTACATCTGTACCTGTACCTACACCTACACCTGTACCTAGACCCACACCTACACCTACACCTGTACCCACACCTACACCTGTACCTACACCTACACCTGTACCCACACCTACACCTGTACCTACACCTACACCTACACCTGTACCTACACCTACACCTGTACCTACACCTGTGCCTGTATCTACACCTACACCTGTACCTATACCTACAAGAACATCTACATACATACCCATACCTTTACCTATACCTGAGCCTACATCTGTACCTACAACTAAACCTACACCTATACTCATCTATCTAAACCTATACCCATATCTAGCTACCTGGCAGGTATATGCTTTGATTCATGAGAATCCATCCCAACGATGTTTCTTAAATGAATTTGCAGGTATGGACCTGAGTCCAAGTTATGACCCTATTATTTGTTTTATGTATAATCAGTTGAGGTGTGATTTAATAAGAAAATTCTACAAACATCAGAACATCCCTATAAAGCTACCTTTCCTGGAAACCTTCATTATGCTGGTCTTTACCTGGAAGTTCCTCTTTCTACAGGATGATCAGGAAACAGTAACTTTCCCATGCTGGACTCAGGAGAAGCAGGGAGAGAGTAGAACCCCAGACAAATAGGCCAATTCCGCTGTTGGAATAAAATAACCCTGAATCCTTGAAAATGTTTTTGACAAAATCACCATTGTAAGGCAAAACAAATCAAATAAAAATGAGACTTCTGCTACTACTGAGCTTTGAGGAATTGCATAGAGAGAGACAGATGCATCTCCTAGGACCCAAAGAAAAGCAAGCACAGAACCAGACATGGGAAAGGACATGGGCTATGGGAATTCACGGATTCCTTCTCTGGAAAGTTGGTGGTGAACCTGACTGATGACGTTCACCTAGTGAACAAGCATGTACGTGTTTGCCTGCTCAAGTGACAGGCTCCCAGCCCACAGTGGGGCTGACCTCTATTCATTTTCTAAGCTGCTGCTTTGGTGTTGTAACGGTCCCCTGCCACAGGGGACACTGATTTGTGTCGGCTCAGGGTGTCTGGCGGGCCAGGCCCCCAGTCTCTGTCGCTCCTGTGCACGTGCCGACATGCTGCTCACGCACAGGTGAGCAGCAGTGATGGAGATGCGGTTGGAGCGGTTCCATACACCATGTGTCCCGAGGCTCAGCGGGAATTTCCAGGATTCCTGACTGCCCACGGGTTGCATTTTCAAAAGCGCAAGTTTGGACCACTGTCGACACAACTAGGTGCCAAAATCGACATGCAAATTTGACACTTGAAATCCGAATCTAAATAAGTCCAAACAGGAACACCCCCAAATCATTATTGTACTTTTACTTTTTACCTTTTAAAAAAAAATTCTGGAAGCGATTTCGAGCTTAGAGGAAGTTTATAAGACAGTAGAAAGAATGTCTATATACCCCTTTCCCAAATTCTTCTGTAGTTATTTTTCCTTGTTTGCTTTATAAGCAAATGAGGAGGAAAGAATGTTTGGCATTTACCTAGTTATCCACTTTGAAGTAAGGTGCATGCACGTGTCCCTTCACCCCTAGATACTTCAGTGTGTGTTTCCTAAGGAAAGGTTCTGTTTTGGGGCCACAGCACAGTGTCCACCGCAGCAAAGTTAATACCTGCACACTGCATTTGTAAACTCCACTGCTGATGCCGGACTCCCTTCACAGCTTGTGTTTCTGTCATGGAGAATGAGTTGCAATGAGCATCCCTCTTGCTTTGGTCTTCAGTCTGGAATAGCTCCCCAGCCTGTCTGTTTCCTTCATGACATTTACATTTTTGTAGAATAAAATACTCTTTCAGTTTTTTAATAGAATGTTCCTCATTTCTGCCTGTTTTTCCTTATAATTATTTTATTTTATTTTTTTAAAGATTTTATTTATTTATTTGACAGAGAGACACAGCGAGAGAGGGAACACAAACAGGGGGAGTGGGAGAGGGAGAAGCAGGCTTCCCATGGAGCAGGGAGCCCGATGCAGGGCTCGATCCCAGGACCCTGGGACCATGACCTGAGCCGAAGGCAGACACTTAACAACTGAGCCATCCAGGCGCCCCTTTTCTTATAATTAGATTCAGGTTATACTTCCCTTGAAGAATATTGTGTCCTTCCTGGAGCATCACGTCTGGGCCCTTTACTTCTGCCCCTCCCCATCCTGTGTCTTCTCCCATGAGCAGGCAGGCATTTCCTTGGCACCAATAACACTCTGCTGGTGCAAACGGGGCTGGCCCACAGTCTGCTCCACCCTGCTGTCCCCAGTCAGAAGCAACAAGCCTGGGCAGGTTGCTACCCCACTGCAGATGACTCTTGATGCCTCTACTTTTTCATTATTTTTAAGCTGGGTGGTTGTGCTACCTGTTCAAAAATTGAACAAAAAGAACCAGTTGCCAGGGTGTAAGGCAAATAGCATCTTCCTGAGATCACAGAAGTTTATTGTCTGGGGATCAGCTGGTGTCAGGCATCCAGGTGAGAAGCATGTATTTATTTTAAGCTGCAACATTGTAAGTGAGTCAACCACACACTGCTGGAGCAATGTCTGACAAATTCTGCAAAATTGCTGTAAATCACTTTTCTTAATCACAATTGTTCAATTAAAATATTTGTTAGTTAAAAATATTCCCTGCTTTTAATTAATAATATAATAAAGGAATCATCAATATACTATTTCATGTTTACTTTGTAAATAATTTTAGATGAATTAGTAACTTTAAAGACACCAGGCAGGTCACATAATTGAACAGAACTTTTATTTTACTTCTGTACCTATAATCTATGATATAATAGTAGCAAATATCCAGTCAACCCTCTTGAAATGTTTGGAGTTTTGGTAGAAATTAGGAGAAATTTTTTTTAATGACACAAAAATGATGTGATGTGCATGTATTGATAAAGGCTGACATGCTTCTACCCTGACAATAACTCAAAAATGATAAGCTGAACTGATAGGCATTTAGTATGTTATCTCTTTTTTAAAAAAAACTGCATGCACAAGAAAACAAATATTTGTTCTCCCAGCTGCCTGCAGATGGTTGGATAATGTCCAGGACCAAGGATCTCAGGCTGTCAGAGCTTGAGTTACCGTTTCTTCTCAAGTCTGTGGGTGTTCTTCCTTCTGCTCTGTTTGTCTTCTTTTTGTGTGTGTGCCCTTCCCCTGGTACGTGGGAGGGATCACAGCTACACCCCCTGACTTCCCACTGGATGCTGTTCTCTCCATAGGATTCTGCACCTGTTTCTGCATGGGGGTTCTAACTCACCATTGTCACAAATCAGTCACTCCTGATGCATGTGGGTCTGGTGTAGACTTTCAATCCAGTTCTTTTGCCCTATATGTCTACCCACTTGCCGATAACACACTGTATTGATTCCTGTAGCTTTATGATGAATTCTGAAATCAGGTAGAGTGAGTCCTACTTTGTTCCTCTTTTTTTTTTAACATTGTTTTAACTATTCCAGTTCCTTTCTTTGTCATATAAATTTAGATCAACTTGTCAATTTCTACAAGAAAATCCTAGAATGTTTATGGTGATTGTGTTGAGTCTATATATCACCTTGGGGAGAAGTGACATCTTAAAAAATATTGAGACAACTAATCTATGAACAAACATCTCTCTATATTTATTTGGGTTTTCTTTAATATTCTGTATCAGTGTTCTACAGTTTTTGGCATACAGATCTTGCAGATATTGTTTATTAATATTTATATCTAAGTATTTCAAGGGATTTTTGGCACTTTCACAATTGTATTTTTAAGTTTTGGTTTCATTTTGTTCATTGATAGCATATAGAATTACAGTATCCTGAAACTTGCCCAAGTCCCCTGTTGGAACTATTCTAGAATTATTTCAGTATTTCCTACCTAGACAAGCACGCTGCTTGCAAATACAGGTAATTTACATTTTCCCTTTCCAACCTGCTGTTCCTTTTGCCATGTTGTCCCAGTGAGAACCTCCAGTACGATGCTTGGTAGGGAGAGTGAGAACAGACACCCGTCCGTGTTCTTGGTCTCGGGACACCATTCGTCTAAACTGCGGCAGGGGAGGTTAGCTGTGGGCTCTCACAGATGTCCTTCCTCAGGTTAAGAAAGTGTCCTTCAGGGGCGCTGGGTGGCTCAGTCGTTGCGCGTCTGCCTTCGGCTCAGGTCGTGATCCCGGGGTCCTGGGATCGAGCCCCGCATCGGGCTCCCTGTTCGGCGGGAAGCCTGCTTCTCCCTCTCCTGCTCCCCCTGCTTGTGTTCCCTCTCTCGCTGTGTCTCTCTCTGTCAAATAAATAAATAAATAAAATCTTAAAAAAAAAAAAAAGAAAGTGTCCTTCACTTTCTTGGTTTGCATGTTTTCTCATAAAATGATGTTCAATTTTGTCAAGTGCTTTTTCTTTACTTTTTGGAATGATCATATTATTTTTCTTCTTTAATCTATTGATATGATCAATAAAAATCTAACCTCACATTCTCAGGATAAACCTCACTCTGTCAAATTTTTTCATATATATTACCAGGTTTTATTTGCTAATATTTTACTAAATGTTTTGCAATTATATTTATGAAGGATATCAGCTGGCAATTTTCTTTTCTTCTAATGTATTTGTCTTTTTTGTTTTTTTAATCAGAGTAACACTGACCCCATAAACTGTTGGGAACTGTCCCCTCCTCTTCTGTTCTCTGGAAGAATTTCTCAGGTATTGTTTTTTCTTCTATGATTATTCAGTGGAGTTTTCCAGTGAAACCACATGGACCACAAATAGCTTTGTTGGAAGATTTTAAGTACAAACTCAATTACTCTAATAAATAAGAGACATATCTTTTTATGAATTTTTTGGAAGTTTTGTCTTTCAGGGAATTTGTACATGTTGTCTAAGCTATTAAATGTTTTGGCATAAAATGTTCATGATATTAATTTACTGTTCTTTAAATTTCCATAGTGTATAGGGTTCCAGTTTTAGTGTGACATGATGATGATGATGGTGATGATAAAATGATAGCCTAATTGAATCTGGACTTCAGATAAAAAAAAAACAAGTACTTTTCTAGTATAAGTATGTCCCTTACATGTTGTTTATCTGGAATTTAAATTTACCTGGATGTGCCCTATTTTATCAGGCAACCCCCAGGAGGTACCTAGTAATAACTCCTGTTTCATTCCTGTTAATTTCTATCTTGAATCTTCTGTTTTCATCATCAGTCTAGCTAGACATTTATCAATTTTACTGATTTTTTAAAAAAATCAATTTGATTTCACTGATTTTTCTCTAGTGCTCTTCTATTTTATTTTATTTTATTTTATTTTATTTTATTTTATTTTTGCATGTTTTTTTTTCATTTTTTTAAATTTTTATTGTTATGTTAATCACCATATATTACATCATTAGTTTTTGGTGCAGTGTTCCATGATTCATTGTTTGTGCATAACACCCAGTGCTCCATGCAAAACGTGCCCTCCTCAATACCCATCACCAGGCTAACCCATCCCCTTACCCCCCTCCCCTCTAGAACCCTCAGTTTGTTTTTCAGAGTCCATCATTTCTCATGGTTCGTCTCCCCCTCTGACATACTCCCCTTTTCTTCCTCTCCTGTTATCTTCTTCTTTTTCTTTTTTCTTAAAATATGTTGCGTTATTTGTTTCAGAAGTACAGATCTGTGATTCAACAGTCTTGCACAATTCACAGCGCTCACCGTTAGTGCTCTTCTATTTTAATTTAATTGATTTCTGTTCTTACTTTCTGGTGCTTTGGGTTTAATTTCTGCTTTTTTATTAGTTTTTTTTTTAGGGTAAACGCTTAAACAATTGATATCACTTTTATTTTCCTTCAAATACAAGTAGTTGATCCTAAAAATACATCTGCAAGCAGTGCTGTGCCCACAAGCTCTGTGCAGCACACCCACCGTCGTGTATCGTGCCTGTGTTCACGCATGTTCCCTGCACTGTGCTCACGCTCATGCATGCTCCGTGCATGGTGCCTGTGTTCTTGCACATTCCCTGCACTGTGATCATGCTCATGCATGCTCTGTGCACCATGCCTGTGTTCACCCATGTTCCTTGCACTGTGCTCACACTCATGCATGTTCCCTGCACTGTGCTCACACTCGTGCATGCTATGTGCACTGTGCCTGTGTTCACGCATGTTCCCTGCACTGTGCTCACGCTCATGCATGCTCCGTGCATGGTGCCTGTGTTCATGCACATTCCCTGCACTGTGCTCACGCTCATACATGCTCTGTGCACCATGCCTGTGTTCACACACATTCCCTGCACTGCGCTCACTCTTACGCACACTCCAAGCACTGTGCTGACACTCATGTGCACTCTGTGCATTGTGCCCACACTTGTGCCCACTCTGTGCACCATGCCTGAGTTTGCGCATGTTCTCTGCACTTGTTCACCCTTGTACATTCTTTGTGCACCATGTTCACACTCATGCTAATGGCTTCTACTCCCCTCTGACTTCCTTATTGACTCATGGGTTATTTACAAGTGTGTTACACAATTTCCAAATATTTGGAGGTTTTCCAAATGTCTTTCTGGTACCAGTTCCTAGGTTAATTCCATTATGAATAGAGAGCATACTTTGTATGACTTCAATTTTGTAAAATTGTCCAGGTTTGTTTATGATATCGAAGAAGTAGTGTCCTTGGATTGGTTCCATGTGCACTTAAAAGAAAGTGTATTCTGCTGTGTCCAGTGGGCTGTTCTATGAATGTCCTTCAGACCAGGAGCCCAAGGTGGTTGGTGATACTGCTTTTCTCTAGCCTCACTGATTTCTGTCTGGTTGTGTTGGTTGCTGAAGGAGTGCTGGGGTCTCCAGAGGAGCTGTGATCTGCCTCTCTCCATCACTCTTGTTTGGCTCAAGCACTCATGCACTGGAATCTACCTCCTTGGGAACCTCTTTCCTCCCTCCTGCAGATGGGGTCAGGTGGGCAGGGTCCCACGCTGGGCCTGTCTTGACTCCCAGTGCTGCCTCTCTCAGATCATGTCTGTCACTTGCTTTCCTTGGAACCAACCTCGGGTCTCAGGTGGATTCGGGGTGTCTTCTGTGTTTTGCCTGGTGTTCACTGTTGCCCAATGCTAGGACCCTCCCTGCTGTCTGTGGCTAGAGGAAGAGGAACTTCCCCCACCTGCTTTTATTCCCAACTGAACAAGACCCAACCTGGCATTTCAAGCTCTCCCAGCCACAAAGCATGAAAATACTCAGAGATATTTTGGAATCTATTTTTTTAAGATTTTATTTATTTATTTGAGAGAGAGAGAATGAGAGATAGAAAGCACGAGAGGGAAGAGGGTCAGAGGGAGAAGCAGACTCCCCGCTGAGCAGGGAGCCGATGTGGGACTCGATCCCGGGACTCCAGGATCATGACCTGAGCCGAAGGCAGTCGCTTAACCAACTGAGCTACCCAGGCGCCCAAGAATCTATTATTTTTCTTCGTAGTTAAATGCAGTCCTTGCCTATAGTGACTGTAATCATATTCCTGAGAGAGGAATGGCAATTTAAAAAGTTACATTAAACTTCAAACATGTTCGTTTGATTTCTATTTGGCAGTTGGAATGGATTCTTCTTTTATATGAACCACCTGTCTCAGCTGAGGTATCATCAGAACGATTTGCTTACATAGAATTTAATAACTGGAATGAGTAGGAAGAAATAATGTTGGATAGCATGCGTTAGATACACATGGGAAAAACATTTAGATAGATAAATTTAGTTACAATTTTAGTAAAAGGGGAAAGCACTGATTCTTGAAATGATAGATTTTAGTCGTGTTTGGTGAGGGGACACGCTGGTAAGTCCACATTCCCGCCTGCAGGTCTTAGCTTCAGGCCCAAGCTCTTGGCTCCTTTCCTGCTGGAGGAAACACGGCTTATTCATGTGTTCCTGCAGGGACAACGCCCCCCTCACTGCCAGAGGGTGGAAAACCTTTGCTGAAGAAGATATTCATACTGATATTCATTATACAATATATAACAAATATATATTTATTATTGATTACTAATTTTAGAGTTAGTATGTACTTTTTTAAAAAAGATTTATTTTAGAGAGAGAGGGTGTGCAGGGGGCAGGGGCAGAGGGAAAGGGAGAGGGAGAATCTCAAGCAGACTCCCCCCTGAGCACAGAGCCCAAGGTGGGGTTCGATCTCACAACCCTGAGATCAAGAAGAGGCTTAACCTACTGCACCACCCAGATGCCCCTCAGTATGGACTTTTGAATGGGTAAACCGGGGGGACACCCCTTTAGCCAGCACGAGCATCACTGCTGAGGGAGAACTGATGTCCTGCCGATGGGCACCCAGGGAAGAACGCAGACGGAGGGTTCCTACTGCCCCTCCCCCATTGCTTATGCCCAATCTCAGCAGGAAGAAGCAGAATGAGAGATTCTACCCCTGCCAATCTCGCCAGTAGGCACTGCTTCCCACCGGTGTCAGGAATGGAAACTGCTTCTGTCCACCTCAGGACAGGCACCACTGAGATATCTTGGTCTTAAAAAAATAAAACAAGTCTCGAGAGGAGTTTGTTACAGGAGTGTGTGTATACCTCTCCCGCACGTCCCTCGTCTACTTACAGAAATAATGACAGACTGAAGGACACTGGTGTGACCACCCTGGCATCTCCGCTCTGCTCTGAAAGTCTGGGCAGATCTGTCCAAATGTGTTTGAAGCAGCCGGATTCTCCATTTGTCAGAGGAGGATGTGTGTTATTTGCCTTCCTGAGCTTTTCCTTAACATCTGTTATTGCTTGACATTTAAGGACATTTAAGGAATGTCTTCATTTTTTCCAATGTTACAATTTCTTCTCACTTGTTGCTTTCTGTTTTTGCCCCTTCCTGTTACACGATCAATTAAAAATAGGACTTCACAGTCAAGAGTCTGAATACGACCCTCACAGCAAACCCTCAGAGCCCCTCGTCGGTCGCTTGCTCTCCTCCTGGGACGTGCTGAATGGGTGATGTAATGCACCGACTTCCCTCCTCGCCCCCCCAAACATCCTTCTTATTCTAGAAGGGACACCTTCCTGCTCAGAACCACTAGCCATTTGATGACATGAATCACGTGTGTAGCATCTGAGGATGAACAGTTTTGGTGTCAACCTTCCTTCTTCCACAAAAACATTTGCTTCCTGAACAAAACTGATGAAGGTGAATATGGTGTTAAATGGAACACAATCAATGGAACATAAAGACAAACCTAAAAACCAGAATAGTGCCACGGTAGGGTCTTTTGTTTTTCCAGAGAGAGAGAGAGAGAGAGAGAGCACGAGCCCTGGGGGGCGGGGGGAGGCGAAAGGGCAGGGGGAGAGGGAGAATCCCAAGCCCTGATACGGGGCTCGATCCCAGGACCCTGAGACCCTGACCTGAGCTGAAATCAAGAGTGGGATGCTCAATCAACTGAGCCACCCTGGCGCCCCACCAAGGTAGGGTCTTACAGAAGGCAGTCCAAAGCGCACCTCTAGGTTAAGGTCCTGTGAAAAAATCAAAGGGCAATAGCAAGGAGTACTTCTGTTTTTTAGCTGGGAAAGACCAGAAGTGGGGAGGGGGCGAGAAGTGGCGGGGCCCTCACTGCCTCTCCCTCCTGGGCCGTGTTTAGCATTCCTTCCCCATTGCCGATCTGGGTTCACGCACAGACTCATTCTAGGTGAAGAACGCCGGGGTTCAAGGCTGGATATTTGCATACATGGTTCTGATGTTATGACATTTGTCTTGTGTGTGGGTGTGGAATCCTCCTGTTTTTGAGGTCATAGAAGCCAAAGCAGACAGTCTTCTTTCCCATAATCCTAATTAGGCTGTAACAAGCCTCTATGTGGTAGTACAGTGTTAAGTGGTACACCCTTTCATTTAATGCTGGCAACCCCAAAGGAGCCTGTTATTTTAATCCATGCTTCCTAAATGAGGAATTGAGGAAAAGCATAGTTACATGATGCTCAGTTAGCTCTTGCTGAATGGTAAACCTATGCAAAAGTTAGCAATTTAGAGCACTTGCTTATTTCACTCTTGATTCTGTGGTTAGACAACTGGACCTAGGGTCAGCTGGGCTTCTTCACATGTCCATGGAGAGAGACAGATGGAAAGAGGGAGAGAGATAGAGGGACAGAGGGGGAGGGGAAGAGAGACAGAGGGACAGACGGACAGAGGGACAGAGGGAGAGACAGAGTCAGAGGGAGGGACAGAGGGACGGAAGGAGGGAGAGGGAAGGGGGGCTATATTAGGCTGGAGAGGACTGGCAAACACTTAAGAGATACGTTTGAAATGTGATTTTAAGTCTTATTTTTCAATATAATTTGTAGACTCAAATTGAATTAGAAATAATGAAATCTGAAAAAATGATGGCATTCTGGTAAAAGTTACACTAACAGGTACTGTTTTCTGAAAGATTCTGATATAATTAAGAGAATATCCCAGAAAAGAGCTGTTTCCTTTCAATGGTTCACATTTTGAAAGTGCCTTTTGGGGCGCCTGGGTGGCTCAGCCGTTAAGCGTCTGCCTTCGGCTCAGGTCATGGTCCCAGGGTCCTGGGATCGGACCCCGCATCGGGCTCCCTGCTCGGCGGGAGGCCTGCTTCTCCCTCTCCCTCTCCCACTCCCCCTGCTTGTGCTCTCCCCTGCTCATGCACTCTCTCTCTCTCTCAAATAAAGAAGTACAATCTTTAAAGAAAAAAAGTACCTAAGTACCTATTGATTCCTTTCTGTAACAGATGATGAAATTAAAAACCAACACCCCCCCAATAGCCTTCACTTTCACTTCCTGATTTGTGCAGGTGGCATTTTTATTTTTATATTTCAAGATGCATGGTATTTACATTTTTATCCTTCAATGATTATTCATACAGTTTAGGCTTAGTGTATTTTAAATTACTTCAAAGTAATGGGTGCAAAGTTTGTTTCTAGTTATTTGACATGATTTTGCTGTTCCCAGTTATTCATTTATAACATGAATTCAATTTTTTATAATTTAGGGAAACTTTGATAGTCTTCTGTTTCAATTCCCCCCCAGAGCCATGTCTAAAATGCTTAATTTCTTCTATCAGCTGCTGAAGGAAAGTCTGGAGTCAGCCTGGGTTTCCCCCTCATGTTAAATTTTAAATTTGTTTTGTGATTATTTCTTCACCAGATTTAGTGATATATCCAGGTCATTCTTGGGCTGAACGTGTTGGAATTGCCTGTTTCCTGGGGTTACACATGCCCTTTTAATTTGCAGACATAATTTTGTTCACAAAATGTTCATTCAATTGAATCTTGAAATACTGTTTTCTGTTCCATTTTTTTTCCAGAACATCAACAACCTTTTATAACCGTATTGCTCTTTCTCTTGTTTTCCTGTTCTCTGCAACCCCCATGTCTCCCTCCTTTCTTTCTCCTGAGGTCCATGAGCTCAACTTTTACCCTTTTCCATAGTCACAGACCCTCATGTCTAAGTGCAGACGGCTCTTTCTGGCTAACACCTGAGGGGCAGGCTGCATTCGAGAGATGATGGGGGGCTGTTCTCATCGCTTTGGTCCCTTGCATGGGTGTGGGGTGGGGGTGGGCTATGCCAAGGTCCACTGCTGGATGGAGTGTGGTTCTTCTCCCCTAATTAATGTTGTGTTCTCTGTCAGCGGTCAGAGGGGTTCGTGGGGGTCTCGGGTGCATTTTGCGTCGTCAGTGGTCAGAGAAGTCTGTGGGGGTCTCGGGTCCATCTTGTATCATCAGTGGTCAGAGGGGTCAGTGGGGGTCTCGGGTGCATCTTGCGTCGTCAGTGGTCAGAGGGGTCAGTGGGGGTCTCGGGTGCCAGGGTAAATCCCATCAGATGTCTGTTTGGGTTCATTTTATTGAAAGCCTCTCACCATACCTGCACAACCTCTGCCACAGGGGGTCTGCTCCCTTCCTTGTACGTTGTGCATGGGGCATGTGCACCTGGTTCTTTATTTCCTTAGAAGTGTCCTCTGTTCTTTTTCCCTTTCTTCTCTTTTGTTCAGTAAGCAAGACACATCGGTTGAAATCCTCTCTGAATAATGCAATTCTAGACTAACAAGCAAACAGCAACAAAACCAGTGTCATGTTACCTCACACGTACGGCGGCAAGGTGGTTCCTCGGTAGGGCTCCTAATGTCCCCCAGAATGAAGTGAAATTATTTCACTGCAATCGATTATGCTGTCCTTCAAGACATCGCCAGTCAAAGAGAGAAAGGGCAGGTGTGTGGCCATCGGCAGCCAGAGCGAGCGGCGATTTTCTGTAAACCTGTTCCGTGTCCTGACAGGCAACTCAGAGAGACTGTGGGTTGCAGACACACACTGGCTCTTCACATTGAAACTCATTTTTCTGTCTAAATGTGTTATAATTTTCACTCTACCCTTTTGCCTGAATCCGTCAATTCTGAACACAGAAAGAAGATTCTGTTTTCATGGACATGGGAGCCTGTCAATGAAGTCTGCTAGCAAGCCTTTGCATTGTTCCTGCTGCCGCTGACGAAGGGACCAACTCTTACCGTCATTTCCACAAAGGTGCTTCCAAACCTCAGATCTGCTAAAATTAACGCCGGGGTGCTTTGCAAAGGAGATTTTGAAATGAAAACAAAGACCTATCTAAAGGGTTTATTTTCACTGTCAGAAATTTAAGTTCATATACATTTTTATAGACTTACCTGGCTTTCTTTGGAAGATGCAAATCTATATTTTTGAAATCCCTTCCATATCTCAGAACAAGCTAAGGTGTCCACAGCTGTGGAATGTAGTAACCTATGGTCTTCCTATCTGAATAGAAACAAGGAATGTCAGTAACGTGATCACAATGGTTTTATCCTTTTATAAACTCCTAACCCTCAACAAAGAAAATGGCTGCAAATAAAATATAGCATTTATAGGTTTGCTCCTTTCCTTTTAGTGTTCTACCTTCTTAGAGAATAAAATGGTTTTCTCTAAGGTGGTTTCATCCACACAGAGCATGGGTGACAGTGACCTGGCTCCCAGAGAGTGCTCTCAGCCCATGTGTTGGTCACAGGGTGATTCTTTATCCCCTAACCCTGGCTTTTCCAAGACCAGGATAATCGGATGAAGGGCAGCCTTGGGAATCTTACACTTTATCGACTGAGATGGACACCAATTCCTGGGCCAGTTGGAGAATCACATTAGCTTACAATTACTTGGATTCATTTCGTAAAGCCCATCACTCCTGTCTCAGTTCTTAAGGTCTCTGAAATTGAGGCAAAGTAAGATGTCCCTGGTTCTCCAAGTTCCAAAAGAAATTTTTGAGACTTTCAGGTGCTAGGATAATTTTAGAACAAGAATACTGAGTTGACCCCAGGACCTCAGAAATCTCTCTTCTTAACTGGTGTGGGTTTTTCAGCTCAAGCAAAGTTGCTAACGTTCATGGGCATTGTTATCTTGATCTGGAGCCCTGCTAGGATAAGTTAATTAAGAAAATCCTACAAAACACAAATAATGAATAAGGACTCACTAAAATAAGCTTTACTGAGCCTGCACTTTGTGGCCAACTCTGATGTTTGGGGGACAGAGAATGATCATCTTGTTCCCTCAGATGAGTGACTCAGAGAATGGTAAACGTTCCATTGACAGTAAGGAATCTCAGGGTTGATTAGGCAACATCTTCAAACATGACCATAGGGCACGAATGGCATTTTCTCTAGTCCCTCAGTTTAGAGACTAACATTGTCTATACTTCGGGGGAGCCCAGCAACATAAGAAGTGGTTGCTGAGGAGCGGGAGAAGATGCTGCAGGGGCTGTGATTTGGAGTGGCTGGAGGTGAGGGAGGCCCAGTCCTGTTACTGAAGGCGGTGGGGGCCGAGGATAGGCAGCCTGAGGTGCAGGCAGGAAGCACAGAGACATGTTTAATCATGTCAAGCAGATTTTGTGGAGTTTTTATTCTAAAAACCTGTTGGAAAACCAAAACTGAAAAAGAAGCTAAGGAAATTTTCTCTCCAGATTATTTTCTCTTTTCTGTACCACTTGGCGATGCTTGCAGAACTGAAGGTGATGTGTGACTCAGCTGAGACTGGCCCTGGGCCAGTGCCACTAGTGGGACGGGATTTTGTTTTCTGGTGGCAAATGGGTGGATCTGTGAAACGAAGACTATTTCCATGACTGGCACAGGAAAGAGCAGAGAGTATAGTTAACAATCTTTCATTCAGTTTTTCTCCTTAATATTTGTTATTGAATTAAAATTTATATGCAATGAAATACACAACTTGATGTACATTTGATGAGTTTTGAAAAATGCATACATCCGTTTAACCAACATCACAGGCAAGCTAGAGAACATTTCATCACTTGAAAGAGCTTTATCTGCTTCTCCCCAGAAACCACAGCTGCCAGTGGCCAACCTTGTTCTCGGTGTTTTGCCACAGCTGAAGTGTGTGTGTGTGCCTGTGAATTTTCTAATGTTACCCTCTGTCCTACACGTTTTGTGGTTAGGGACTTAAACACTAATTCTTTTGTAGTCAGAGGGCATAGAATATATTATTTCAACATTTTGAAATTTGCTGACTTAATTTGCTTTCAGTACATGGTCTGTTTTGGAAACATTCAATTTTTCCTTTAGTAGAATGAGTATTCCACAGTTTTTGCATGAAGTGTTATAAATATTTCAATTAGGTCAATGTGATTGAAGTCACTGCTCATGTATTTTGTGCCCTTACTGATTTTTGTCTGTGCTTGTTCTATTATGGAGATAGCTGTTAACATTGTCCTCTCTGTGGATTGTCCACGTCTCCATTTAGTTGTGATGGTTTTTGCATCATGTATGTTGAAATCCCGGGGACAGGTGCTCGTGCATTTAAGGTCTGTATGTTTTCCTGGTGAATTGATGTTATCTCGTCATTAAGTCTCCCTTCATCTCTGTGTCTAGCAATACTCGTTGCTGAAATCCATTGTCTGGTATCCGTGTGGCTGGCCAGCTCTCACGCGCTTGCTGTTTCCACAGCCCATCTGCTGTCTTCTCTCTCCCAACCTCTATCTCCATGTTTAAAATGGACGGCATATGGTTGCGTCTTCCCCTTTCATTCATCTGAACAACATACATCTCAACTGAAGAGCTGACATGATTTACTTTACACAAATTATTGGTACGGCTGGACCAGTTTGTTCTATTCAACACATCTATTGTTTTTCCCACTTCTCTTTCTTCCCATTTTGAGTATTTTTTTAAAAATTCTGTTTCAGGGGTGCCTGGGTGGCTCAGTCAGTGAAGCCTTTTGTTCATACTTGTCTTTCCTCACTGCAACTTTGCTGCTTTGTCATCTGCCGCATTGTGGATTGTCAGCTGCCGCCCACCCCCCTTTCCTGGCTCCTGACGTGTCATTTTCTTCCAGCTGCTTTCACATGTTCCTTGATATTCCATTTTCAGCTGACGACAATGAGCCAGGTATGATTATCTTTTTATTAAACGTGCATGGATTTTGCTGAGTTTTGGGGATCTGTAAGTTGGTATTTTTCACCGAAATTGGAAATTTTTCAAACACTATTTTTTTAATTTGAGTGTAGTTGACACACAATATTACATTAGTTTTAGGTGTACAACATAGTGATTCAGCTTCTCTACACCTTTATACAATCTCATCACAGGTCTAGTGACTGTCTCTACACGTCACTCTTACAGTGTCATCGACCGTGCTCTCTATGCTGTGATTTTTAGTCCCATGACTTATTCATTCCATCACTGGAAGCCTGTATATATTTTAAAAAATATTTTTATTTGCCCAGATCTCTGTCCTCTTCTGAAACTCCAAGTATATTCATGTCAGATCATATGATAACATCCCTAGATCACTGATCCTCTGCTTATAATTTTTCTGCGTTTTATATTGTTCTTTAGATTGGATAATTTCTATTGATCTAATTCAATTCACTGTCATTTTCATCTGTCACTTTCAGTCAGTTTTTGAATCCATAAAAATTTTTAAAATTTCTTATGTTGTACTTTTCATTTCTAGAACCTCCATTTGGTTCTTCATGAGATTTTGCATTTCTGTGCTGAAGTTCCCATGTGTGTATTCTCCATAACACCCTGCCCTTTCAGTCCCTTAAAGAACTCGGAATAGCCCCCTAACCCTCCATTCGTGAATTCCAAGCCAGAATCATCTCATGGCTTGTTTATCTTGACTGTTTTTTCTCTTGATATGGGCCACATTTTCCAGTTTCTTTTTATGTCTCATAGTTGTTTTATTGTAAACTAACACTGTAGATGGTTTGGTGCAGAGACTCTGGATTTAGCGCCTCTTCAGAAGAAGAAGGAGACATCCCTTTATTTATACCAAGCAATTCGTTTGCCGGCTAATCATCTTGGATCCCCAAAAGATGGTGATGTTTGGTTCTACCCTGAGTTTTATCATGAATCCTTCATTCTGTCTGTGTCTTTCCCAAAGCAACTCACCCCTACCTTGGCAGGATTCAAACCCCAAGTGCCACCCCCTCTGTGATGGGACTCAGTGGAAATCCCCACTCAGGCTGTCCATGTTTGGAGTTGCTCTCGTGTGTTCACAATTCTGGGATCAGCCAAAGATGTGTGGGGAGCTCATAGAACATTAGAATCACCCCCCCCCCATGGTTTTTCTCTTCTCCTCAGGCTCCAGCAACTTCTCCTCAGGCTCCAGCAACAGCCAAAACATTGTTCTCAGATATCTCTGGGGATTAAAACTGCAGTTTTTGCTTGTGTTCTGGCCACACTGCACCTTAGAACGGGTGGGGGGAAACTTAGAGAAAGCTGCATAAGGGCAGACCTCACCTATGGGGTCTCCTTCCTCTCAAAGAGTGATGCTCCTCCAGCTTCTGCCTGCTTCTGTCCTTCTCTAGCCACAAATTATTCTTTTAAACATATTTCCCAGAATTTATAATTGTCTTCCTTGGATTATAAGTCATCATCTGAGCTGTAATTCAATCTTACTCTGAGAAGTGGCAATGCTTCTCTCCTCTCCTCTGTGTTGATGACACCTGGGTCCCCAGGGTGGTCGGCAGGAAGGGAGTGGCTCCTGCAGCTTCAAGTTAAAGGCAATGAGAGCTTCATGTGCTGGGTCTTCTAGACATGCAGATGGGCATTAGGCTACTTTTGGCCTTTTGTTCATTAAGAAATTGTGGTATCTATTCAGTCCAAAGGCTCATCATGGGTGAAAACATTTGAAATTTTAAGCAGCAACGTTAGATAATTTAGTGCTTCCCACAAGCACTGAGGCTTGACTTTACCACAGATGCTCTGCTGTGTGGCCTGTGGTTGATGCAGGTCCTCTCATTGCAGAAACTCCTGCTGTTCTCCATGCGGCCATCTGGCCCCTTAAACACATTTCGTGGTGGGCCACATGACCAAATGGCAAAACATAGAGGAGCAAGAAAAAAGTTCCTGTCCTCATGGACTCTAGTGAAGGAGGCTGCCAGTAAATGAATAAAAACACACACATAATAATGGGAGAAACAGTCTGAGATGATAGAAAGTAACTGGAAGAAGGCCTTGCAGTTTGAGAAACTTGTAAAATATTTTATACAGAGAGAAAAAATTAAAGCAACCTCCAATCTTTATTTAAATGAAGTTTATTAAATGGTTTTAATTTAAATGGACACTTTCTTAATATGATTAAAATGCACAAACGTGCACAGATGCACACACATACACACACGTGTACACACATACCTGAAGTCAAAGCTAATGTTAAAACACTAATCGTATTCTCACCAAACTTGACAACAAAATAAGTGTCCATTATTTGCTCCAGTGTGCAACAGCTTCTGGAAGATCTAGACAATGATAGTAGAAAAAATATTAAAAATTGGAAAGAAACAAAGTTATACTTATTAGCAGAAAACATCACTGGTTTCCTAGCAATCCCATGAAAATAACTGACATGCTGCAAGACATTATCTCTCTCACAAGTCAGCTTAGCAAAGGCCACACACACAAACACAACACTGGGTGAGCGCTATGGGTTGAACCGAGTCCCCCAGTCCACATGACAAGGAGCTTCTTTGGACACAGGTCACTGCAGGTGTAATTGTTAAGATGAGGTCATGCAGTCTAGCCACCACGACAGGTGTCTGTCCATATGGAAAGGTGAGCTTATACACAGATGCACCAAGGAGGACACCATGCCAGCTACAGGCACATTGCTGATGCTCACCCAAACGAAGAACCTACTGAGTGTACTTACCCTATGACCCTGAGAGAGTGATCCCACTGATCCCTGGAATGTGCTTCCCGGTGGCCCCCACAGAGTGACTCTGAAGTGGGCCTGTGTCTGCACCAGGGCGTTCAGTGTGGGATCGCTGATTATAGCCAGGGACTCATGGCCTCACCCACATGCAGCTCTGCAAATACACCCATCCACTCCATGATCTGCAGGCGAGCCTCAGAACCTCCAAGGGACTCCCAGACACAAACCCCTCCCCGTGGTCCTCGGAGGCCAGCTTCCTCCTCAACCAGCCTCTACCCCACAGATGTGGCAGCTGCCGGTTAGCACCTCCTCCTGCATATTTATGTAGCTCAGGGGCCCATGGGATTGGCACTTTTCAGAGAAGTCTGTCTCACTGAAAGTGAATGTAAATCCATATTTCTGGCAATTTCTGGCTCCTTGGAACCATTGAAGTGTCATTTCCCTTCCCACCACTGACCCTAAAACATACTTTCAGGCTCACTCACATAGTAAACATGATGTTGTCTGCTTGTTATGACTACTTTTTATAAATGCACTTTTTATTAGAACTGAGCTCTGTTTCTGTAAGAGTTTGTACTCTTTAAACTCAGAAGGAGAGGAAAGTAAGAAGACAGATCACGTCCTGTCCAAATGAGTGGTGTGTAACCAGCATAGTCTTAAGCGTCCCTGTAAGTCTGGTTCTGGGGTCAGGGTGGAGGATGCGGGGGAGGGGACTCAGGGCGGGAGGCTCCCTCCTCTCCACAGAGGGCAGCTCCAGCAGGCTGCCTGCCCGTTTCCTCTACCTTCTATTTTATTCCATTGCTCCGGCAGGGTCTGGGAAGCGCAGCCGCAGCAGAGAATTAGCCTATTGTGTCAGCAGTGGTGCTGAGTCAGCTCTTCCGCACAGTGTTTCAGGGTGGGGATTAACCAGAGGGGTTATAATTGGTGGCATTTTCAGTAATCTCTAGGAAATCTATCTCCCAAAATGCCGACAGCGTGTATTTGGGAGAGTTGCTATAATTATGGGATTGTAATGCAACTCAGGTAGGGTCCTGGGTTATTTTGCATGCACCCTTGGAGACCAGCCCCTTCCAGGGCCATAAATCTTCTCAGAGACTCCCTCCTCCACGTAAGAGACTCTCCAGACGTCCCTTTAAAGATTCATAAGACATTAAAATATACCCCTGATCTGGATTTACTGCAAATCGGCTGCTGCGTGTCGGTTCATGGACAGGCTGCAGATTTATGGAGCCGTTGTGGCCGAGTGGCTACCGCCTGGCTGGAGCACCTGCTGGGGATTAGCTGCTCCCTCTGGTCAGGAAGGAGTTTGTCAGGTCCGAGGGGTCTCCATAATTTTCCCAGGTAGGTCTGAGCCTCACTTGGGAAAAAGTGACACCTGTACCCAGCTCTGGTCCTAAAATATATTGGGAGAATCTTGTTGCCATGGCAATTCGCCATGGCACAGAAACCGGCGGTGGGTGTCACTGTGTCTTCGTGGACATGTCATTTGTCATTTTAGACTGAAATGGCTGGGCGAGACCTCCCCCAGAGCCTCCTGGGACCCCGTGGGTCTTCCTCGTCCACCACAAGGAAGAAGATGGTCGTGGCTGCAAACGGAAGCCTTCTGTCCCAGGCACCTGGTCCTTCTCAGCCCCTGCTCCGGGACATGAACGCCCATGCTGTGGCATCCTGTGACTTACACAGACGCCCTGGGAGAGCCTGGCCTTCCTATTGGAGGGTATGCGGGGCCTGGGGTGGGGAACATACAGCTGAGACAGGACCGGCAGGAAAGCATATCCAGCACACGAGTCTGCCAGCGTCCTGAGTCCCAGCCCTGCAGGATGAATGTCTGCTTGGAAGAATGGGGTCTGACAACTGCATTCTGCATGCTCCCAGCTCCCAGGCCTCACCCTGCACCCTTCAGGGCCCTCAGAGCGGGCCTGCCTGACTGCTGTTTAGACCCTGTTTGCAGAGGAAGAGCCTTTACAAAGTGGCTTGCAGAGATTACCCGGGTTCTCTAGGAAAATACAGGTGAGGCAGGCTCTCGCTAGTGATGGTGCTTTATCACTAGCTTGCCCTCGGTCTGCCACCTTCACCACATTAATGTGTGAAGCTCCACCCACATGTTGTCGGCCTGTAAGCAGGTTTGGTGAAGACTTGGCAGAATCGGGGAGGGGCTCCATGTGAAAGGTCCACCCGAGCTCCCAGAGCGCTCCCTGCCGTGTGCCCTACACACACCCTACCTGGTCAGAGGCTCCACTAACTCAGGAAAAGTCCTAGCCGTCCACACAGCCTGCTCAAACTTCAGGGTGAGTCTCGAAATCTCCAGTCTCATTGGGAAAATCAGCAGCATCACCTCCTGGGTTTCTGAGGCTGGTCCAAACCCAACCAGCATGTATGAATAAATGAATAAAGCATATTTGGGCATAATTCAGAGTAAAGGAAATATAAATGTCCAGTTAACTTGTGTGAAGAGGTTCAATCTCACTAATATTCATAAATACATGATAAAAGAGATACAATCTTTCATTCCATATTTCGCAGTGGGCAGGTGGGGCTCCATCTGCACCCCCAAGACCAGTACCCCATCCGGTGCCTGGGTCAGCCTCTCTCTGGGGATTACATACCAATGGGTGGGGGTGGGGGCTTCAGTGCTGTGTGCCCCCCTAGCCTAACCACAGAGCCCAACTGCCTGGCTCCACCTTTCCCATCCAGCATCCCTGCCCCTTTCCCCATGTGCCCTGGCAACACCTCTCACTTCAGAGGTGCTTCTGGGAGCCAACTAGGAGAGCAGGTGCCCTGAGCACAGTGGTTCGGAAGGGGAATGATAAAATGGGGAGGGCTCCAGGGAAAAAGTGTCACCAACCCATACATGGGGGTGCATGCAGGACACTCAAGTCCAATCCCAACAGGGGACCCTAGAAGGAGCAAGATTCCTCGCACTGGACTGCCCCACCCAAGGACACCGATCGGGGCATTGATCACTGGCACCATTGGTCACTGCTGGGAGAGCCCTGGGGGACTTCCGCACCGCCCAGTGCTGACCCCCTAGGCAAGGGGTACACAGATGTTTGCCTCTGGGGTGAACTAGTGTGCCTGAAGATGGGGAGTACCCAGGGAACATCTGGGGGTGCACTAAGGACTCCTGTCTGTCCCTCCATGTCACCCTGAGGTCACCCATCTGTCAGTGGTCGTGAAGAATGTGATCTTCAAATCCTGGGGAGACAGAGCAGTAGACCCGCGGTGTCAGGTCCCAGAAACGCACCTCCTATTTGAATTTCCCAGCAAGCTCCCAGACGCTGTGTTCCATTAAGAGAAGGTGTTGTGGGGTGCAGGAATGGGGGGATCAAGCTGCTGAGAGGAGAAGGGAGTCTCTTAGCAACAGTGTGGTCCAGATGACCCCTGTGGGCATGGTCGGACAGCTGCCGAGAGGAGTCTCGCCCTTGCCCTGGTCTCCACTGAGCTGACCTGGAACTTCCCCCGATGGGCTCGGGGACCATGCTGGCATAGGCACCCCATGTGCTCGGTACTGTGTCTGTCTGTTTAGGCCACTTAACCTGGGCGGCTGCAAATGACCCTGTGACCCTGGGCTACATGCAGGTGCACAAGGGGGTTTGTGGGAGGGCCCCCAAGGGGGGTGACTGGGAGCAGCTTCTTTGGGCGCCATGGGGGCCCATGGGGCAGCAGAGGCCTGGAGGTGCAGCCTTGGAGAACCCAAGTTGGCCATCACTCTGGCAGCAGCCATGGAGCAGGCGGCTCTTGGTGTTTGAGTCTCTGCACCAAGACCATGGTGGGAAACTGAGTCACTGAGTCACCAAGCAGAGGAGGCAGGGAGGGGCGGCTCTCTGGGCTTCTGAGGCCTCGCCTGCTCCCACCAGGAGTTTGGAGCTGAATGCTTTACATGGCAGTTCCCTTGGAATGTTCCAGAAGCCTCTGGAAGAGTTTAGAGGACCCCCCATAGCAGACCGCTTTCCCCAGAAATGCCTTGATCCTGAGTTTACACCCCATTTCTGCTTCAGTCTCAGGTCCTTCAGAGTAACCGTGACCTAACCTTCAGAACTAACTGTAAACTCTATTTAAAGTTGTTGTTTTTAAATAATATAATATATGCTTACATAAATACATACGTAGGTATGTCTAAGTAAATATTGACAGTGTAAAGCTAGTCACCACAATGCTTCGGGTGTTTGAAATACACATAAAATTAAGACAGACAACAGCCATCACACGAGGGGCAGGCAGAATACAGGACGGGTCCTCCGTGTGCGTGCGCTGCCCGGAAGGGGCTCAGGGGAGGCGTGCAGACCCTGTTCCCCGGGGGAGCATGCTGTGACCACTAACATAGACCATGAAAGGACACCAGCTAAGAAGCTAGTCAGGAGGATGAAGAATAGGGTTATCATGGGCTGAGCCCGAAAGAAAGCACAAAGGGGAAAAAGGAGCACCGAGCAGGCAGAACAAGAATTACGCAAACATCGGGTGGCCATGTAAGTCTGGGGCCTCAGCGATTTCGCGGCCTCTAAGGGGAATAAATATTCCAGTTAAAAGGCAGAAATTTCTTTCTCTGAATAAAAATAAAACAAATGTGTGCACTTAGAGGCTGGTCTTACAGGACTTTTATGAAAGCGGAGGCGATTCAATGAACATCTTGCATAAAAAATACTGAAAAGAAAAATGGAGTAATAAGCTAATTTGAGACAAGTCCGTGATGGCTGTCTCACCACCGCCAACAAGTCCTGTTTGAAAGATTGTTTGATACAAACAGGGTATTGCAACATGGAAAATGGTCAGGACAGAATGGTCCCAAATGTGTGTGCAGGTAGGACGAGAAAGACACTCTTGCAAGTGGCCAGGGAGAGCCGCTTGTACCGGCACAGTCAGTGACAATGACGCCGTCCTGGAGAGCCGCTTGTACCGGCACAGTCAGTGACAATGACGCCGTCCTGCCTGGAACTGTGGAAATAACTGTGAAATTGCTATTCCTTCACATCAAGTCCACTTTGCCAGCAGAGCAATGGGAATTGAGTAGAAGGAACCTCGTGTTTCTGGTGGTGGTTGGACTATTTCTTCCTGGTGGGGATTAGAGAGAGCCTGGTTTCTCTCTCACAAACTTCATTTCAGTTCAGGACACAATTTCCTAGCATTTCTATAAAAAGTCAAATTTTGATAAATGTTAATTGAATTTCCAATTTTTGTTTTCACAAAAGCCGTTTGGACAATTTTCTGTGGATGTTTACTTGGATGCAATAGCAGTTCATGCGTAATTACGTGTGTTGAGTAGATTATCCTGCCTGTGACATTTTAAGTTGTGGATAATTTTATGTTGCACAGATGTTTATTAAAGGAAACAAGTCAGATTCTAAGAGCAAGCCATGACCTGAATGTCAATTTAGCTTTCGTAGTAAATACATTCAGATTAGCATCAATTTGAAAATTTACTTGTTTATTGCCTTAATCCACTTGGATATTTTGATACAAATTAATAAGTCACTTTTGCCAACATGTTCATCATACTTCTAAAATCACATAATTGTTTTAGTGACAAATACAGACAAAGACCACTGCTGGGTAGTTTCCTGCAGGGAGGGGCGTGCTGAGAACCCCTTCTTCAGGCTCTGCACTGACTGGTCCTGAGCAGTACAGACAACTCAGCTTCTGTTCAGCAGGTGACTCAATGGAGGGGGTCTGGCCCATGTCTGCCCTTAATGCTTGTTGAGTTAACAAATAAAAAGTTACCCACTTTTAATTGTTTACTAAGTCTATTAGATAGGAGCTAGATTTGCAAAAATGTTTACATGAGGGGAGATTAAATTTCTTATGCTTGTATGAAAAATACAACTGGCTTATGTCATTTCTTGGGGAAAACCCTGGAATTAGGGCCTGGGATGCCACAAAGGTGAGGATGTGGCCGGTAGGTATGCAACAAATCAGTCCTGTTGCTCTTGAATCGGGATCAAGAATAAACTAATGAAATCATGACTTGGACGCATAGCTTTTCCTTCTTGCGCGAGTGTATCTGGTACAGCACCTGCCTCGAGACGGCTCCTGGCAAAGCCAGCCTGCCGGCTCCGAGCGGGCTGAGGAGGCGAGCTTGTGCAGAGAGAGCCCAGATGCATCCAGTTGGCACTGTTTCTGTAGGGACACATCTCTTAACACCTTCCCAATTTAGTGCCTCTTAATTAAATCAGTATTCTCAGATGTTGTAACCTTAATTTAGAGCCAGCAGAAGAATTAAGAAGGATGCTAAGGCCTTAAATTTACCAAATGCAAATTAAGAAAAATAGATTTTGGTAATTTCATGCTTGTAAAAAAAACAGAACATATGGTGAACTGAGTTGTTCTTTCCTCCCCTATTGACACTGAGAATTATCTATACAGATACGGACCATTTTGATCGATCTAGTTACCGTGATTCAGTGTGTGGTGGAAAGAGTAGGATACAGTCCACACCTGAGACATGATCAGTCTCTTGAGTGCTAATCATTCTTCCTGGTAAAAATGGGCAAACCCATCACTCCGATGCATTTGGATATTTCAGAGGGCCCTGCCTCTTCCTGCTGGTGTGCTAATAATAAAGATTTCAATTTAAGACACTGATCAGTTTTGTGCTAGATTTTCTAAAATTTCATTGTGAATCCCCATTCATCTCTCAATATTTAAGTCTGTGTATCATATGCTATAACTATGAACATATATGATATATAGAGATTAACTGAAAATAGATTAAATATTTTAAAATTATTTGATTCTTTTGTGAAAATCACATCATTTGACTCTCCATTTTAAGAAAAATTTCCATATTCAGTTAATTCCTCAACAAGCCAGAATTATTTGTAAATAGTTATTTAACGTGGGGGTCCCTTGGTGGCTGTAACTTGAAACAGTGTTAACTTCCTTACTTCTAAGATTTTCCCAGTGGAGTTTATTTACTGAATTCATGCTCTTAGCCCTGTTGCAAGGATAGGAACAAGAGGCTTTGGGATAAATGGCATATGGGATTTCCGGCAGAACATCTCCGGACGCTCGGGAAGCCTGGCGTGAGGAATGCGCCTCTGCAGGTAGGACCCAGAGCTGTTGCATTTTACTTCTGGGACTTTGTGCAGGGGCTGCTTTGTCCTTCCTGTCCCTACATCATTCTTTATGGGAATGGAGAGTCCTTTCATTTATTTACTTCTTTACCTAAATAATGTTCTAGAGAGCACAACTTTTATACCACAGTGTCATTAAAAGGTATAAAATTTTCAAACAGTAAATAAATGGCTTATTTTCACAAGAAAACCAAGACCAATCTATGCTGCCTGGAAGACCCTGCTTTATAGCTATAGACTCCAGTAGGATAGAAACAAAGGGATAGAGTGAGATCCGCCACACTGACTGTAGCCTTTAACACTGTCTCACCACCGCCATACAGGCCCTGGTCCGTAACAGCTGTATCACCACCACCAACAGGCCTGGTCCGTGATGGCTGTCTCCCCACTGCCGACAAGTCCTGGTCCATAACAGCTGTCTCACCACCGCCACACCAGCTCTGGTCCATAATGGCTGTGTCTCCACGGCCAACCAGCCCTGGTCTGTAACGGCTGTCTCACCCCCTGGGCCTCTGGGCACCTGTGGTATAAGCCCTTGTGGGTAGGCCAAGGGCAAGGGGCAGGTATGAGCCTGGTGTCTGCAGCCCTGGTGTTTGCGGGGCCAGCACAACCAGCCAGGATGGGCGTCTACGCAGAGGACAGTGTTGGAGGTTGTGTGCTCAGGGAGCAGGTGGGTAGCTGGTGGCTAAGGGTGTCAGTAAGTGTTTGTTGAAGAAGAATTACTTTGATCAGGAGAAATATTGATCCTGGAGGAGTGGGAGGAAGCTGGAAATGGAAGGTGAGGGTGGGGTGACTGCCTGGTTCCGGGCCCCAAGGATGGTGGAGTGTGCGCCACAGAGTATTTGGAAAAGCAAGTTGCTGAGCAAGCAGGGTTGGCTTTAGGAAGCTGGTCGGAGCGGCTGATGGTGCATCCACTTGGAGGGCCCAACAGAAAGGCCCCCTGTGACCTGGCCACCCAGGGTGGACACAGATATGTCTTTGGTCTCACTCACTCCAGAGCCTTGAGGGGACCACGGGTGTGTGGGTGTTTCCAGGAGCCATCGGGACAAGACTGGAGACGGAGGCAGAGACTCAAGGCTGCCTTGATGTTTCATTCCTTCGCTGTGTCTGTGTGTACTCAGGTTCTCAGTGAGGGACCACACCCACATTCCCAAAGTCTGGTGCTCACTGCCACAGTGGGCTCTGTGTGTCTCCTGGGTCCCCTGCTTCAGACACAAGGTCCCCAGGCATCCTCAGAACGTGCCACACGGTGCCTGCCAACCAACCAGCCCTCCTGTCTCTGACCCACAGCAGCCTTCTTGCATCTGCTTTGACTTGAACCCAACCGCTGATGGGTCTTTGATAGTTTGCATTTCAGGAGACACTTTACAGACATTGGAATTTCTACAGTGCATGAAGATCTGATGATTCGAATCCACTTTAATCAATCCAAGCCTCCGACTATGCTGCCATTCTCAATAGCCCCGCCTTCTCTTTCACAGCTAGACGGGTGCCATAACCAGCTCATTTTGCAGCTCTCCGTTCAGTTCTCAGCCACAGGGCCACACACCGGACCGTCTGCCAGAGAAATTACAGAGCCCCCAGCATGGGTGGAGCACATTCCACACCCTTTGCTCTGGCTCGGCCACTCTGGGCGGTGGGATAGTCGCAGGGGGACTGGCCCAGCCCCTACCCTCGTGGGCCTCTGCCACTCCCTTGGAGCCCTCCAGAGTTTCTGCCCCCCAGCTGGGCCCACAGTGTGATGGGTGGAGCAGAGCTAAACCCAAACCTCTGGGGGCAGAAAGGGACCGCTGAAGCAGAGCTTCATGTGACCCCAGACCACGGGGTATGGGACACAGGCTCTGGGGTCCATGTGCTTCTTGTACAGCAAAAGCCAACGGACACAGAGAATGGCACCAGGAGTGGTGCTGGTGTACAGACACCCCAAACATGCAGGGTTGCTCTGAGAGCCGCTGGCCAGCAGAGGGTCTCCTGGGGCAAAGCTAACATCACAGGAGACAAAACGGTGCATCTGTCCAGGCTGTGGATACCAGCAAGGTGGCTTCCAGGCAGAACGTCAAAGTGTGAGAGATGCTGGGGACAGACGCGAATAGTCCTCAGGTGAAGACGGCCTCTCAGGAGAGGTTGTCTGATGCCTCGTCAGAGGAGTTGTGCCCTGGACATGTTCAGCTGGACACAGGGCCCCACCTGAGCGGGAAAGGCCAGCACGGTTTGATCTCTGCACCTGCCAGGGACCAACCACTCACCCGGCCCCCACCCCTTCCTCTTCTCATCGGTCTTCCTGGAGCTGAGCCTTGCTTTTGTTCGTTTTGTTGATTCTTCCATCGCTGAGACATAATTGACATGACAGCCTGTATGTGGAAGGCCTACAGCTGTCGAGTGGGGGCCTCTATGCTGTGATCGCTGCAATAGCATCAGCTACCTCGTGGAGCCAGGGCCTCTTTTTGGGGTGAGAGTATTTGAGATTTACTGGCTTAGTGGCTCCCAGGTGTTCCTAACTGTACATCACCATCATGCGGTACACCAGACGCCTGGAGCTTGTTGGTCTGACAGCTGGAAGTTTGTGCTCTCTCTGAGCAACACCGTCCCAGCCCCCAGCCCACCTCCACTCGGGGTGCCGAGTTCTTTCATTTAGGTTCCACATACAAGTGAGACCAGGGGGCACAGTCTTTCCCGGTCTCATTTCACATGATGCCCTCAAGGTTCCCAAGTTGTCACAAGCAGGATGCCTCCTGTGGCTGAAGGTGACCCCTTGCACCAACACCTCTGTCCATGCATCAGCCATGGGCCTTCAGGCTCTTCCCATGTCTCGGCTGCTGGGAACTGTGCTGCCCACACCATGGGAGTGCAGACATCTCCTGCAGGACCCAATTTCATGTCCTCTGACAAATGCACACAGGTGGGATCTTTGTGGTCAGTGCTCACTGTAGCAGGAGAGATGAAGACGCGTGCTGGCTCACCATAACCAACACGCAGCGTTTTCACGTTCAGTTTTCTTTGTTACGTTTATTCATTATTTTTCATCTTCTGCATTTTACTGGATTGATCAAGTTTTCACTGTGATTTTCTTCCACCTTAGTGGGTTGTAAATTTATAATTATTATTACAAACAGCATTGTATTTGTGTCCTGCCTGTGCATCTCAGTATGTTTGTGTGAACATTTCCCCAGAATAACGACTGAGAAGTGATTATCTGGCATAAATAGGATGCACGTTCTTCCTTTTATTAGATGCTATCAAATAACCTGAGAAAACCCTGTAACAATTTATCGTCTTACAATGTTTGGAAAAAAACACTATCTTTTCAACAAATGCTGCATTAACACTGATTGCTGTAACAAACAAACCCCTAAATTCCAGCCATTTAGCATGATAAGAATGCATGCCTCCCTGGCGGTAACTGGTCTCGGGGGTGCCGTGTGGCCAGTGGCTGGGGACGCAGGGCTATCCGTCTTCTGTCTGTGGCCCCAGGAGCAGGTGGAGGGAGGGGGATGAGACGAAGGCACCTCTCCAGCTCCGCACCTCAGGGGGCTTGTGTGCTGGGAGCCCACACGCGACCCTGTGCCGGGAGGGTGCTGGTGTGCTTGTCACTGGCTGTGTGTGCCTGAGCAGATGCCAGTGACCCCAGTTCTTACGTGCCCCTGGGCTGAGGAAGCTGCTGAAGGAGAACCTGTTTGCGGCTCATTTCCCACCATGCACTAGTGACCCTCAGTTCCCTGGAGCCACGCACCTCCTTGCAGCCGGTGGTGGCCACAGTTCCCTCTTCTGCCACCTTCCTGTCTCCCAGTCTGGGCACAGGGACCCTGCCTCCAGTGGCACAGGAGCTCCGGGGATTCTCGGCTCCTCTAGCTGCAGCACCGTGTCCCCCCAGCTGCTCCCTGGGAGGCAGGTGTCGTACCCTCTCTGCACGTCCCTGCAGCTTGAGTCCAAAGCTTCAAGCTCTTGCTTTTCCCACTGATTTTTGTCTGATTTCTATCAGCAACTAAGTTTACCAAGTTCACAAGGAAGATGGACAGGTCCTTTTCTCCTACTTTTGTCGTTTTCCTCATAGATTTGAGGTAATTGTATCAGGAGTATATGAACTGAGAAGCAGAACGTCCCCCAGAGAATTAACTTCTTAGCATCATGAGTTATTGCTGTTTCCCTAGTAATTCTTTTGCTTTGAAGACAGTTTACACTGTTATTAGAGTAAAGTCTGCTTTTCTCTGGCTGGTGTTCACACAGAGAACCCTGTTTTCTTCCTTTCCTTTTAACTTTCTGTACTTGGTATCGAAGGCGTGTTTCTTGTAAGCTACACACAGTTGGGTTTGTATTTTTATTCAGCTAACGAGCTTTGTCTTATTTTTACCTCTGATCCATCACAAATCCTTACGTCCAGGTGTTCCCTTGAAATCACAAAACAGTGTAAAATTACCAGAACGCTCCTTACAGCTTTGGTTTGTGAGAAAGCCATCATTTCAATACTGTTGGGCCTCACGCTCTGAGGACAATGCTGTTGGGTTTTTAGCGGAATACCGCCATTGCTCAGGATGGGGACTTGGAGCTGGAACGTAAAACAAGTGGGCATTTATAGGATGTCCGGGCTCAGCTGGCGAAAATGTCATCACAAAACATCCTATAATCCGCTAAGTGATGATCTTATTTAAAAGCTAACTTAGTTATTTCAGGCAATTTTTATTTATTTTTATTTTTATTTTTTTAAGATTTTATTTATTTGGCAGAGAGAGAGAGTGAGAGCAGGAACACAAGCAGGGGGAGTGGGAGAAGGAGAAGCAGGCTTCCCGCGGAGCAGGGAGCCCGATGCGGGGCTCGATCCCATGACCCTGGGATCATCACCTGAGCCAAAGGCAGACACTTCACAGACTGAGCCACCCAGGCGCTCCTTCAGGCAATTTTTAGATGCATGAGAAGCCTGCTTACGACCAGCTTGTCTCTGATGTGCAAAGTTCAGTATGTGGCTCTACTCCTTGAGTTTTGAGCTCCCGTTTTTGGGGCAGACTGTTGAGTCTGTCAGGTGACACAGGGTCACGAATCGACAGAGCCCTCCTGCAAGGTGGTGAGTCCTGGCTCTGGAATCCAGGGGTCGAGTCTCAGAGTGCTCCCCAAATCTCTGCGTGCAGCCCCGTCTTCCTGGGCGGCATGGGAAAGAGATGGTGGTAACTGGCATCTGTTGCCTGATAGAGATCCCGGATTTCCACTTGTGAATAAAAAGTGCACATTAACGTATCTTGATCTTTTCACAGAATAACAAGATGCTAAGAATAGTTCAAAAACAAAAATAAGAGAATGGTTTCCATGGTCACCAATAACACAGACAGTAAATGAACTAAAAGTATAATTACATAGTCCTGCCAATGATAAACCACAGAAACTTCTCTGTTTTTGCAATTACAGAGTAATTTTCAGTTAACAGCAATTGTTCATTTTTGGTTCATTTTTTTACTTTATCAGAGTCAAGGGAAGATGAAAAAATAAACTTTTTATTATATGAGGAATGTATTCTCTGAGCCAGCAGGAGTTCTGTGAATTTCCACAGCACTTTGCCACCACGCACTCTAACCTGCCCACCAACCTCCTGAGGTCACGTTGGGCGCGGTGCACTGTTAGAGGCCCCTGTGTGGGCTGAAAATGGAAACCTAGTCTTCACCTTTCTCTCAAAGGGCTGAGCTGCGTGCAGGCTCCTGCCCCACCAGCCTCCTGTCTACTGTGGGGGTTTCTCCTTCAGCTCAGTGCCACCACTCTGGAGAACAGTTTGGAGGTTCCTCAAAAAGTTAAACATAGAACTGTCCTCTGACCCAGCAATTGCACTACTAGGTATTTAACCAAAGGATACAAAAATGCTGATTTGAAAGGGCACCTGAACCCCAATGTTTATAGCAGCAATGTCCACAATAGCCAAACTGTGGAGAGAGACCAGATGTCCATCGACAGATGAATGGATAAAGAAGATGTGGTCCATATATACAATGGAATATTACTCAGCCATCAAAAAGAATGAAATCTTGCCATTTGCAACGACGAGGCTAGAGCTAGAGTGTATTACAGTAAGCAAAGTAAGTCAGTCAGAGGAAGACAAATATCACATGATATCACTCATATGTGGAATTTAGGAAATAAAACAGGTGAACATATGGGAAGGGGGGTAAAGAGAAAGGGAAGCAAACCATAAGAGACTCTTAAAGATAGAGAACAAACTGAGGGTTGATGGATGGAGGTGGATGTGGGATTGAGTAAATGGATAATAGGTATTAAGGGGAGCACTTGCTGTGATGAGCACTGGGTGTTATATGTAATTGATGAATCACTAAATTCTCCTGAAGCCAATATTATGCTGTATGTTAACTAACCAGAATTTGAATAAAAATTTGGAAGATAGATAGATAAATAAATAAGAATGGGGGGAAAAGCCTCAACCAGTGAAGAATTCAGTATTATACTTTTTGTCTGAAAACCTCAGTATTTTGTTTTCATTGGGAAGATATTTTCATTGGGCACAAAATCCTAGGTCGACCAACATGGACTTCAGACTGTGAAGAGAGCAGGGCCTTGTTCTGGCCCCCAGTATCGTCAGTCGAGAAGGATGCCTGAGCTGTCTTCTTGGCAGTCTGAAAGCAATATTCTCTTTTGATCTGGATGTTTTAAAGGTCTTCCCCTTCTGTGGATTTCAGCAGTCTGACCATGATGCACCTTACTTTGGTCTTCTTTGTACTCATTATGCTTTGGTTTGAGGCACGTCTTCATGTCTTTGATCTGGTTTGGAAAATCCCAGCCATCACTGCCTGATGGAAGCCTCTTCTCTCTCTCTCCCCTCCAACTGGAAATCCCATTGCATGTGGCTTACTCCCCCATCCCTTGTGCTTTCTTCCCTAATTTTCTTGCTCAATCTGCATATTTTCATATTTTCTTTTGCTTCACATTCCAGTTCATTAGAACTTCCTTCCTCTGTGTCTGCTCATCTATTCTTAAACACAGTCCTTGAGTTTTCATTTCAGTTATTCTACATTTCCACTGTTCCATTTCACATTTTCAGCTTCCTGTCCCTAGGTGCCATCCTCAGCCTTGTCTTCTAATATATTAAGTACAATTATTTGGAAGTGCATGTGTGTGCTCCACTGTTGGATGTCCTGTGAGTATATTTCTATGATCTTTCACTTCTCTTCATTTGTTTATAATGTTGCCTTGTTCAGCATGGCAGGTGTCACTGTAGAGGCATCTGACTCTTCGAATGAGATTGTCCTTCTCCAGAGAGGATTTTGTTTGGCCCTGGCACGTGGTGGGGGCACTCAAATGCCAAAATGCTATGATAGAATAAAACATATAGAAACAAACCAGAGCCAGTGCAACCCTTGTGTGGCCTGGCCCATTTCTGGTTCTGTCTTATTCCTTCACAAGAACTGTGTGTGCCCATGAGCTCCTCACCCCCCATGCCGTCCTTCCCTGCAGCTGCTGGGCTCTCTGCCAGGCACATGCGCCATGCTTGCTATGCCCATTTCTTTCTTCTCCTGGGTCTCAGCCCTGCGATTTTTCACAGGCTCATTGGCTCTTGAATTTCTGCAAATAGATATGTGGTCCTCCTCGCTGGGCAGTTGGCCTGAATTACACAATTCAAGTATCTTTCTAACAGAGAATTCCCCTAGAATGATTTTTTTTATGTGGTGCTATGAATAGAAGTACATGCCTACAAAATCCACGTGTGGAAGCCCTCACCCCCAGTGTGAGTGTGTGTAGGGCTTGTGAGGAGGTGATAAAGGTTCACTGAGGTCACAGGGTCCCTGAACCAATAAGACCACTGTCTTTATAGGAAGAGGAAGGGATCCAGAGCTGCCTGTCTTTCTGTGCAAACAGCCAATGGAGGCCACGTGAGGACACAGCAGGGAGGTGGCTGCCCACGAGCGAGGATGCAGGCTCTTACCAGAAACCACGTTTGCGGGCACCTAGATCATGCCCTCCAGCCTCCGGAACTGTGAGAAACAAATTTTCGTTGTTTAAGCCACTCCCTGGGTGGACTGATATCTGTGATGGTATGATTCATTATTCAGAGTACAAAATACATGAGGTACATTGTATCAGACATCTTTTGAGCCACCTTTATGTATGTAACTATGCTTCTTAAATAAATAGTTTGGGGTTTGTATGAAGGGTGGAAAACCCCATCGGAGCATCACGTATAAATTCTCCATACATCCATGAGGTAGTATACTAACTAGTCTTCAGAGAAGAACCCACCGTGTGGCCTTCCCACAGTGCATGATGAAGAGAAAGGAGATCCCCTAGCCCAGGTTTGGAATTAGAAGGACAGCAGATGCAGGGAATGAAGAAAGAGCCAAACCTAGCTTCCATCTTTCTTATAAGGAAGATGGAAGCTTACGTAACCCTGTACCCGTTCCAGAACAATCAGAAAGGCCCCATCAATAATGTCCTGCGCAAGCCCAGTGCTTCTCTTTGATGTTCCTGCTTCTACACATATTGCCCTTTGCTGGAGTCTGGACCTCTGTTCCCATAAGGTGTCCCCCTGAACGTCCACCCCTGTGTCCAATCCTGTGATGTTTTCCTTGTAAATCACACCTGCTGTGCTCCTGTCTGCTCTTGTGGGCCGACGGCAATGTGGCGATAAAACCCACTCATAGGTTGTATGTATACAATGCAAACTAAGATGAGATTTTCAAAAAAGTTTTTCAAAATTTGTATTACTGGAGGTTAATAAAGTATATTAAAGTGGTTTGTATGACTGCAGATATTACTTCCCCCAGGCTATAAATTCCATCTAAGTCACACCCAGTCAGACACTTAATTAGCTCCTATAATTGTTAAGAACGTTCAAAAGTGCTCTGAGGCATAGCAACTGTTAGGGGTCAAATTGTGTCCCCCAAAACACTATCGTAGCATCCTAACCACGACACCTGGGAACGTGATCTTGTTCAGATAGACCTGGGGTCTTTGCAGATGCAATCAAATTGAGACAGGGTCCCTGGGGTGGGCCCTAGTCAATAGGACTGGTGCCCTTTAAAGAAGAAGAGATCAGAACGCAGACGTGCACAGGGGGATGCCCACGTGGGGCAGGAAGCGGAGACGTGTCTGCAAGTCAAGGGACCCAGGTGCTACCGGCACCACTGGGGCTGAGGGGGCAGGACAGACCCTCCCCAGAGCCGTCAGAAGCAGCATAGCCCTGCAGACACCTCGCTTTCAGGCTCCAGACCTCCAGAACTGTCAGAAAAATCTGTTGTTTAAATTGCCGGGTCTGTGGTACTTCATTATGACAGAGCTGGGAGACTACACAGTGACCCCCATCTCTAACATTGTAGAACAATGCTCAATAGTTAGTCTGTCAAGTGGGAGGTAACTATGGGTCGTAATCCCAAGAAACTAATAAAACTGACTCAAATCCCACAATAATCTTTGGCCTGTATTAAAGATATAATCAAAGCATGTGCCTCTCAGTGTTGGCAAAGATACCACGTACCCATCTTGCACAACACACCACACTGCACACAGCAGTTAATGGGAAGGAGGTACAGACCATGTTCTGGTTCTTAGTTGAGTCCCTATGCACATAAATGGGATGCCAAAAAGAGGGGTGTGTGTAATTTGGCCTGAATGAAGGAGGAGGGGGTGATGTAAGGGTGTACAGGTGAGGACCGGCTGGAGGTCCATGTGCAGGTGGGTCTGTGAGCTCAGTCCCGCCACCCCCCAGGGGATGGCTCAGGGAAGGCATGAGTGGCTGGCCCACAGTGGTCACAAACATCACTGACTTGTCACTGTCCACCACACGACTCCCGTGGGACAGATTTGACCTAAAGTCCTGCACTGGGGACCGGAGTTGAAGAAAGGGCACTTATAGCTAGAGGAGTTCCAGCAGGAGACCCGGGGTGCAGGAGAGCAGGATTGCCTGGGCGGAGACGGAGACCTGCCCCAGACGGGGGGGAGTCTGCCCCTGATGCCTTGGGAACAGGAGAAAGGTGCTCCAGCTAACCACCAGCGTCCTCAGGGGTGTGAGGAAGCAGAGAGCAGGGAGCCCTGTTCCCACCCTGCAGGTGTCCAGAGGGACCTCCTGGCTGGCCATAGCCCTACAGCCTGACAACTCACACCTGCCACCCACATGGGCAAGGTCACCTGCAGGAGCTCACCCGTGCATCTGTGGCTTCCCAGGGCCCATGGGATGCTGGTGGGATGTGGATGTCGCAGGGCCCCATTTGCATATGGCCACGGCTGAAAGCCACAGGATGAGCATGGGAGGTAAGACACAGATGGAAAAGAGGCGGGTGGATGAAGGAAAGGCCAAAGACATGGGAAGGGAACCCCACGGCATATCCTCTGTGCATGGAGAGGGAACCTTGCATGGGAGCAACTGAGCACCCACCGTGGGCTCACCCTTCAGGTTGGTGGTAGCAGCTGGGAGCTATCTGCAGGGACACAAACTTGCAGCCTCATCTGTGGGAACTGGGTCCTGAATTATTCAGAGATAAATCAAAGGGTGGCTCTGCTCCTGTTGTGTCCCAGGGAAGAATCAGCCTCTCTAAATTAATGTGCAGTTAATGGTTTTTAAAACCAGACCAAGGAGAAATAGGAACCTGCTCCTCTCACCTGGTAACCTGGGTCCATCTGTGGAATCATTTTTGCATGACCCTTAGACCCTATCTTTGCTCTGTTTCTGTGGAAAATCACCTTTGGAAGTGGGTGAGACGCAAATAAGACCTCGGCTGGTCTTGGGGTGCGCAGGAGGGTGGCCGGAAGCAGGAGCACCCACAAGGAGAGGAAATGGGGTCAGTGGGGCCATTTGGCACTACTGGGCTTGGTCCACCTCCACCTGGACATGCCAGGTCTAGTTTAAACTCTCCAGTCAGCAAAGCTCAAATACTTACTGAGGTGCAGGAACCTCCCGAAAGAGCCCCCCGAGGCCAATGCTGGGGCCATTTAAGCAAGAAAGAAATGAAGTAGTATTGGATTATAGCCCAAAGTATAAGATAAATATACCTGTGTCCCTACGGGTCTAAATAAGTGACTGAATAAATAAATAAATAAACGGACAAGAAGATACAAACCTCCCACGCAACAGAATTCCAAACTGTTTATGTAGGTTCTCCGTCCTCAAGGGGGTGAAACATCACTCAGTGCGGTCAGCGACTTCCAGGGTGCACACAGGACAGAAATGGGGGGACAGTAACACTGGCTCAGCCAAGCACACCCCAGTCTAATCCTGAGGACAAGATGTCCCAATAGAGGGACATTCTACCAACCACCTGACAGGATGCCACAAAACTGTCCAGATATCAAATCAAGGAGTCTGGGCAGGGATCCCAGCCCAGGGGAGCCTGAGGAGACATGAGGACCACCTGTCCTTGTCCTTGGGGGGCGGGGCTGGGACAGAAAACCAGCATTAGGGGAAATGAAGGAAATCCAACTAAGCAGTGAGGTTTAGTTGACAATAACGTTTCAGAATCCATTCATTGTTACAAACACTATTGAGGTAAGTTGTTAATAACAGGGAACATGAGGTACAGTATAAGGGACCCTGCGTTATCTTCAGAATCTTTCTTTAAACTCAAAACTGTTCTAAAATAAAATGTCTACTAAAAACCCATGTTGCTGAGAACATAGACTATTATTTGCCAGAACAGTAAGGTGATATTCCATGTTTTGAATATACAGTGATTTAGTTGTTAATAATATGGTAATCTAGTTAAAAATCTGACCCATTCAGAATGAAACAAGACATATTACATAAAATGTTATATATGTTTTAGATCATTTAAAATCACATATTTACTAAAGATCATCTGCTGTCTTCAAAATAATGAAAATATTTGAATTTCTGTGTGTTGTCCGCTCTGTGAGAAAGCTTTGCCTTCAGACCACTCTTACTGAGATCACACCTTCATGCAGAAGTAAGGACTTGCTCTCTGCTACATACATCATCTGGAGTCGAGAAAGAACCAGGGGACAGAGATCCCCCAGCACTGTTTCAACGTCAGCTCTTCCGACTGTCCGTTAACTGTTCTGAAATTTAGGTGATCAGCAGAGTATTCTAAGTTGTCTGCCACGTAAACAGATTAGGATTCATCTAACCAACTGGAATGAAAAAAAGCTACCTTCCTTCTTACAGACACTGTTTTCTGGGCAAATGTAGGAGAAATTACAATAGCCTTTGCTTTAGGCAGGAAAAGCAGAATGCAGTCTCTTCAAAGCCAGAACCGTTAACCATGAGACTGGCAGTAATTTGTTGTTTGGGTTTTAATCATATGCTCCTTTTTCTACAGCGATCATGCCAGGGGCTTCGAAGCTCATTCTGCATGTCTGCTGGACTGAACCGGGGCATGTTTGTGTTCTGCTCATTGTTCTCTGGGTTGTGGGACAACCTAATTTTCATGAGATAAGCCACCAACCACGAGATTTTAATTACTCTCATCCCTGTTCTCTGAGACGCGATTCGTCTCTGTGTGCACCCATCTTTCTACATGTAGGGTGATGGTACCCAGTCACACCTGCCCCTGCCAGTGCGGCAGCCCCACACTGTTTACAGACTCGTGAAAACTGTGGCTGTGGACCAGACACACTTCAGATAAATGGAGGGCACGTTACCACACTCGTCTGTGGGCTCACACGTAAGCAAATGGATCTGACCTGCTATGTTCTGCAGAAGTGCTCAAACCCCAAGGAAGAAAATCAGAATTTGCTTAACTGTGGGATTATTATTGCCCAGTGCCTGTCTAGATCTGAGATGCTCTATCACTGGACTAGATGATGACTTTGGTTAATTGTCTCATTATTGTTTAAATACACATTCCAAGTTCATTCGTTTCCGAACAGAAAATATTGATCCTTTGAAAGAGATGTATTATCCAACATCTTTACTTTTTCCTCTCACAAACTGTGATGTCTACGGAAGCGCTCACTGGTGATGAGATTCCAGAGTGTGAGGCAGCTCGGACTCCTGGGAAGCGCCGCTAGAATGTGACTGAGCAGTGCTCCCACCCCCAGGCACGAGTCTTCACTAGCCCCGCTGTTTCCCCCGTTTCTTAGATAGGCTGTCTGCTATGGATCTTATCACTGTTTAATTTAGTTTCAGTGAAATATGCATTTGGTCTTCTCCGTTGTATGAACCCAACTAGTGGCTACACTTAACACCTTTTGTAGACATTTGATGGCAAGAATTGTTAAGGGAGTCCTCCTGTTTTGAAATAGGCTTGTACAGGAAGGGATCACAGTGACGGGGGAGAGGACCTGACCTGGGGGCAGACGTGACCCGTGCACAGTCCCTGAACAGCTGCAGGGAAGGCCCCAGCGGCCGGTCTGCTTGGTTACCTTGCTGCCCTGTGCCTCATGCCCTGCAGATGTCACCTTCTGTTTCCCATAGGAAGCATCTCTGTCCTGTCGCCAGCTGACAGAGGGGTTCTGACCTCCTCTCAGACTGTCCCTGTTGCTTACATCGGGACTTGAGCTGGGCATAGCTGTGACCCTGGAGCTCCAGGAAGGACCCCGAGGGGATGCAAAACAGGAGCACCAGAGACGAACGGCCAGCCGACAAGCGAGCGAGCAGCCCCTCCTCCCCTTGCATATAAAACACTGACCATTACAACAAAAGGAAGTTGTCATCATGAAATTCATGAAAGAGAAGTGAGTCTTTTATGCACTGACAGCTATCACCACTGACCTGAAGAAGCAATTGTGCGAAGCGTTATTCCCGTTCTTAACGGAGGGCATTCTGCTTGGCCTGGCTCCCATTGCCCCCACTGCCTTTCAGATCCTGTCCCAAAGTGGGTCCCACCCTGTCGAGCAACCCTTGCATGCGCAGAGTGCAAGAGACGCTTCCTGACCCGGAGGACACACTGGGTCTTGCAGGGTCCACGTGTTCTCTGGGACACCATCGTCCACAATTTACTCAGTTCCCTCCTCCTTAGACCCAGGGGCTCCATATTTCTAGCATGAAAATGAGAAAATTCTCACTGCAGTTTGGGAAACTGGTATATCCCTGACAAACATACTAAAAATTAGAGAAACGAAAAGTCACAAATAAACTAGCATATCATGGAATTGTTCCATGGTGCTGTCTTCCTTCTTTCCTTGCCAGGTGGAGAAGCCAGAAATGCAAGGCTGGCTAGACCCTCAGCAAGTAATCCACAAGAGACTTTGAGAAAATTCAGCATTGTTCTTGAAACAAGCAAATATATCATGTAAGAACTAGACGATTTTTGAAAATATAATGAAAACAAAGCCATTTGGCTTCTTCATATCATTGTTATCGATATTTTTATGTATTTTATGTGTTTCCATACCTATATGATTTTTCTATGGAGAACCTCTCAAACATCATCTTCTAGAAGAGGATGAACTGCAAGCTTTTGGGTCCTCTCTAAGGTTAATATGGGACAGGTCTTGGCAGCATAATTTGCCTAAAAAGAGAATAAAGGCTCTGGTTTAAGGTTCAGGCATGTTGACTGAAGTATTAGTGATGGGGTTGGTGGGATTGACCAGGCGCACATGTGGGTGATGGCGGGTCCCAAGATCAGGCCATGCGCCGGCCCCGTCTCACTGGGAGAGGCCATCAGGAAAACCGCACGAGGTGGAGAAATCGGCTGTAGTAACACTACTCTCCCTTCCTGGTGCCACATTCTACTCGAAGCCCTGCACTAACCTTGCACACACTAAGGCTTTACAGGAAAACATACTTAAATTAGTGTATTCTGTTCAACCACAGAAGATGTTTATCAAAAACTTAGTGATATTCTAAGGTATTCCCAAACCCTGTTAGCTACAGACCACTATGTTTCAATGTTTTTTGAACATTGAATATGAATAACTTAATAGGAAAATATGCAACAGGATGGTTTTCCACATCACCCATCTTTGCAAACATTTAATTAGTCCACTGGAACAAAGTTTCCTCCTATTTCAAATGTAATTATGTGGGTAATCTGGGTAAGTTTCTAATATTTTTGTCTAAATCTCCTTACTGTTTGAAGTTGTTATGTTTTACATCCAACAATAATGTTCGAACTAGAGAACACATTTTCAATGAAAAAACAAAACTGTATTTATTGTATCAGCCGAACTCGCCCAGCAGAGATGGCTGGTGGCCTGCGCACATGTGTCTCCCTGTGTCTTCACCGACTTTCTTACCTGCTGTGGGCCTCCACCCCTTTTCACAGCAGTGGTCCTGGGATCCCTCCCTGTGCACTGAGGGTGGGGCCTCCAGGCAGCATCCCTCCCAGTCCTGGCTCCCCTCCTTGCTGACCACAGTGAGGACAGGCTGGCCAGCAGTGCCGGCAGGAGCGCTGGGGTCACTCGCAGCTACACGCCATGACTGAATGTCTGGTCTTCCCTGGATCCATATGTTGAAGCCCATCCTCAGGTTGGCATCAGAGGTGAGACTTCTGGAAGGTGTGGTGTTGTCATAATTTATAAGAAGGAATTTATATTTATTCTTTTGTCCCTGGCACACAGCTCCTAAAATCCTTGGAATTCCCTAAGTAAGCAGAATAATAACGATAAATGTGCCTTTTGTTGTGTTAATGAGGTGACTCTTGGAAAGCATCTCTGAGGAGCTCCCAGTCCCCACCCCTGACCTCTGGGGAGAGGGGCTGCAGGCTGAATCCGTTGCCGATGGCCAATGATCCAATCGACCACGCCTCTGTAAGGAAGCCTCTGTACACACCCGGAAGGACAGGGTTCCAGAAGCTTTGGTGGGTGCACACGTGCAGATTCAGGGAGAGTGGTGCTCCTGGAGAGGCATGCAAGCTGCAGGCCCCTTCTGTGTACCCTGCACGAGGCTTCCACCTGGCTGGTCCTGGCCCTCAAAGTAAACCGGCAATCTAGTAAATGAGTTCTGTGACATGCTCCTGCAAATTAAATGATCCCAAGGAGGGGTGTTTGGAAACGGGTGGCTCAGGCCCACAGGAGCACCGGCGACAAGCTGGATTTGCCACTGGGGTCTGTGTTAGGGTCTGACGTTAATGGAGGCGTGGGGGCTCTGGCGCTGTTTCCAGGAAGAACTGAGTTCTGTGGGATGCCTAGCTGGTGTGGGAGAAATGCTTCATATGGGAAAAATCCTTCACGTGGGAATGGGTGTCAGAGTCAGACCCACAGGACACCACTAGGTCAAGCATGTGGAGCCTCATGATGGGCTCAGACCCCAGAGAGCGCCTCTGCCCCTTCCTGGTGTGAGGACATGGTGGAAAGATTGTGATCTGCAAGACCCCATGTCTCAGGCTGCTCTGGGACCCCCCCCCGAGCAGTGGCGCATGGTCAGTGGTGGTGCTGCCCCTGCTCGGACGGACTCACACCAGGATGCTGGACTTAGCAAATCAAATCTCTACTTTCTTTTTCTACTGAAGAACATCATCTCTACCTGCCAGGAGTTTTATTTATTTGTTTGTTATTTTTTTTATACTCTACCCCCCAAATATAGTTTTATTTTTCAGGGAGATTCAAGTGGCCTCTGGATTTTTCCTGAAAACAAAACTGGCCATCAAGAGCTTGGCACAGACAAACCATGAGAATTTGTGCTACTTGAAGGCAGTTCTGTCCACAGGAAGGTAGCCAAGGGCCAGTGGCTATTTGGGGTTACCTGCCATGCACAGATGTTTGTCAGAAGGGCCAGGGTCCCAAGAGACTTTCCTTCTCAGGTGGAGGAAGATGTACGCCCTTTGGATGGGCACCTGCCCGGATGAAGGCGACACCCAGGCTGAGAGGCTGAGCCAGTGGCTGTGCCCTGAGCAGGAGCACCTCCGTGGTCGTCAGAGACACGTCCCTACTGGTCCTTCCACACCCTCAGTGCCCAGCATGGACACCTGTTTCTGCCTGCAAAGCACAGTGCCTCATCTGCAGGACTGGCTGCCCTTCCCACCAGGGCCCTCAGGCATCGAGCTGTCAGAGTGGCAAATGGGAGCTGGGGTCCGTGTCACATGGAAGGACTTGGTCCCATCCCATGAGGTCACATGAGACTCAGGCACCCTGAGAGCAAGCTCCTTGGAAGGAGGTTGGATGGGAAGGGAGGGCAGGTTGGAAGGTCACATGTGACAGAGTTGGGCAGTTCCTGGAGAGCAGAGACAATGACCCCTCCCTGCTGGTTCCCAGGAGGGGTGTGAGCAGGCTGGTTGCAGAGGCCACCTGCAGGACAGCCCCATGGACCTGGTCTGAGCGCGCTGCCTCAAGCCCCAGGTCTGCTGTTGGCTCCAAAAGGAAGTCCCTGCTCGTGGGACAGCCCGTGTGCTGATGGAGGGACAGGCCCCGTCCCCCAGGCAGGGGAGGTGGCACGGCGTGTTCTCCCCTCTGGAAGCCTCAGGGGTGCAGGCGCCATGCTCTGAAGGTAAAACAGGGTTTCCAGCAAGACGGTGGCTCTCTTGTCCGCACCTCATCCCAAACACCAAATCGAAGCCAACTCAGTATTTATTTTTCCATGTAGAAAGTTGTGTTAAAATGCTTGGTTTTCATCTGTGCTTCTCACAGAGTTACCGCAGTCCGTGGGGAACACAGCTCCACGGAGATGAAAGTGGGTGGCACTGTGAAGAGGCCCTTGATGATCCAGAAATAAAAGGGAGCGTTCGCATTATTAGTGGAGGTTTTCCCATTATTGCTTTCAGTTTTGCCATTTTATTATTTCAAATATGCCTCTCACAGATGGAAGAGCAGCAAAAGAAAAATAATAAAGTGTTCAATATTTAATTTGCAAACATAAAGTGCTAATTAAAATCTGAAGCTCACAAAGATTCTATTTAGCTTTTGCAATCCATTCTGCTATTAGGATCTCAGTTCCATGGTTTTCTTTTGTTGGTTGTATATTTAATTTGAACCTTAATCTGAAAGGACTGGGGGTGGGGCAGCAGGAGTCTGATTATAAAAACTAACTGTTAAAAATTTCATTTAAATATAAATGGTTTCCCAGACTCAGCGGTGCCTTCCTTGGTTGGTTGTGAGTTAGCCTCAGCACGGCTCATTTGCATAAGCGACCGAACTTTTCCTTCACAGATAAGAGACTAGTGAGGGTGAAACTTCAGACTCCAGAGAGGTTGAGCCTCATCCTGGATGTTTTCTGGGTGTGATCTTATCTGTGATGACAGGATGCGTGTGGGGTCCATGCATGTTCTTGGGGGACCCAGTGTGGGAGGGGACCTTCCTCCTGTGTGCAGCCTCGCCTCCCTGAGTTATCTCATCTTCTGTTAGGAAAACAACAGGTGAGTTAAAATTCAAAGCAGTGAGCTGTCAAGACCACAAACAGGTGGGATAGTGACAAAGCAATGGATATGCACCAGGCACTTCAAAGCCCACAGTGCTGACATTTCGTTGCATTCCTGTTTGATTTTGTTTGTTTGTTTGTTTGTTTTAAATTCAGTTAGCCAGCATATAGTACATCGTTAGCTTTGGATGTAGTGTTCAGTGATTCATCAGCTGCCTGTAACACCCAGTGCTCATCACATCACGTGCCCTCCTTAATGCCCATCCCCCAGTTACCCCATCCCCCCACCTCCCCTCCAACAAACCCAGTTAGGTTCCTGGAGTCCAGAGTCTCTCATGGTTTGTCTCCCTCTCTGATTTCTTCCCATTCAATTTTCCCTCCTTCCCCTATTGTCCTCTGCACTTTAAAAACACATTTCTTTTAGTGCTCATTTAATAAGAAGGATTTCTTCAATTTGTCCTCAGAACACTACCACTCGAGGGATTGTTTGTGGGGACCTGTATCTCTTTCCTGTTTGGGAAGATTTACCGGGGGGATTAAGCAGGCACAGGGAGGGTCTGGGCCCCTAAACATGCAGACCCTCGATGGGCTGATGTTTCTCAAGGGCAGCTCGTCACCATGCAGACCTGGCTCTAGGGGGAGGGCCACAGCCCTGCCCCCTGACCCCCATTATGAAGCAAGACTCCCTAGTTCCCAGGATGAGCGTGAACATGGGTGCAGCTACCCTCTTCCTGCTCATGGTCCCCATGGTACAGAATATTCCATAGTTTTAGATGTTCGCTCACCTGGACAGGAATGTTCTCTTCCCAAATTCTCCTGGGGGTTCAGGTCCTCCTAGGAGAGCAGCTCCACTGAGAGTCTCTGGGGAACCACCAGTATAGATTTGTACATTTATCAATGCCTCACTTTACCATTTGTTATTGAAACCTATTTAATTTAAATCCTTTATAATCATAGTGTGTTGTTTTCACTGCTTTCCCCACAAAATGCATTCCCAGCAGGGGAACCCCCTGGGGCCCCAGGGGCCTGGGACTCTGGGGTCTCACTACCCCGAGGAGGGGGTGCAACGTGGGGAGAGCTTATCCTCTGGGCAGGTTGCTGGTGGGAGGGCAGCAGGCCATACCCGAGGTGACCCCGAGTCCCTCCCCTCAGGGACAAAATGAAAGTGGGGTGTAGTTCCTGTGGAGGCACCTGCCACATGGGGAAATGGGGGCACAGCCTCCTCCTGACTCGGGGCTGCCAGGGATGGCTGTTTATCTGAGCATCACGCCTTCCTTCCTTGATACTTTAATTATCATCATCGAAGAGATTATTTTATGTTTTTTTGAACAGTGTGCTGTTTGAAAGGATGCTACTTAAATTCAGCTAATTTGTGTCGGCAGCGATTCCTGTAGCTTCTCCCCTGTGTGTTCCCGGTAATGACCGGGAAGGAAATGTGACAATAATGGGATGGAAACACGGCTGGGAGCACATAGCATTTCTTTCGAGCACACGTGTCAAGCACGGCTTCTTTTATTGTCTCTTATTTTGTAAGTCATGCTTGTTTTTTCTGGTGGCACAAAATCCCGATCTTTCATTGTAGGTGTCACGGGGACGTGGAGCGGCCGTGTCGCAGGCGAGCTGTCCTCCGCCCTGCCGCCCGGCCAACCCGTGGGTTTCTCCGAGTCCCACCCTCCTCGAGGGCAAGCGTCTGCTTCTTGGCCCTACGCTGGCGTCCACCTGCCAGGGTGCTTACTTGGCGGCTTAAAACTTTTGGGGAAATCCCCTTTCCTGCTGAGACATGGAAGTGAAATGTGGTTCACTGGAGCCTGCAGGTGTGCGCGGTGCGTAAGCCAGGTGTCACTCAGTGGTCTGAAGAACGCTTCCGCCTCTCCCCCTGCCTCTGGCATGTGCATCCCACAGTGTCTGCTGTGGCCCAGGCTCCCCACCTGGGCACCACCCTCACCTGTGGCCCACCTGGATGCTCTCCCGTTCCTGACGCAGAACTCACTCAGGACCCCAGACCCTCAGTCTTCCCTCCACGCTGTCCACCAGTGTTCTTGAAACCACTCAGACTAGTGTTTGTCAGTCTCAAACATGGTTGAACTAACATCAGTCATAAGACAGCCCCGTCTCTGGGGAGACTGGTATGTCTGCTCACCGCACCCCTGCAGGTGTTCTTTCTCTCCTGTGTTCCTGATTTTGACACCCCTTCCTGTCCTATTCTTTGGGGGGCCATTTGTGATATGTCCAGAGATTAATTTTATGGTACCAAGGATGCATTTTCCAAGATGTACTGTGATTTATCAACCTTCTGTTGATGCATTTTCTTGAGTACTATTAAGGGCATTTCTCTCTTTTGAAAACTTGTCTATGGTCAGCATAAAGGCAGGTGTGAATATTGATATGGGAGCATTTTACTATATATACACTTGTTTTTTTCCTTACAAAATAGTGTAGAAATCCTAACTGTGGAGCCTAGTGAATTATAACAAAGTGAACAAACATAGCTGTGCAAACCCACTGGGTCAAGACATAGGCACTTCCAGGCCACACAAAACCTCACTTGGTGCAGCCCCAAACCACACTTCCTTCTAAAGATGGCCTCCTTCCTAACTTGCAATGCAGCAGCTTAGTTACACTTTCTTCTAATCATTACAAAAACATAGCAAATGTAGGTCTGTTTGTGTATTGTTTCTACCTGTTTCTGAATTTTGGTTGTTCGGTCCCTCAGAGTCATATGTGGAGACCTTCATTTTTACTGCTCTGCTGTGTCCCCTGCAGCAATGTCCAACAACGCCACTCTACGGTGTGTGGAGACGTGCTGTTGGCATTCTGTTACACGTCTTTAAGTGCAACGATTCACGACCTACTAGTTTTATCTGACACACTTAATGCCGTGTTTAAGGAAGATTTTGTGGTATTTGCTTATTTATTTATAGCTACCTCCCCAGTGTGACTCTGAGTTCCCTGAAGATGAGATCGTAGGATATCGTGTGTACTGTTATCGTGGTCAAGTGACCAGAGATGAAGCCTGGAGGCCACACTGCACCTACGGAAGGTCACCTCCTCCTGGGGGACATGGACCCTCTGGTTTACTTCCTATCCTTGGGGATTTCTCTGCTCTCTTTCTTTTCATTATTTCTGTTCTCCCTTCTAAAAAGCAATCATCTTGTTGTCCTGATTGTAAAATAAAACTTGACAATAGAAGACAAAGAGGGAAATTGTTCTCAGTGTTTGCTTTATGCTCATTTAAAAAACAAACAAACAAACAAACAAAAAAACCATCCTTGATGCAGAAAGAATGGTGTGGCTGCTTCCAGCAGCATGAGGAGAATTACAAAAAACTCACCCCTCTTGTTCTTTCTGATTTGTCTGTAGCAGTAAAATAAAAATACTAATATCTCACTAAAATATTCTCCCTCAGTTACAATAATTTACAATAAATACAACCTTCCAAATGGGTCAGTTACTGTCCCATCATCACACGGAGCAGCTTTTCCTTTCTTGGTTTCCAAGGTTCCTTCTTCTCCCTAGAACGTATAGTTATTCATTCATTCACCCTAAATTTTACCAAACCCTTACTGGTCCATCAGTCTACTTGTCTGTTTTAATGCCAGAATTCCTTTGGCTATTTAAGGTCTTTTGTGGTTCTATATATATTTTAGGAGTGTTTTTTCTATTTCTATAAAAAGTGAGAATGGAATCTTGTTAAGGATTGGATTGAATCTGTAGATCGCTTTAAGTAGTATTGACATTTTAACAATATTAATTCTTCCAGTCCATGAACACAGAGTACTTTTCCACTTATTTATGTCTTTGATTTCTTTTACCAATGTCTTGTAGCTTTCAGAGTACAGATCTTTCAAAACCTTGATTAAATTTATTCTTAAGTATTTTATTGTTTTGATAATTATTATAAATGGAATCTGTTTCTTTATTTGATTTTCAGAAAACTCATTGTCAGCATATAGTGTATAGAAACACTACCATTTTGTATGTTAATTTTATACCCTACAACTTTCCTGAATTCAGTGATTAGTTTTTATTTTATTTTTTTAAAGATTTTATTTATTTATTTGAGAGAGACAGAAGGAGAGACAGTGAGAGAGTACAAGCAGGGAGGAGAGGGAGAAGTCGGTTCGCTGCTGAGCAAGGAACCCGATGTGGAGCTCAATCCCAGGACCCTAAGATCATGACCTGAGCTGAAGGGAGACGTTTAACCAACTGAGCCAGATACCCCTAGTTTTTATTATTTTAGTAGAATTCATTTAATTGTTTTTTGATTGTATCGTTAGGATTTTTCTCTACATAAAATCACATTATCTGCAAATAGAGACAATTTTACTTCTTCCTTTCCAGTGATTTTTTCTTGTCTGATTGCTCTGGCAAGCACTTCTAGTACCATGTCGAATAGGAATGGTGGGAGGGGCACCCTTGACTTGTTCCTGATCTGAGAGGAAAAGCTTTCAGCCCTTCACCAAGATGATGTGATCTGTGGACTTGCTGTATGTGGCCTTTATTATTTTAAGATATTTCCTTTGATGCCTAATTTGTTAAGAGTTTTTATCACAAATGAATGTTGAATTTTGTCAAATGCTTTTTCTGAGACTACTGATAAAATCATATGTTTTTTCTTTCATTCTATTAATGTGATTATCACACTAACTGACTTACATACACTGAACCATTCTTGTATCCAAGGGATAAATCCCAGGGATGAATGACTGTGGTGAGTGACCCTTTCAATGTACTGCTGAATTTGGTTTGCTAGTATTTTATTGAGAATTTTTACATCTTTATCATCAGGGATATGAGCCTGTAGTTTTCATGTCTAGTAACATCCTTTCCTGGTTTTGGTATCAGGATAAATCTGACCTCATAAAATGAATTTGGGATGTTCTCTCCTCTTCATTTTTTTGAAGGAGTTTGAAGAGGATTGGTGTTAATGAACTATCATCAAATGTTTGGTAAAATTCACCAATGAAACCATCTGGTTCTGGGCTTTTTTTCATTGGGAGATTTTTGATTACTGATTCAGTCTCTTTACTAGTAATTGGTCAGTTCAAATTTTCTATTTCTTTTTGATTCAGTCTTGGTAAATTGTATGTTTCTAAGAATTTTCCCATTTCTTCTAGGTTGTTCAGTTTGTTGGCACATAGTTGTCCTACCACTAATTCTTACAGCTGCTTTCCCACAGTTTTGAACAGTGCTTTTATGTCATGCATAAATTTCCATTTAGAAAAAATGGAGCCCAGGTATTAATTTTATAGCAATAAATACAAAATCAACAAAGCCCTGAACATTTTCAACATAGGTAGTGTGATTTCCCTCATTTTACTTCCTGGCCCTGGTGGAAGTCTGCTTGTCCAGACCCAGAGAGAGGTCCTGACCACCAGTTCATAGCCATGAGCAGTTTTGTCAGTCCTCTTCTAAAGTCATGAGAATGTTAAAACTTCTGTCTTCATATTGAAGAGTTAGGTTTCAAGTATCTTATATGCAAATTAGTGTACACTGAGACATCTTGATTTCAATAGATAGCCATATGTCCAGAGATTTATGATGGATTTCATAGCAACAGTCACATGATGTTTACATGCAATATGATTCTTTTTTACCCAAATTTTGGAGCACTCATCTAGTTCATAATAGGCACACCACATCTATGACAAAGGAGGTTTAGGGGATGAAACACCATTGAGCACATTGTGAGGTCACGTAATTCTGCTCTATTTCTTCCACCCAGTGTAGAGTTGGTGAGGGTTATCACACTAAATTGATCTCAGCAAAAACCAGTTTTATATCATTTGATATAGATGATGTATCAAATTTTGTAAATCAAGTGATAAATATCATTTATCAGATATATCCAATTTAGAAACTATTCTAAATTTTTAAAGACAATGTTTAAATGTGTATCTTCCTTTCATATGTAAAAGTAAATATGAGGAAAACATCCCTGAGTACATATTTTCTATGCCCAGAGCCATTATTTATGGAAACAGACATAAAACAAAGGGATACATGAGAGTCTGTGAAACCATTTTGGCTGTGACCCATGTGTCCTTAACCTGTGGTGGAGAATGTGTAAGTGACTTCATGGAGGTTGATGGGTAATCCGATGGCTAGGGAGAACCAAAACCCATCGGTGTGCCTTGACTACAAGAGTGGCATTTGCTTCTGTGATGGAGGGTGGGATGCATGCATCACCTGAACCTTTCTCTCTAGGCTTTCATTTTGTGTGAATCAATTATTGGTCTCTCGAGTGGCTTCTGTTGTGCACAAGTCAAATCAATGAAGGACTCGGCAACAACTCAAAGAGTGGGAGAGTTTCAACATCATGCCAATTCTTAGAAATGCATAAAATAAATCAAATGAAATCCAGTGACAGGACATCAAAATATCTTGCTGAAATTTGGCATCGATACTGTCCCACCTCCCCAGAAAAAGTGTGCATTACAGTGTTTGACAATTAAAAAGTAGTACTATTGACCAAAAAAAAGGTTAAGTAAATAAATGTCCATTCCCCATGACTTTTTTGTCAGTCCTGGAGTGAACACATTCTACCATGAAACTTTCTCAAGACTGTCGATTTGTTTCCTGAAACTCCTGGGAGCAGGTTCTCGTAAATGAATGAGAACAAGAATAATAAAATCCTGGTAGGAGGTGTTTCTCTCATTATGATGCAGAACATGCCCTGGTAACCACCCTGTTAGGATCAATATATTTCTGTGTCAAGTAATTTGTACAGTCTTCTAAATTTGCATTTCAGTGTTGTCCAGATCTTCACGGTCTCCACGCAGGGCTCTGAGCAGCTACAGGGGCATCTTACCTAAAAACCAGGTTTTCCATAAGTGGTTTAGAATGTATAACTTTATTCTTTTGCTTTTTTAAAAATAATTTTGTTTCATATTTCAAGTTCTTGTATTAGTCAATGACTCATTTTCAGCATTATTTGAACCATTTGCCATTACAAGAAGGAGAAATACTTATTTGTATTTTAAATAAAACTGGTATAGAAAAAAAAGAAATGGATAAGACTTTACAATAAGACTTTTTTCTAGTGCTTGTTAGTAAATGATCAAAACTAGAAAACAAGGTGTAGAGAAGCAAAAAAATTGTCTCCATGGCATTTCTATAAATAGCATTTATAGGCAGTGACATTTTCTAGATGGAAATCAAAATGATTATAGATGTCTGTAAAAATAATTAAAAATAGAAACAAATTTTTCTGCACCATGAAAATAACATTTAAATAATATTTAGTGCACATAAATTATGGGTAGAGGCAATAAATTATCTCATTTGTTGTTTGGCAGTCTGAAAATGAGGCTTATCTATTTTATGTCTACAGAGCTTCTGATTGATTTACACATTACATACAGATTTCTAGTTTACTAAACTTTGAACACTGTAAAATGTATATTGCTCAATATAATCAGAATAGGCATTGCCACAAACTTGGCTATTACTTAAAGTAATGATTAAAGCCTCAACATAACAGTTGTCCATTTGCTTACAGATCCAAAACCTGCGTTCGGGAGCTGCCTGTCCCCAAAGGGTGTGGTTTCACTCAAAGGGCTCTAATCCATTTGGTGGACGTGTACAACTCAATCTCTTCTGAAATATCTTTGGTGTTCTCACACTCTTCTTCTTCTGTTTATGAGTGAACAAGTGAAAGAAAGGAATGACTAGAGAAACACCCATGGAGGTAAGTCTGTAGCCCTTTCTGGGCAGTGCCAGGGCAAAGGCAACTGCCCACCTGGGAGGGGGTGGGAGGCTAGCGGAGAGGCTGGGGAGTGAAGGCTGGGGGACTCTGTGACCGCTCTAGGCACATGACACAGAGCACGGGGAAAGTGTCATGGAGAGGGCACATGACACAGGGGACTGTGTCTTATTTGGTTTGTCTGAACATTAAGTATTAAATTTGTGCAGCTTTGCATCGTATTTGCATTTATCTAAAGTAGACTTTTGACCTTAACAATAAAGCTCCTCTCGCGTTCCTCAAACATCTGCACTGGTGTTCAGTGGCAGAGAGGCTGGAGTGGTGTCACACTGTTTGCTGGGACACTTCCCGGCCGCTGACGTGAGCTCCACCAGACAGTACCAGCAGCCACTGGGGAGCCACAGCCCTGACCTCACCAGGCAGTCCCCGAGAGATGCCAGCATGCTTCTCCACATGGGTTTACATACATTTCCTCTGCTATTAGCAGGTGACTATTTCACTGCTATTGTAGTTCTTTTTAATAAACTATTTTTCGAGTAGTTTCAGCAAACTTGAGAGGAAGGTACAGAGATTTCACAGAGACTCTCTACCTGCACTTGGGCACAAACCCGTTATCTACATCCCCACCAGAGTGCTGCATGTGTTATAATGACAAGCCCACATCTGCACATCATACATTGCCCAACTATATTACAATTCTTGGTGTTGTATGTGCTATGAGTTTGGACAAATGTAGAGCGGCATTTATCCACGACTGTGGTATTATACAGAGCATTTCAGTGCCCTAAGAATCCTCTGTGCTCCCCCTCTCCATCCCTGTCCCCAAGCAACCCCCCCAGGCCTTGGCAACCACTGATCTTTTACTGTCTCCATAGTTCTGCCTTTTCCAGACATTGTAAAGTTAGGATTACGCAGTATGCAGCCTTTTCAGATTGGCTCCTTTCACTTAGTAAAATGCATTTAAGTTTCCTCCATGTCTTTTCATGGCTTGATGGCTCATTTCTTTTTATCATTGAATTATGTTTCCTTGTCTGGATGGACCACAGTTTATTTATTTATCCATCTCTGAAGCACGTGTTGGCTACTTCCAAGTTTTGGTGATATAAATGAAGCTGTGTTGTAGCTTTTTAACAAAGGAGCATTATTTTAGAATCCTTGCTCTAGAACCAGGATCATGACCTTATTTGAAGCGCACAGTAAAGGAAAGGCCCCAAATTATTAAATTATCGTTTGAGTCAATTGTGAACAAAGGATATGTGCATGATTCTCTCAGGGCGTAAAAATGGAACACATTCATTCCCTCTCACCTAAACCGCTCACACTTATCATTCAGCCTAAAAAGTCCATATCACATTTTGTTAGCACTGTTCTCCCAGCTGCATATGTCTGGTCACCATTTTTGTTGTTTTAAGCAAAAGTAAACAGTGAGTTGAAGGTAAGACGTTTTAATGTTTGCGTAAGCTGGGAGTCAAGCAAACTAGATTTTCTTTCTTTATGGGCATTAATGCTTTAACACTTAAAAAGCTCTTCCGAAGTATCTGAGCAGAAATTTAAAATTGAGCTTAATAAAGCATACAGGGTATCCACTTTGTGCAGAACTGCTTTGCATGGTGAGGTCCACTGCTGAGAGTCCTCAGTGGAGGCAGACCCTGATGGAGGATGATCCAAACATTCTCTGCTAGAGCTCCCCCAGAGGACACACTGGGGGTGGTCCTGAAGGCTGACAGCGCAGGGATGAGCACCAGCACGTGCCGACCCACTGAAGAGCCAGCAGAGCCCAGTGAGGCGGGGGGCTGGCCTCCACGGCCACCTCCCTCATCCCACCCTCTGGGCCCAGGCTCTCTTCATCTGTAGGTCTTCTTCACTGAAATGTCTGTTCATACTCTTTGTCCATTTTCTAACTGGATTGCTCATTTTTCTTGTTGAGTTTTGAGAATTCATCATATATTCTAAATATCAGTCATTAATTGAATATTTTCTCCCACCAGGAAGTGTGTCTTTCCATTCCTTCTTCTACTTCTGATGAGGTTCAGTTTGTCACTTTTTCCTTTTGTGTGTCATGATTTTGCTGTTAAGTCTAAGAATTCATTGCCTAGCCTAAGATCCTAAAGATTGTTTCCTGTTGCTTTTCCTATAGTTTTACATTCAAGTCTGGATTTTAGGGTTATTTTTATATAAGGTGAGCTTCCAGTCAAGGTTCATTTTCTTATCCTTCCTTGCACCTTAGAGCTGCCTTTGCACTTTTTTCAAAGTCAGCATGGGCATCCTTGTGTGGACCTGTCTCCAGAGATCCTGTGTCTCACTCCACTGACCCATGTGTCCATCCCCTGACTAGCCCCACATTGTATTGGTCCCAGTAGCTGTGTGGTAGAGTGCGTGGTCCCACTATATCCTTCTTTCTCAAGAGTGTTTCAGTTATTATAGGGCCTGTGTCTTCCCATACAAATTTTAGAGTAAGCTCGTCAATGTCTACAAAAACAAAAACCATAGACAAACAAACAAAACCTTTCTGGTACTTTGACTAGAATTGCACTAAAGCCCGTATCGATTTGTGCAGAATTGGTCTCTGTGCTCTACTGGGTCTTGTAATCCATGACTCTGCTGTACCTCATCAGCACTTTGTAATTTTCAGCAACAGGATCCTCTCATGTTTTACCAAGTTCATAACTAAGCATTTAATTTCCTTTGGGATGATTATAAATGACATTGTGGTTTTTTAAATTTTGATTTTGTCATGTTCATTGTTACTATTACAAATGGACTTTTTTCACATGGTGATATAGTCTATGGCCTTTTTGAACTCATGTATTAGTTATAGAAGCTTTTTTGGTATATTCTTATGTTGTCCTTTTAAAAAAATATTTATTTATTTATTTTGAGAGAGAGAGAATCAGCGGAGTGAAGGACAGAGGAAGAGAGAATTCTCAAGCAGACTCCCTGCCGAACACAGAGCCAGATGCGGGGCTCGATCTCATGACCCTGAGATCATGACCTGAGACAAAAATCAAGAGTTGACATCCAACTGACTGTGCCACCCAGGCAGCCCTCTTCATGATTTTCTATGAAGCAATTGCACCATCTGCAAATAGGACAGTTGTGTTTCTTCCTTTCCAATGTATATGCCTCTTTTCTCCTTGTCTTGTTGCAGTGCCCAGGGGTCTCATTACCATGCTGAATAAGAGAAGGTAGAATAGAAGTGTTTGCTTTGCTCCTGATCTTAGAGAGCATCCATGAATCTTCTTCAAAAATGAGCATTTCATTTCCCATGTTGCTGTCTTTTACTCTCCACTTAGAATTTTAGCTGCTACATGTTTTTCTTATATAGATTACATGAAAAATTTTAAATTATATATGCCCATCACTATTCCTTGATCCATTGGTCATTTGAGTGAGCACTTGACTTGCCAGTAGGTTGGATGAGGGATTTATCCCTACCTAGCTTCCACTGTTCCTACTGCTCAGTCTTCTGACATCACACTTGTGGTTCCCTGGAGGTTTTGTGCTCAACCTTCTCTTCTATAAGTGTAACTGAGTCTTCCACATCCTTTCTGAAGACTCATGTTTTAATTGTGAGCAATGCATGGAGTCTGCCAGCTTGCAAGTGTGTGTGTCACTCTCTGAAGAGGATGTGGTGTGATGGGACTCACAGAGCCCATGTGAGTCCTTGTGTACAAACTGAACATCCTGAAGGAGGAGGACATTCCAAATGGACTCTTTCCTACACTCTGTCCTTTGCCAAAATTACAACTCAAATCAGGGAGTTTCAAAGTTGTACCATTACCTTCCTGTAGCTTTGTATGTTATATTCTGACAAGAGGCATGCGTCTTAAGAAGAGCTTTGTGCCCCAGCCCTCCCCTTTGTTGGCTGACATACCCTCTCCCACAGAACAGTGGAGATGCAGGCAGTCCTGGTGAGTCCCATTGCTTCTTACATCCTTTGCCTTCCCCTTCAGATTCCATATGGCCTTGATGGATGACCACATCAAGTGTGATGATTTTGCCCATTCACAAAGGCCTATTTTAAGAAATATCAATAAGCAATACATTAGTTTCTTGTTGCTGCTATAATGAATTACTACAAACTTAGTGGCTTAAAACAAACACAAATTTATGACTTCAGTTCCTAAAATACAGGGCTAATTGCAACACCTAACACCAAAAAAATAGTTCTTTTTTCTTTAAAAACTGTTTTATCAGTTCATTTTTAAAGTATAGAAAAAAACTTATTGTGTTATAGGTGTTATCATTCATTCTGATTATGATGTACTTCTTCATTTGCTGAAATATTTACTTATGCATGCATTGCTTACAAGATATAAAAATTCACATTGAAAAAAAATGTGATGTAAAGAAAATGTCTTTGACCATTTTCACCAGGAATAAGTGCTATATTATCTAAGTAACAAAACCTTTCTTCAATCCAATTCCCTGGTTATTTCCTGTGAACACGTCCTCCATTTTCATTATGTGAAAACATTAAGCAAATGGGGACTATTATGGACTTGGGAAGGGAATGTGCACAAGGTGGTTTCAGGATGCATCAGTTACATTGCCAAATGACAGTGCAAATCAGTAAATTAAAGGAACTTCAAAATCTGCTCAAGCACCAGCTGTATTCTGTGCCTACTTCAAAGCTTTGTCGACAACAGAGCAACCAGATGCAGGGAATCCAGAAGACCATAAAGCAGCTGGGGATTCATTTTGGCTCATTGTGGGTCCAAGCACATGATGAAAACAGGCCTGTGCTGCACTCCTTCCATAAAGCTACCTGCAGTGTTTGGGAAGCAGCTGTGGGTGGGTAGGGCAGGATGGGAAGCCCTCTTACAACAGGGTGATGATGACTTCTCAGATTTTCTTCTTCTGTTTTTCTTCTTTCCCCCAATAGAACAGCTACTACCGTATTTTATGTGTATCTATTGTAAGCACCATACAATTGAGGTTTTGTTTAATATAATCTGATAATCTTTACCTTTATCAAACATATTTATACCACTTACATTTAATGTAATTACTGATATTTTGAGGTCTATGCTATTGTCTTACTCTTCACCTTCTCTTTGTTCTGCCCATTCAATGTTCTCCTTTCAAGTTATTTGGGATGAATGGGTAGGTGTTATTTCATTTTCCCTTGATTAGAATACTATTTTATAATTTATATTTGTTATTATTTTAATGTTTACCCTAGATATTAAGATAGATCCTGATCTATATACCACCCCCTTGTGATTTTTAAGTATGCTTTTCTCAACCACCTCCTTTGTTTGGATATGTTCCTGTTCTCTCTCTCAGTTAAGAGTCCAGAGTTCACTTGTTAGAATCATGATCTACCCAACATCTCACTGACATTTTCTCTTACCCTCTGTTCTATATAGCTGCTAGAGCTCCAGACATTGCATCTGCATCTGTGGCACCAGGAACCAGTGGGTAAGGGGAGTGCAAGTAGATATATGCTAGTGTCACAGGGACAAGACGAAACTGCATGGCTGATCCTAGTGGTAGGGGAGCCTTGTCAAGCATTTTTATTTTCCAGCCTTTACAACAGGCCTCAGAGGAAGAAGTAGAATTTTATGCAATAGACTCTATTTCTACAATATGCTCCCTGATTTTCTCACTAAGAAATCATTGCTCCTCCATTCTTTGCCCAAAATAATAATGGCAACAATAATAAATAAATACTATTAACATATTCAACTAGGCACATTATTAGTATTTGTCTCATCTTATCTCATTTCTCCTTCCCAGAAATCCTGTAGAGTAAATCTTACTGTTATTTCTGTTTACAGATGCAAGAAAGGAAGCACTGAGAGTAAGTAACTTTCACAAGGTCACACTGCCAATAAGCATTGGGGTCGTAACACAAACAGATGCATGGCTCAGCCCACTTTGACTGGGAAGCAAGTGCTCTAAGTACTTAACCTCTGTCCCCTCACTCACACTCAGAAGAGTCCTATTAGGGACACAATTCGACTGCCTCCAGTTTTAGGTTTTCAGGATCAGAATCTGTGTTGTAACTACTCAACTCTGCAGCTGCCACTGGAAAACCGCTACAGATACAAAGTGAATGGTGGTGTCATTGTGTTCCAACCAACTTCATTTATAGGCAAGAATATTTGGATGTCATATAAATTTCACACTTCAAGATTCACCTTTTTATTTTTAACCAGACATTTAAAAGCATAAACACAATCCTTAGCTTGTGGACCATACCAAAACATGGTACAGGTGGATTTGGCTGATGGGCCACAGTTTGCTAAATCCTGACCTAGAACAATCACTTAAAAGTACAAAAGAAAATCTTAGCTAGTGAACCAATCATCAAGATAAAATGAAATCATCACAAAAATTCAAAAGAAGTTAAGGGAATAGGAAAAAAGGAACAAAACCCAGAAGAAACATATTGAAACAAATATTAAGAAAGAGGTATTAACCAACCATATCAGTAAGTAATGTATTAGTTTCTTGTTATTGCTATAACAAATGATTACAAACTTAGTGGCTTGAAACAATACAAATTTACGACCTCACAGTTCTGGAGGTAAGGCAGGGCTGATTCTTTCTGGAGTCCCTCAGAGGGATCCCTTGCCTTGCCTTTCCCACCTGCTAGAAGCCACCTGCACTCTTTGTTGGTGGCCTTTATCATTCTTAAAGCCAGTAATGGTGAAATGTGCAATTCCAAGCTTGCTTCTATTGTCACACCACCTTCTCTGATGCTTTTAAGAACCCTGTGGTTACATGGATAATCCAGGATAATGACCTCATGTCGAGACCTTTAACTTGATCACATCTGCATGGAGGTCTATATTCACTGGTTCCAATAACTAGCCCCATCTTTGGAGGGGTATTTTCTGCTGAACACGATTACTTAATTGTAATGATTTGAAAAACCTGATTAAAAGATAGAGATCATCAGGTTCTATTAAAAAAAAAAAAAGAAGTATGTTGCCACTCTGTGTTGCCTACAAGACACACACACACACACACACACACACACACACGAATAGGAAGAGCAAAAGGATAGAAATGATGTATAATGATATCACTAATAAAAGCAAACTGAGTTGGCTACATTAATGTCAGGTAAAGTTAGATTTCAGTACAAGGAATATTATTAGCAAAAAGGGGTTAATTAATAAATAATAATAATAAGGTAAATTCATCAAGAGAACACAATGGTCCTAAATTTGTATATGACTAATAGAGGAACTTTAAATATATGAAGCAAAGACTGAACCGAAAATTTAGTAACTAAACTTATTGCAGTGATGATTTCATAATGTATATAAATATTGAATCACCATATTGCACACCTGAAATTAATATAATATTGTATGCCAAGTATACTTCAAAAACACCTTATAGAACTGAAAGAAGAAATGCACAAATCCACAATTATAGCTGGAGATGTCAGCATTTTCTATCAGTTCTTGGAAGATGAAGCAGAAAGAAAATCAGTAATGACATAGAAGACCTGAGCAACACTTGGTCAACTAAGTTGATATGTACATATTACTCTAATCAAAGACACAGGATATACTTTTTTTCCAGTCCATGTAATATTTACTTAGTTAAACCTTGTCCTGGGTCATAAACCATGTTTGAAATCACACAAAGTAATGTAAATTAACCAGAATATAACCAATATAACCAATATCTGGTAGTCCTGTATGTATTTGGAAAATTAGTAATATACTTCTAAATATGAATGGATCAACCAAGAAACCACAAGAAAATTGGAAAATATTTTGAACTTAATCCAAATTAAAGTGCAGCATTTCAAAATTTGTTGGATGCTATGAGTGCTTAGAGGGAAATTTGTATCTTTAAATGCTTATAAAAGTAAAGAATAGAAGCATAAATCCATTGATCTAAGCTTCTGCTTTAAGAAATAGAAGCAGCAGGAGTAGAAAAAGAAGACAAAAGAAGGAAGACGAAGAGGAAGGAGAATAAATAATTGAACCCAAAGTAGAAGAAAGGCAATAATAAAAGCAGACCTCCATGAATTAGAAAGCAAAGAAACAACAAATAAAAAACAATCTGGAAGATTAATGAAACAAAAACCAGTTAATTGAAAAGATCAATTAAAAAATACTCTTAGAAAGACTAATTCAGAAAAATAGAGAAAAGACACAAATCAGCCATGTCAGGAAAATGCAGGAAACATTACTACATTTCCTACAGACATTAAAATATAACAAAGAATATTATTAACAGCTTTAACTCAACAAATTCAACAACTTAATGTAAAAAATACTTGAAAAACTCAAGTGAACAATGGTCATTCAAGAAAAAACAGTCATGAATAAAAAAACATTTGACACAATTTAATATCCATTCAGGACAGAAGCTCAGCTTCCTAAACCCAATGAAGGCCATCTAACTAAAACTTAACAGTTAACATCACGTTTAATGGGGAAAAATTGAATGCACTCACTGTAAGTTCCGGAGCAATGCAAAGATGTCCTCTCCATACTTCTATTTAACAATCTCCTAGAATTGGGGTGCCTGAGTGGCTCAGATGGTTAAGTGTCTGCCTTCGGCTCAGGTCATGATCCCAGGGTCCTGGGATCGAGCCCCACATCAGGCTCCCTGCTCAGTGGGGAGCCTGTTTCTCCCCCTGCCTCTCTCTTTCTCTCTCTGACTCTCATGAATAAATAAATAAAACATTAAAAAAAAACCCTAAAAATTAAAAACAAAAACAATCTCCTAGAGTTTCTGGCTAGGCAATAATATAGGTCTAGAAAGAAGAAGTAAAACTCTCTTTTTTAAATAAAGATTTTATTTATTTATATATATAGAGAGAGAATCTGAAGCAGACACCGTGCTGAGTGCAGAGCCTGATGCAGGACTTGATCCCATGATCATGAGATCATGACCTAAGCCCAAATCAAGGGTTTGCTGTTCAGTGGACTGAGCCACCCAGGCACCCCCAAACCATCTTTATTTAAAGGTAAAGTAACTGTCAATGTAGAAAATCCTAAGGAGGATGCCAAACTGCTGTTAAACTAATGTTCAGTTTAGCAAGATCACAGGATTCTGGTCAATAAAAAGTTGTACTTACAATAAGCAGTGTGCTATTAAAATTAAAAACAATTTTTGTAATGGCTTCAAAAATAGGACATTCTTGAGGAAAATGTGAATGTACTCAAGACATGAACTTTGAAAACCAAACAACATTGCTGAGAAAAATTCAAGAATATCTAAAAAAAGAGAAGTACCCCGCATTCCTGAATAGGAAAACATGATACTGATATCAATTCTTTCCAAATTAATTATAGATTTAATTCAATCCCAATCAAAATCTCATCAGGCTTTTTTTTTAATTGGTATGGTGATTCTAAAATGTGTATGTGAGTGAAAAAGATTCATCAAATATATATAAAAATGTGTAATGAACTACTGGTGTCCAGACTATCTCATGAGCTCACACATCCAAATAAATACAGAAAGTACTCGACATTAGCAAAAGATTTGCACAGAGGCTTTATTACAGAAGGTTCATGGATGGCAAATAAGCATAGAAGAAAAATGCTTAGCAACATGTCACCAAAGAAATGCACACTAAAACACAGTGCAGTGCCAACACTCACCCCTCAGAAAGGCTAATATGAAAAGAATCCTCAACAGCTAATTTTGGTGAGGGGGAGAGGCGCAGTTTATTTTACAGGATGTTTCTGACCCAGAAATCTCAGCCTTTGATCTCTACCCCAGAAAAATAAAAACTCACAGCCACACAAAGACTTGTACACAAAAGTTTATGGGATTTTTATTCATAATCACACAAAAGTGGGAAAAAAATCCACCAGATATCTATCAACTGGTGAATAGTTGGACAAATTATGGCTTATTCATAAAATAGAATAATACTCAGCAGTAAAAGCAACACAGAGCTGATCCACACGATACATTGATGAACCTCAAAACTTTATTCTATGTGATATAAACCAGGTACAGCAGACAGCACACAGAACGAGTGTTTATGTGAAATTCTAAAACAGACAAATATCACATCAGTGGTTGCCAGGGGCTGGAGGTGGAGACCATGGGTTGACAGGAAAGAGTCAGGGGGCTTTGCAGGCGATGGGAAAGGTCACAATGGACTTTGATGTGGGTGTATAATTCACCAAAATTGTGACAACCCAGATGCCCTTCAACAAGGGGATGGGTAAACACGGTGTGGATTAGTAATTTTATCAAGCATTTTATCAAGTCTGGGGGTGGGCACTAACCCATGCTGATGGACCTGTGAATGTGGAGGCCTGTGCAGGGCATGTGGACTTTCTGGGGCAATGTGCCCCATGTCTCAAGCGTGGGTTTTGCAAGCATGGACATTTGTCGAAGGTCATCTAGCTGAACACAGGCATCTCACTGCCCAGAAACTAAACTGAGTGGATATAGGAGAGGTGAGGCTGGGAGAAGCAGTGACAAGGCAGGGCGTGGAAGCACACACAGGTTGTGAGCTTCAGGAGAGGGTTGCAGGCGGCAGGCAGGCAGCGGACCGGGGCTGACACGGGAGGCCGGGTTGAGCCGGAGCCCCCCTGCTCCACACAGCACCTGCTGGGCACTCGAGGCCGTGCTACGGGCCCAGGCAGGGTGTTATATCCAGGCGTTTTGGTTGCGAGAGGAGCTAGGGACACCCGGACCCCTGGCAGGAGGTCTGGTTAGATGCCAGGCCGGCACACTTGGTAAGTGATGCGGGAGGGTTTCACACAAAGGTCGAGAAAGACCCCCAGGGAGGGAGGAGCCCATGTTGTAATAGATACCTCAGGGAGCCAGATTCTAGGGAGGCAGAAGCCCAGCTAGGGCCAAGGTCAGGGTCAAGGTCAGGATCCCAGGACACCTGCATTTTGGACCGTGTGCACCTGGGCGCCATGGCGTTGGTGGGAGGGCCTCAGCCTCCTCAGACGGTGGGAAGTACTTCACTAGGCAGTGCAGGCACTGTGAGCCCGCGACCCAGAGAGTGGGTGGGCATGGGGGACTCGGGGCTGTCCCAGCACCAGCACCTGACCAGATCCAGGCAAGCAGCATCCAAAATGTGCTAACACACATGCATGGGCCTGTGTGGAGGATGCACTGGTGGTGGGTTACCACCAGCAGCAATTAAACGGGGACAAGACAAATGGGAAGGCGCCCCCTGCACACCACTCTGAGCCCAGGGTGCAGGAAGCAACCTGTGCTCTCATCCTGTGCCAAGTTCCACTGATTAGTGAGAAGCGAAGAGAATAGGCAGAGGCAGGAGGCAGAGTGCAGACCTTGTTTTATGTCTCCTGTGAGGGTTTATTTGAGGGGGTCTCGATGAAGGGCAGTGAGCTCTGCTGGCCCACAGGATCTCTTTGATTAGTTGCAGGAGTCCTTTGTGTTTTGAAGAGCAGCCCAGCCTGCTGGTAAACTGTTCTACTTTTGAAGTTTAGGACAAAGACATTAAAACTTGCAGACATCAAGCCCTGGGTGAGGGCAGGGGACAGACTCCCCCCCAGAGGACAGTGGACCAGAGGGGGACAGAGAACAAACGAGCCAGTGTCCAGCACCCAGACAGTACGGGCAGGTGCTCGGGTCACTCTTCTCTTTGAAGCCCTGTGTCTTTGAACCTATATTCAGTTTTAATTGGGAGCAATTTTACCACTTGCTCACAGTAATTATTCTGGAAGGCAGAGCTGAGCGTGTTTTCTTCTTCATGCTGGTTTTCTGTATGTTTTTTAGCTTTCCTCAACTGCAGTGTTATTTCTGCCATTCCAAGAAAAAACAGACCATAGAACCCTATCTCTTGTGAATTTTGGAACTGTATGTCCCATGTACCATCTTCCAGTGACAGGAAGTAATTTGGGACTAAAAGATTATGCTCTATCAAATGATGTCTTCTGGGCCTCACGACCTGAGCATACGGAAGGAGCTGGAGTGGGATCATCAGCCGGCGTAAACACGTCATAGCTCCCTTGGCAGTCTGGGGGCCACTGGCTCTGGGGAAATGACTGTCTCATTGCAGGCTGAGAACCAGATGCCCAGACCTTACTGAGCAAAGTTTCTTGACTCATGCATGATTCTCAAGAAATACTATTATTATTCCCTTGTCCTAAGAAACAGGGAAGAGGCTCCTGAGAAAATCAAACACGCAGCACGTGGCAGGCTTACAGGGTTTTGCTTTAGTGAGAAAGAAGTGGGAGGCTGAGCAGAGGCCCAGGAGTCCCAGCCCCGCAGAGAGGGAGGTGTGCTGCGTCAGTCCTGCCCCCGACCTGAAGGCTGAGGACACCGCCTGGGCTGGCGGCTGCAGGCCACCCTGACTTCCAGCGCTGACTTTCGGGGTGGGAAGGAGGTACCTCCTGGACACTGGAACTTCCATCAAACTGATGCTGTGGTTATACCCTCTTGATGGTGGGTCCCTACCACCACTGAAGAGGTGATGAGAGCTGGGAAGAACGGGGGTCCTGCTGCCACATCCTGTTTGCTCCAGGCTGGGTAGCCCTCCCCATTAGATCACTTCTATTCTCCTGGGAATCCTTTGTTCCTGATGGTCAGCTGCAAAGTTCAGGGGCACAGGAGGCAAGGGAGCCAAGGTCTGGCCAACCAGGGCCTCCATTGGTCCCAGCTAGTGACTGGTCACATGATTCAGACCCAACTGTGTGCTTTTCTCCCCACAGTGATGTCACGTTAGAAGCTTGACATCAGACACATGGAAGTGTTCACACCACAGCAATGGCCAACACGTGCAAATCAGGACTTCCTTCCCCAAAGACCTGAAGACTTGGGACTGCTGACATGGCTCTCAAGCACCCGGACGTCTCCACTGGTGGTGGTGGGTCCAGACTCTACCCATGCCAGGAGGGGTGTGTGTTCAAAGTTTGGATGTTTTTGTGAGAATAAGACTTGATTAGGAAACAATTTTCAATATGAAAAACTACTCATTCTAAACAAGCTAAGTAAAGGCATGACTAAGGTACTCATGAGGTGAGGAATTATCTGCTGTTAGAAAGGAGATAGATAAATTTTCAGAATGTGTGCTTTCCTTGTATGATGTGAACAAGGTTAAATACTTAAAATTAGACCAGTTTTGTATTCTTATGATACCTCAAAGTGATAATATCATAAACGGAAAGAAAAGACTTTAAAAAATAAACACAAAGAGAGCATTTTTACCACCAGGAAAAAGAAGAAAGCCAAGCCAGCAGTGGCAGGTCTGTGTGTACTTCACTCGAGGACACGGGCTAGTCGCAGCCTTGACTCCATCCCCAGTAACGCGATGGGTCCCCAGCAGCATGACAAGGCTGCCCAAGCATCGCCCTCACGAGCGCCTCCCAGGACTGCAGCGCCTCTACTTGTGGGGTGAAGGAGCACAGGGAAGGCTAATACTCAAAACCCTGAAGGAAGTCATCCCTTCTCCAGGAGGGAAGCCGTGTGCCCAGACCCCTTCCTGGCTCTCATGGAAGGATGACTTTGGGGTGTTTACAGACAAGGCAGTGCTTTAAAATTCTGCATCACAAAGTTTTATGTAACTGTGAATTGCTGCTACTTTTCTGCGGCTCATCTTTTTTCCAGTCTTTGCAGAACTTTCTGCCATGCATTACATTAGAATGAGTTCAGTATTTATTACTAGACCAGAAGATCCTAAGATTAAAAATACGTAAATGAATCTTGTCCCACATAGTTTGCTCATAGAAAAGAGAAGTTAAAAAGTGGGGAAAACAATTCAATCAGATTTCCAGGAGTGCTGAGCTGGGCACATGAAAGAAGCTATTTTAATTATTGCAAGACTGATTTTAGGAGGTAATCGATCATGGATTACTGTTCCATGTTGCAGGCACACACCTGTCATCACAGTTTATTTTGCCATCAGCAGTGATGCAAACACATTCTTTTATCTCAACTCCTCCTCTTCCTCCAAGGTACCTTTCTGTTTCTGGATCTCCTGATGAGGCAGCTGGCCTCTGCCCAGCTCCTAAGAGCACTTACTGTAAAACTGGCCTTTTTGCTGCCTCTCTGTAAGTACGTCCCTTTTTCACGTAATTAAAGTACACCAGTGTCTATGTTGGAGATGGGGGTTGGGGGGTTAAAGGTGGTGTGTGGGCACTTCAGGGTGTCTACCGCTCAGCTGTGGCATGCCGGCACACACCAGTTTGCAAATGCCACTGGATTCTTGAATTCAAAACCCTGATTGCTTAACTATGTCTTCCCCGGCCTGACCCCAAGTATCTGCAGAGCAAACGCCAGCATCTGTTCCCTTTCCAAGATCCTGCAGCCCCAACCACATGCATGGTGTGCGGTCAACTCCTGCCCTCCAGCATTGGTGGGGAGGCCTTGGGGCCAGTGGGAGGTGTGGACGGACCATCATGAGGGCTACAGGTCATCATGAAGACAATGAAGACATCTGCCCTGCCTATCAACATCTCTTCATCACAGCTGGGATTCGCCACCCTTCTTGCATCCTGAGCTATGTGCTGGTCCACAGCCAGAGGAAAGGGACTCCATCAGTCCCTCCCAGGTGGGATTGGCTCCAAATGTGCCCCTGTCAAGCAGGGAATTTACCTACCCAGCAAAGTGAGAACCCTATCTCACAGAACCTATTTGGGATTTTAAATCTGTCTGACTCTTTTTTATTCAGGATAATTTACACAGGGAATTTACCTACCCAGCAAAGTGAGAACCCTATCTCACAGAACCTATTTGGGATTTTAAATCTGTCTGACTCTTTTTTATTCAGGATAATTTACACAGGGTAAAATGATATTGTACAAAGTTGGTGAACTATTGAAATACCAACATCCAATTTTCGTTGTTTGCTCGGTCCTCTGGAACAACAAGAAAAAGCAAGTAAACAGTTTCCCATGGGCTTCTCTGCTAAGGTTTTGGTGAATTGGTAAGTATAACACCTGACCAAATGCTACCAGGACAGATCATCATCCCGTCTTCTATCTGGAAACACGTGGGTCCTCGGGGCCTGGGTTGCACACTGCTGACCCGGGCAGGGCTTCCTCAAAGCTTCTCCAGTGCTGTGGAGCACGCATGTGTTTTCAGAGCACGTATGTCGACGTAAGGATGTATTGTCATGTTCTTGTTGGCTGGACAGATGACACCCTGTCTGTGCAGGACCTCATCTCTGAACTGACCACCACTCCGTCAGGACAGGCTGCATGGGACCTCCAGGGCCCAGTGCCCACTGTGGCTTCCGTGGGCTGGGAGGGGGTCCCTTGGTCAAAGGGCTGCTACCCAAGAGACAGTGGTGCTGCAGGGGACTCTTATGCAGAGTCTTCGGTACGTTAGCTTCACAAACATGTCTCTGCCCCCATTTCTGGAGAGGAGATACGCTAGGTGATGACCTCATGTGGCCCCAGCAACGCTTGCACACGTCACGGGGGTTACTGGAGCGCCCCCACTGAGTGACTTCTCTGCTTCCACCAGCCGTGAGCTCCTCATCACGTCAGCTCTGTTGTGCTTTCCTTTACGTTGTCTCACCAACCACACGAAGAGACCATGGAAATCTGCCGGTTCACGGGTGCTCAGATTGGTGTAGGAGCCATGGATATGCACCCACGTGAGGGCAGCGTTCTTGTGGGACGGACACGCCCTGGAAGCTGTGCTTCTCTTTCTTCCCTTGACTCGTGCTCACAGATGTTTCAGGAGGGACATGCACAAGAAGAAGCATTGCAAAAGTTTCCGTGTCACTGGCCTTGTGTCTGGACCCATGACACCCTCATTTGTCTTGCAACCATCCCTGAGTGTGAGTGTAGATCACGTATTTGTTGACCGTGCGGCCCAGCAGCAGCAGAACTCCCCAAGTCTGTGGTCTCTGGTCAAGGCTGCCAGGAGCTCACCGGAACGTGCACAGGGTCAGGACGCCTTAGGAGAAGGTGTGCTTTGGGACCTGATCTTGACTTGGGGTCTGCAAGGCGATTCCAGGAATCAGCTCCCCTTAGGAAGCTGCCAGGTTGTGGGGTTGTTGGTGGCTGTCTTCGTGGTTGGGAAAGAGCATCTTCCAGGACAGGTTGGCTGTCTCTGCGGTGTGGACAGTGTCTCATTCCCGACCATGCTCAGATGCACTGGTGGCCTGCGTGGTCTCGAGCTGATCCACACTGATCACAGAGGGACCTCGGCATTGTCTGTGACGTTCTTCACATTCAGACTCTCGTGTGGCTGAGTCCCACCTCCTGCCTCTCCGGAGCTGCTCTTCTTTATTTAAATATGCTGCTTCATGTAGGAAATAAGCTGCACCGTGAACCAGTCATTAATTCCAGAAAAGGAATTCTCCCCTTCTAACTCTTGGACTGAACAGAAGCCTCATTTTGTGAAAGGTGAGTGTATGAGTCTGTTGCACGTGTACTCACAAGTGCTGGAGGTAGGATCACAATGTCCATGGAGCAGAAAGATACTTGGAGTTGGTGGTGCCCTGGGAGCTGGGGTCCAGGCGCATTGCAGCTGCGTCCTCTGTGTCTCGGGAGGGTGTCTCAGACACTGCAGGGCCGGGTCAAGGATGTGCGCAGCTGGCCCCGACTTCTTCTCACCCCGATCTGGTGGCCATCCGAACCCCTTAGCCTCCCTGCCTTCCTTCTCTTATAGACTCAGCTGCAGACTTAAATGGGTGTAAAATTGTAAGTCGGGGGCGGGCTGGGACTGCAGGCATCTCACCTGGTTTCTGGCATGGTCCCCTCCCCATGTGTGGGCATCTCAACTCCAGTGTCTTGCGCCATATCAACCTGAGCCACCTGTACTATTCCTCCAGCTGTATCTTCACATTTCCATGTGTCTAATTAGCAGGAGATCTACGGTTTGTGCTCTGCATTTTGTTTCAAGCACAGAGCGTCTGTGTAAGCTGAGAGAAAATGAGGGAGTCAGACAGTTCGATGTGACCCTACAGTCGTTGAAGGAACCACTGCAGACACCCAACCACGTCCCCCACATACTTCTGCCTCTATGAGCAGGTGGTTGCAGCTACTACAGGGCAGAGCAGTTCATCTACTCCTGCTTAGCTCTTAATCACAGCTTACTTGATTAAACATAATAAAATGTGATGAAGGGTTGTAAAAAAAAATCTCAGTGAAATCGTTAGTTACCTAAGGGCATCAGTTGGATTTTATATTTTCTTTTCCCTTCCAAAAAAGAAATCAAAAAACAAAAAACAAAAACATATGGCAAATTGTTTTCGGAAAGACATTCTAAAGTAAACAAAAACATCAAGCTGCACAAGCAGCAAAACATCCGGAAACAATAAGCTCGAGGATAAGGAAACTCAGACGCAGGGACGTGGCAGAGAGTAAGGGAGAAGGCGCGGGGTCCAGTCAGAGGTAGGAGGAGCACGTCTGCAAAAGCAAGTGGATTGGGCAAAATCCAGCAGAACTCACGTGGCTGCGTCCCAGCTGAAGTGTTGAAGGGAGCAGGTAGAGGTGGTGGAGGGTGTGGGGCTCGCCTACTGTCCACCTGCAGCGGAAGGCGGCTAGCTCTGCACCCCACGCAGAATTCGTCTGCGAGCACGTGGGAAGGTGCAAGTGGAATCCATCAGCTCCATCCCAGGATGCCTCTGCATGTGTCCAGGGTTAGAAATTCCCTCCAGGTTCAAGTAGTATATGGTCTACTGACCCGCATCTGAGGTACTAAGCCAGCACAGAGCCCTCTGCTCAGGGACCTGGGCCCTCCACTGTGTGGCTGGGCACCACTGGATGTATCAGCCACACAAGCCTTCAAGCAACAGTCCTGGAGGCCAGAAGTCCAAGCACCAGGTACTGGCAGGCTCGGTTCCTTCTGGAGGCTCTGGGGAGCACCCATGCCCTGCCTTGCTTCTGCTGGTGGGGGTGGTTGGAAACCCTCGGCGTTCTTGGCCTGTGGCTGTGTCTCTCCCATGCCTGCCTCTGTCCTTGTGTGGCCATCTTATGTCCCTGTGTTTGAATTTCCCTCTTCTTGCAAGGACACCAGTCACTGGGCTAGGCCTACCCTATCAGCCTGACTTCATCCTAATTCATCTGCAAGGGACTTTTTCCAAAAAGAACTCACATTTGCAGATACTGGGGGGTTAGGATCTGATCATGTCTTTTTGGGGAACACAGCATTGGGCATTTGAACAATCTCTGAGCCACAGAATGTCTGCAAGGATTAAATGAAGAAATAGGTCTCACTACAGTGCCTGGAACAATGTTAGCCTCTTTTATTCTTTAATTTTAACCTTTTGAATGCTTGAATAGAAAACTCCCACTTTTTATTAAATGATCTTAATATTGTAATTATAAACAAATATTATTTATGTATTCACTAAATATTATTGAATAAAATAATAGGAATTCAGTAATGCTAATGAGTCACATGTTATTGCGGTAATAGGTGCTTTCTGATTGAGGAGGCAGCTCTGGGCTCTGGACCACAGGCCCAGACTCTCGGAGATGGGCAGCCGGTAAGTGCACCTTCAAGGACGGGCTGGCGCGGGGTCAGGTGCACCCCTGCCCGGGACTGCAGGGTGAGAGCCGGCTGAAGCCAGCAGCAGGGACTGCAGACAGACAGAGTAGGTCCCCTGCCACGGGCACTGCTCCTTGGCCCCGCAGGGAGAAGCTGGTGGGACAGACGTGGTCGCAGAGTGCGCCCCAGCGGGTGGGGGACAGGAGGGCGCTGGGCCTTGAATCCACCCAGAGACAGTCCACGCAGCGAAGCTGAGGCTTCTTCGTCCATTCCACATGATTCTTGTGTCATCCTTACAACATAACGGCAGTACATCCTACTGCTTGGTGACCGCTCAGGCCAGGCCTGTGGCCATTTGATGTCTCCACAGTCTACCTTCATCCTAAGTGCTGGGATAGAGTCTTCTGTCGCTGACTGGCATCATATCTGAGTATGAACCTGTCACCTGTCATCCATCTATCATGTACCTATCGACAAATCAATCTATGTTTCTATCATCTATCAATCATCTGTCATCTATCATCTATCAATCAATCATCTATCTATCTATCTATCTATCTATCTATATCTATCATCATGTGTCTATCTATCTAACACAACCCTGAACTTCTCTGCACAGTCTGTGACCATGGTCCTCAGTTCAATCTCATGACCATCGCCGGGCTGAGTGGCTAAGATGAGTGAGCTAAGTGACAGTCCTGGGGAGTGTTTGAGCACATGGGCTCTGGGTCAGCGAGCCTGGGTCTCCATTGGTCTCCCCACGTGATTCATCTTCTGCTCACAGCATTTGAAAGGATTTGAGATCAATGCTTACCTTTTGGGGCTGCTCAGAGGAGTGAAGGGAGAGGCCCTGAGGCAGGTGGCTATAATGCAGCATCTGCATATGGCTGCTGTTTGACCTTATTTATCTCTGTCATACACACACTACTGTCTAGTTGTGCCTGGGAATATTCCAGCATGATGGTCTGAGAGCCTTTAGTCAAATGAATCTATAGAAAGAAAATAGGTAGATGTGATTTTTCCAGGGCCTTTAAATTTTGTAGCCTTTGGCTCACATTAATAATCCATGTTGGCCAGATTCACGAACTACATTGCCTACCCACTTATGGCTTCCACCAAGTCCCAGATGAGGCAGGAGCTGAAAGGTTCCTGGCTGTTATCCATGAATCCTGGCCTCTGGTCAGTAGAAGACAGAGTCCCTAATTCCTTTCCCATAGCCAGCAAGGCCAGACTTGGTGAATATTATCCACCATTTTCTGATGCATGAAAAGGAAAAAAAAACAGAAACAAAAAACACATGAAGTCAGACAAAAAATAGTAAGTTGTGCTGAGTAAAAAGCAAGGCCTCAGAGTCAGAAGTAACAGGTGTTCAACAATGGTTGGCCTTGATGTGACCCTTCTGAGCTCCCATTTCAGGGAGGTCATGGTTTGACCTCCATATCAACTCCCTGTCAGACTACTCATTGAGAAATAGACACGTAGCACTCCTTAATTCCTCTTATTTTTCCTGGAATGTTTAAGTGGAATATTAAGTCAAAATATGACATTATTCCATTATTTACTTGAAGAATGCATTTGGTGCTTTATAGGTTTGCTCACATATTTAATATTCCAGTTATAGAATACTATGTGTATGGGGACCAAGTATGAAAGTGGAAATTTTCTCAGGGAACTAAGTGGAGGTTATGCCAGCTACATACTGAAACATAATAAAATATTCTCAAATATTTCTTTACCACATATCTTAAAATTATCATGGTATGTGTTAGGATCCTAATTGTTTGAAAGCATATTCACTTTATGTCTGTTATGATAGTTTACTATGAATAAATGTAGACCCCCACAGATAAAGGGAAGCCTTTTGTTTTTTCCTGCCCATTTTAAAGATGAATTTAACTCAGAAGTTGCATCAGAAGGTGGTCATTTTATAGGCATAACCTAGCACAAGCTTCAATGGCCATGCATGATGCATCACCACTCCCTCAAGAGGTAACCACGAGTCAGTCATCAGGTGGCGCATTCTGCCGTCACCCCACAAGGGTGGGCCAGGATCCGCCCCCTCTGAACACGGGCTCCCTGATACGGTGATGCCACTGATCGTAATACACTGAGGTACATGTTTATCTTGTGTATTTTTTCAAATAAAAAAGTAACATTGCATAGTGGGAGTCAAATAGAGAAGTTTTATGGAATTTTTACAAAGGGATGAAAGAAATACAAGGTTAAAATTATTTGGCACAACAGAATCTTATAAGACTGTCCACTCCTTCTCTTAAGAGTATGTTACCAAGGGGCGCCTGGGTGGCTCAGTCGTTGAGCGTCTGCCTTCGGCTCAGGTCATGGTCCCGGGGTCCTGGGATCGAGCCCTGCGTCGGGCTCCCTGCTCCGCGGGAAGCCTGCTTCTCCCTTCCCCCTGCTTGTGTTCCCTCTCTCGCTGTGTCTCTCTCTGTCAAATAAATAAATAAAATCTTTAAAAAAAAAAAAGAGTATGTCACCAAATACAAAAAAACAGAGTCTTAAATACAGAGAACAAACTGATGGTCACTGAAGGGAGAGAGAGTGGGGGGCGGGGAGAGATGATGGGGATGAAGGGGTGCACCTGCCACGATGAGCCCCGGGGGATGTAGGGAGGTGTTGGGTCACTGTATGGTACGCCTGACACTAATATTACACTCTGTGTTAACTATACTTCCAAAAAGGCTCTGTTCGTTTTACAAAACATGGAGGTATGAATATTGGGAAAAAGAAAGAAAAAAGTGACATGCTTTGATCATCCCATCCGATTTCCATCACGGCCATGCCCAATGCACTTATGACGTCATCCCTCATCATTTCCTCACAGTGCTCTGGGACATGCTACTGTTAGACGGGTCCTGGAACACTGCCTTTCAAATTCTCCCTCACCCTGGGTCCTGAGGATGGGACCATGAGGACCAGAGCCATTTGCCCAGGTCATTCTGCAAACCATCAGAAGTAAACCTCTCACCATTAAACATTTACAACCACCTCATAATTGACTGGGAACCTGAGACACAAGAACCAGGTGCTGTCCATGCTCTGCGAGGCTGGGGAATACGCACACTGACGATGACTACTGAACTCATAAGTGATAATAGCAAGGTCTCAGGATACAAGGTTAACATATGAAATAAATTGCTTTCCTATGCAATAGCAGTGAACAATTGAACTTCGAGACTGAAAACACAGTATCAGTTACCATAGCACCAAATAAAATGAAGTGCTTAAGTATAAATCTAACAAATGTGTACAGAATGTTTATGTGGAAAACTACAAAACTCTGATGTAAGAAATCAGAGAAGTTCTAAATAAATGGAGGAATGTTACACATCCATGGATTGGAAGACCCAATATTGTAAAGATGTTAGTCTTTTCAGCTTGATCTACACTTTCAACACCAGCCCAATCAAAGTCCCAGTAAGCTAGTTTGTAGATATAGACAAATGCATTTTAAAATTGATATGTTAAGTGAAATAAGTCAATCAGAGAAAGACAATTATCATATGGTTTTGCTCATATGTGGAATATAAGAAATAGCACAGAGGATCATAGGGGAAGGAGGGAAAACTAAATGGGAAGAAATCAGAGAGGGAGACAAACCATGAGAGACTATTGACTCTGGGAAACAAACTGAGGTTGCGGAAGGGGAGGTTAGTGGGGGGATGGGGTACTGGGGGATGGGCATTAAGGAGAGCACATGACGTGATGAGCCCTGGGTGTTATATGTAACTAATGAATCATTGAACACCACAACAAAAACTAATGATGTACTATATGTTGGCTAATTGAATTTAAATAAAAAATAAGGAACTTATAAAACTCAAAACCCGAAAAATAAATCATCCCATTTAAAAAAAAATGAGCAGAAGACATGAATAGACATTTTTCCAAAGACATATAGATGGTCAGCAGACACATGAAAAGATGCACAACATCACTGGCATCAAGAAAATACAAAACAAAACTACAATGAGATTTCACCTCACCCCTGTCAGAATAGCTAATATCAGGAACACATGAAACAACAGGTGTTGGTGAGGATGTGGAGAAAGGGGAACCCTGTTGCACTGTTGGTGGGAATGCAAACTGGTGCAGCCACTCCGGAAAACAGTATGGAGTTTCCTCAAGGAGTTAAAAATAAAACTCCCCTACCCTATGATGCAGCAATTGCATTACTAGGTGTTTACCCAAAGAATACAAAAATACTAATTTGAGGGGATATATGAACCCTGATGTTTATAGCAGCACTATCCACGATAACCAAATTATGGAAAGAGCCCATATATATACATTATGGAATATTACTCAGCCATAAAAAAGAATGAGCTTTTACTTTTGCAATGATGTGGATGGAGCTAGAGAGTATTATGCTAAGCAAAGTAAGTCAGTCAGACAAAGACAAACACTGTATGATTTCATTCTATGTGGAATTTAAGAAACAAAACAAATGATCATAGACAGAAAAAGGAAAGAGAGGTAAACCAAGAAAATGACTCTTAACTAGAGAACAAACTGATGGTTACCAGATGGGAGATGGGGGGGATGGGTTAACTAGGTGATGGGGACTAAGGTGTGTATTTGTTGTGATGATCACCCTATGCTGTGTGTAAGTATTGAATCACTAGATTGCACACCTGAAACTAGTATTATACTGTATGTTAACTAACTGGAATTTAAATAAAAACTTAAAAAATGTATACTCCAAAAAATAAATAAAAAATAAAATTGATATGTCAAGGCAAAAAATCCAGACCAACACCATACTGAAAAGAACAAAGTTGGGGAACCGTAGTACCTAATTTCAAGATTTACTATAAAGCTACAGTAATTAAGACAGCATAGTATTGACAGGAGAATAAGCATTTGGATTGATGGAACAGAACATAGAGGATCCAGAAATAGACCCACACACATATAGTCAACTGATCTTTGACAAAGGAGAAAAGGCAACTCAATGGAGAGGACAGTCTTATAAACAAATGGTGTTGGAACAATCAGAAGACCATGTGCAAAAAGAGGAGTCTAGATACAGACCTATACCTTTTGCAAAAATTAAATCAAGATGAATCATAGACCTAAATATTCACATATATGAATATATAATATACAATATATAAGTGTGCATGTGCATATATATACATATGTATACTCAAAGTACTCAGAGTATTTTACATCCTGAAATACTGCAAAAGATATAAAGAGTGAAGGTAACTAATGGTCATGGAAGGGAACCAGATAGGACTTGTTAGGATATGCCAACCATCCAGAGCGAAACCCCACACACCAGCACTCTGGAGATGAGCAGACAGTAAATGAAATGAATGTAAAATTTTGCTAAAGCATTTATTTTGCTGGGGGGAAGATAAAATTATAGCAATTAATGTATAAACAAGCACAAGTATGGCTTTTAAGTTTAGGGGAATCAAAATCAATATAAAAAGCAAATCTTTAAAAATAAATTTCAGGGGTGCCTGGGAGGCACCTGGGAGACAAATGTCTAGCCGTTGCTATCAGCTCAGGTCATGATCTCAGAGATGTGAGACCAAGCCCCACAGTGTGCTCCAGGCTGGGCATGGAGCTTGCTTGAGTCTTTTTCTCCCTCTGCCCCCCTACCCTACGCATGCTCTAAATAAATAAATAAATAAACAAACAAATAAATAAAAATTTCATCCAACTAGGGGATTTTGGGAAAAGAGTAATTAAGAAACAAACTGTAAAGTAAGCTTTTAAAAAGTGCAACAGAATGATAGAAAAATATTATAATAATACTTATAATTAATATGAATTAATTTCTCAATTAAAATAAAAAATTTTTAATAATAGATTAACAAGAAAAAATGAGCCAACAAAATATTGGGTAAAACAAACTGAAAAGGGTACAGTTAGGTTGAAAATAAAAGGATGTTAAGAGATAAGCAAAATGTAATAAAATAAAAGCAATATAACAAACTATACATCTTGAATAAAATTTAATTCAAAATGCTACAGTGAAAGACAGAGAGAAGTTGAATTCCAGTAAAAGAAATATTGGACAGTAACAAATAAATACAGTAAGTATATATATGTATATATATATATACATTTATATACATATTATTGTAAGAAAGTATTTAAACCAACAACTTAGAGAATTTCATGTAAAAATATTATCAATATTTGTATTTGGGTATTTTATAAACACTTTTCAGATTCAGTAGATTAAAAATATATATTCAGATAATACAATTACAAAATGAAGCTATTAAATATATATTTGAATATATATGTAAATATATACATAAAAAATATATATATAGTGAAAGCACCCTATTTAGTTCTGGAAGACTATTTGGGGATACAGTGAGAATCATTAACTACATAGACACAATTTGTAGATTTTTATGTATCTGAATCAGGCCAGAGAAACACAAGAGGCAGAATGGTGGCCATTAAAGAGCATGTAAATATTATTGACCTTGACAATATAATTCAGTGGCAGTTTTGAGAAAAGTAAAGATGCACATATCCTGACTACTTAAAATGAACTCAGAAGATACGCACATGAAGAAGTTAAATGTAGGCATTTTACTTAATTTTAATGGTAAACGAGAGAAAAAGATAAAATTTTTGGCAAACAAATCACACGAATGTAATGAACCATGAGAGACGATGGACTCTGAGAAACAAACCGAGGGTTCTAGAGGGGAGGGGGCGGGGGGAGGGGTTAGCCTGGTGATGGGTATTAAAGAGGGCACGTTCTGCGTGGAGCACTGGGTGTTATACGCAAACAGTGAATCATGGAACACTACATCAAAAACTAATGCTATAATGTATGGTGGTTAACATAACAATAAAAAAATTTTTTTAAAAATCACAAGAATGTAGAACGGGTGATAGAGGGTGAACAAGACAGTAAACCATCCCTTTATGTTAATTAACTAAAAGTCAACAGTATGTTTGGTCTACTTTTGTATTCTTTGTGTTAGAATGATGCCAGCACACAAATATTTGAATGAGTGAGTACAACAGAAATAACAATAAATTTGGTTAATAGTATTCAACTTCTACATTGAACTTGGCAGTGTGGCTGGCTAGTTGCTCTCAGTCCTGAGGTAAAACACATAAATCCTAGGACAGACTTTGAATGTTGCTGGCTTCAAAACATAGAGGAGAGATCTTGAACAGTTGTAAGAAAAATGAGAGAGAGAAATACCTGAGTGTAATGAGTTGGGACTGGATCTGCTGAAAAAACAAGAGAGGAATTGTTGCTAAAGGCAAATGTCAGAAATTTCAGAAAACCAAGCCTTCGGCTAACCCAGAGATAGAAACAGAAGGCTAGGACTCCTGTGCAGAGCCAAGAGCCTCCAGGGTTTAGGATAGTCCCAGGTGGAAGCATACCAGACTCCCGGCAGATGGTGAAAAACTTTCTCCTCCGACCTACACCTACCTCAGGGCACCCTAGCCCACCAAGATCAAGCAAGACTTACCAACTGAAAAACTACAGAAACAAAACCAGACTCAGACACCAAAAAATGCAGGTTTGGGGTTTGTCAGATGCAGAATAATACAACCACTATGGAATGACTAAAACAATCAGCAATATTACCACAAAGATGACTGACAACAAAAGACTATCAGGAATCACAGGAAATAGCTGAAAATTAAGAAAAAACAGGTAGAACTGCTGGGAAAACTCTATCCAAAAAAAAAAAAAAAAGCTCAACTGGTGGAAAAGAGTTTTGCTTTTGGCAACCCATAATTAAGTTGTTTCAGATCAGCCCTCCTTCCAGAGCTCCTGCCATAGCTAGAAAATATACAAACACTATAGGTGTCCAAGAGTTCCCAATGCTATGAGAATTTGTGGTGACAGGGTTTGGAACAAAATAAAACCTAATGAGACTGGCATTGGGGTCACCTTCCCCTAATTATAAATTCTAAAAGGAATGTCTGAGAAGCTAAGAAGCTGAGGAGCATTGGTGGCAGTTTAGTGGAGCTAAAGAGGACCACCTGCTGAACCCTGGAGACACAGCTCCCGATGAGTTTGCCGGGGTTGGTGTCTTTGCATCGCTTCCTGCTGCCAGTGGGCTAGTTCGAACTTTGACAGCCTCCTTAAAGCAAACACAAGCTCAGTGGACCACTTTGAGCCAAATGGGCTCTTACGGAATACGTTTCTGTGAATGCTACCTACAGAATTGCTGTCTTTGGGGATGAATACCTGAACACACTCAGCATGGGGGACCGCTTGGTAAACGTGCTTTTCCCTTCACATGCCTCCAGACCCTTGATGCTTAAAACAATGAAATGATTAGGGAAGTTATCTTTATGGGGCAGAAGGGAGTACATTTCGAGGTGTTCGTGAGGCGAGGGATGAAGATGTGATATTCACACTCCATTCATAATCCAATGTGGAAATAGAAATGCAAAGACAGACATGAAAGGGGGAGCAGAGAGTGCCCAGCAGGTCCACTTCAGGATGGTTAAGGCAGGCCCTGGAAGGATGTGATATTTAAGCTGAGACACAGAGGAGAAAGGAGATAATCCAGGCTAGGAGGGAATGCAAAGACAGGCACAGAGGCCATGGAGGGGGAATGGGCACCCACGGGGGCGGTCTGGCAGAGGGGGGATGGGCACCACATGGTCCCACTGGTGGAGGGGGGATGGGCACCCACGTGAGTGCACAGGCAGATGGCCAAGCGTGGCTCCTGTTCGTGGGGCTCTGGGTTGCAGCCCCGGCCCCTGCTACACCTCACCCTGCATCACTACCCTCTGCAGCGACGGGAAAACCTGTGAGCTCTCATTGCTGGAAGCAGACGTAAAGTCAACAATGAGAAAACGGGGTTATCTCGGAATAAGAAAGGGACAGTGTGACATTTAAACAAATTAGCACTACCAACCAGTTTTACAGGTTAACATAAAGTAAATGTAACACTAGCTGTCAATGAGTGATCCATGAGAGATATTTGGAAGGTCTTTAGTTAAACAATAGGGTTTAACCAGTGTGATCTCTGCAAATATTAAGAGACAAAGCTGGAAAGAGAAGCCATAATGGCCCTCTTTCTCTCTGTGGCCTCAGACTTGCTTCCATGTCTTGTTCTTATAACCTTCAAGGGCCATTGTACATCCTTCTCATAAACTATTTGCTCATTGTCGCTCATGGTTTCGGTCTGCTTTGTACATGTCTAGGGGACAGTTAAACATTAGGGAATCAGGCCTTTACATGAGATATAACTTGCAAAATTTCCTGTTATTGTCTTTTGATTCTTCTCATGTGTTCTCTGCTGTGCCATTGGCATTTCTTTTTAATGTAAATAAAGTTAAGTTTTATGACTCTTTTTACAGAAAATCTCTGGATTTTGAATCACGGTTTGCAGACTTCCCCTGGAACGTTTTCTTGCCTTCCCTCCTAGCAGCATCGGCAGGGAGCAGGGCATTAGGATTTCTTGCCTGTTTGGAGCAGCTTTTCTGTGGGGCTCTCCTGGCTGCCCTCCCACAGAACCACACAGCGGGACTGCGGGTCTGGAAACAGCCCTGTGATGTTCACCCTCACTCAGTGATTTAAAGCACTGCTCCTAATTGGAGCAGATGCTGCTCTAAGCAGCAGTAAAATCAATGTGATACCGTTAACTCTGATTATCACCCCACATGCACCGTGATTTAGGAGTTTAAGACAGAACAATTGCAAAAAGCTAACTCACGTACAGACTTACTCCAACAGCTTCCTGTGCCGGCTTGTGCTGGCCACGGGGTCTCTCTGCAGCCCTGGGAGACTTGCCACAAACACCTGTTCTTATGCCACTGTGAGGGTGAACACCATTCCAGAGATGTTCCCAGGAGCTCTCCTGGACGGTGTGTGTGCCCAGCCTGCTCACTTACACACTGGGCATTTGCAGCTGGCAGACCTCCAGCTCTGTCTGGAACTTTCTCAGCTCCATGTTTGATTGCTTAACTTGGTAATATATTTTCTTTTTTAAAATATTTTATTTATTTGAGAGGGAGAGCATGCACATGAGTGGGGGGAGGGGCAGGGAGTGAGGGACAAGCAGACTCCCCGTTGAGCAGGGAGCCCTATACAATGCTTGATGGATCCCAGGGTCCCAAGATCAAGACCTGAGCCGAAGTCAGATGCTTAACCGACTGAGCCACCCAGGCGCCCCTGCAATGTATTTCCAAATCAAGAAGTGTGATGTCTCCATCTTTGTCTTCTTACTTAAGATTGCTTGGCTATTTGGGGTCTTTTGTAGTTCCATACACATTTTAGAACTGTATCTTCCATTTCTGTATAGGCTGTCATTGGAATTTAATAGGGACTTCATAGAATCTATAGACGGCTTTGGACAGTATGGACATTTTAACAATATTAATTCTTCCAACCCATAAACTTTTATGTCTCTCCATTTATCTGTGTTTTCTTTAATTTCCCTTATCAATGTTTTATAATTTTTAGTGTGTAAGTCTTTTACTTCTTGGTTAATTAATTCCCAAGTATTTTATTCTTTTTGTTGCTATTGTGGATAAGATTTTTAAAATTTCCTTTTTAGATAATCCATCGTTTGTGTATGAAAACATGATATTTTTATATGTTAATATTTTACCCTGCAACTTTACTGAATTTGTCTATTCAAAAACTTTTGTTGTTGTTGAGTCCTTAGGGTTGTTCCTACAGACATGATTATGCCATATACAAACAGAAATAATTTTATTTCTTCCTTTCCAATTTTTCTTGCCTAATTGCTCTAGCTAGGACTTCTGGTACTATATTGAATAAAGTGGTGAGAGTGGACGGCTTTGCCCTGCACTGGATCTTACAGGAAAAGAAAGCTTTCCGTTTTTCCCCATCGATCCCACTGTGAGCTGGAGCCCGGAAGTGTAGTGAAGGAGAAAAGTATTCCATGTGCGGCAGTGATGCTGAGTCTGAGGCAGGGCCATGCAGTGGCACTCATCTTTTTTCTAAAATATCTAAACTTAACCTTACATTGTGATTGATTTTTTTTTATATGGACAACTGAAAAATAGCTTCCATTTATTGAGAGAGAACTGTAAGCCAGCCATATACAGTGTACTTTATAATAAATCGTCTCTCTTGATCTTTACAAGTGATTTGAGAGGGGAGGAAACTGAGGCCTATAAAAGCACAATTAAGTCACCTGGAGTCAAAGAACAAATAAGTAGCAGAACTAGAATTTGAACACAAGCCTGATTCCAAATAAAACCCATACTTTTAACCATTACTCATATTGGCTCTCAACCAACAATAAATGAGTCCATAGACAAACAACAGCTATTGTAGAAGTCAGTTTGGGATGAAGGAAATTCCTCCCCTAATCATTCCTGACTGTGCTGCCGTCTGATTATTTGGGTGTTTGGTTGGTTTTTTTTATTTTTAACATTATAAAGTGGATAAACATAGCAAGAAACAAAAGCCATGGCTATTGTTTGAGAGCAGTTAGTCTATACCACTGCCTTAATGACATTCAGGACTATAAAATGTGCTGCCTGGCTAAATTCTCATGGAAATTTTTTTACATGTAACCTGTGCTCACAATATCTGAATGTAAGGAACACCTAAATTCTGTGACTTTCAGGTCCCAAAGAGTACTAATGGATACCAAATTAAATTATTTGAAAATAAATTCTACTTCATTGACTGGATCCTAACGGTAGGTATTAAGGAAACCATATAAACCCTTGAGTTTGCTGAGTCAGAAGGGCGTTTTTCGTTATTGTACATTAATAACTCAAGCTATCTTCATAGCCGACTTTCAAGATAACTTAAAGGTGCCTGGAATCCTTGAACTAACTTTCTATGTTAAATTGGTTTGGACCCAGATGCAGAGACTAACAATCATACCATTTAAACACAGAACAAAATCAGCCGGGAATAGCAACCCTTGGATGCCTGACTTGAAGATGTAAGCAGGAATTAGTGATTACTTCAAATGGCTGGAAGATCCCAGAGGAAAATTTGCGGGACTCTTCATTCCATTTTGCCCTGAACACCGAATTGTTAGTACAAATACCTGGCAACATCAAAATACAGGTGCAGATTTGGAATATATAAAGCCTCAGTTTGGTCTCTTTATATTTTAACTGCATTTCACTATGTTGAGGTTCAAGATGAAATACTTGCATTTTAATGTCACATTTGCCAGATTTCCAAACCTCTAAGCACAAAATCCTCAGGCTTCATTTCTTTGCTTGCCGGGAAATCCTGGTAGCACTGAGACAAAAGTTAGAAGTTATGAAGTGAGATTATACTTGATTGGGAACAAAAAAAGTCCTATGTCCAGAAATGCAGATGTGCACAGCAGTCCTAGGGGAATGTTGGTATTTGATCTCCAAGTCTTAAAGGTTCATGTTCCCAAGGTTAAGAGATGCAGAGAGCCAGCTTTTATTTGTAACTAATGCTGAAATTACTCTAGATATTCAAGAAGTATTACATTACAAATCACTCAACTTTGGAAGTCCTATAGCTAGTGAGTTACAAATATCACTGTGTGAGGGAAAGGGGCAATAGGTGAAGGACATCATTCATAAACTTAATTTATACTGTTGCAGTGTGATCATGCATATGCTGTGTGAGTGTTTTCGTTCCAGTGAGAAAAGGAAAAGAGAGCATAAGAAGTCCATGAGTCAAGACCCCAACTAAAAGAACTAGGAAGTAAAGACCTCCTTGTCTAGGGGAATTGGGGTGGGGATGGGGGCAGAGTGCAGGAGTCAGCTCAGGCTACAATCTCTTCCTTCTTTTTCTAATGTCTAACATCATGAGCTGAGGCAAGTCCCATATTTATTGAGCAAGAAAGGCTCCCATTTAACTAAAAGTGAAAGCTAAAGCCTAGGTATTCACAAAATAATATCCTTGAACAAACAGGGTACCTATGGCCATCTATGTAAAAGATACACATAGAAGACATTTCACCTCAAGGGGGGATCTTTGGTGGAACCAAATCTAATATTAAAATCAAGAATAGTTAGAGGCATTAATGTGTCACACAGCTGCCTTTTTCTTTTAAATTTAATAAACTGTATTCTTATAACAGGTACTTTCTACTCTGCTATAGCTAATTGGACTTCCTTTTTGGCTAGACACTTTTTAATTTTTATAATTTTTTTAAGTAAGCTCAACACCCAATGTAGGGCTTGAACTCATGAACCCCAAGATTATGAATCACATGCTCTACTGACTAAGCCAGCCAGGCACCCCTAGAACTTTTTCATTTTAAACTAAATAATGATCTGATATTCTTTTTTTTTTTTTTTTGGACAATAACTTTGTTTCCAACAACAAAGAGAAAAGGGATAAATCTGTGTTGGTGGCAGGAGTAAGCTATTGTAGGTAAAATTTACCTTTCGTAACTTTTTCTTTTTTTTTATCATTGGTTTTTAATGTAGTGTTCCATGATTCATTGTTTGTGCATAACACCCAGTGCTCCACGCAGAACATGCCCTCTTTAATACCCATCACCAGGATAACCCATCCCCCCCAGAACCCTCAGTTTGTTTTTCAGAGTCCATCATCTCTCATGGTTCGTCTCCCCCTCTGATTCCCCCCTTCATTCTTCCCCTCCTGCTATCTTCTTCTTCTTTTTTTTTTTTTTTAACATATATTGCATTATTTGTTTCAGAAGTACAGATCTGTGATTCAGCAGTCTTGCACAATTCACAGCGCTCACCATAGCACATACCCTCCCCAATGTCTATCACCCAGTCACCCCATCCCTCCCACCCCCACCACTCCAGCAAACCTCAGTTTGTTTCCTGAGATTAAGAAATCCTCGTATCAGTGAGGTCATATGATACATGTCTTTTCTGATTGACTTATTTCACTCAGCATAACACCCTCCAGTTCCATCCCCGTCGTTGCAAATGGCAAGATCTCATTCCTTTTGATGGCTGCATAATATTCCATTGTGTATATATACCACTTCTTTATCCATTCATCTGTCAATGGACATCTTGCCTCTTTCCACAGCTTGGCTATTGTGGACATTGCTGCTATAAACTGGGGTGCACATACCCCTTCGGATCCCTACATTTGTATCTCTGGGATAAATACCCAGTAGTGCAATCCTGGATCGTATGGTAGCTCTCTTTTCAACTGTTTGAGGAACCTCCATATTGTTTTCCAGAGTGGTTGCACCAGCTTGCATTCCCACCAACAGTGTAGGAGGGTTCCCCGTTCCCCACATCCCTGCCAAAATCTGTCATTTCCTAACTTGTTAATTTTAGCCATTCTGGCTGGTGTGAGGTGGTATCTCATTGAGGTTTTGTTTTGGATTTCCCTGATGCCGAGTGATGTTGAGCACCTTTTCATGTGTCTGTTGGCCATTTGGATGTCTTCTTTGGAAAAATGACTGTTCATGTCCCCTGCCCATTTCTTGATTGGATCATTTGTTCTTTGGGTGTTGAGTTTGATAAGTTCTTTATAGATTTTGGATACTAGCCCTTTATCTGATATGTCATTTGCAAATATTTTCTCCCATTCTGTCGGTTGTCTTTTGGTTTTGTGGACTATTTCTTTTGCTGTGCAAAAGCTTTTTAACTTGATGAAATCCCAATAGTTCATTTTTGCTTTTGCTTCCCTTGCCTTTGGTGATGTTTCTAGGAAGAAATTGCTGCGGCTGAGGTCGAAGAAGTTGCTGCCTGTGTTCTCCTTTAGGATTTTGATGGACTCCTGTCTCACGTTTAGGTCTTTCAAGCATTTGGAGTCTATTTTTGTATGTGGTGTAAGGAAATGGTCCAGTTTCATTCTTCTGCATGTGGCTGTCCAATTTCACCAACACCATTTGTTGAAGAGACTGTCTTTTTGCCATTGGACATTCTTTCCTGCTTTGTCAAAGATGAGTTGACCATAGAGTTGAGGGTCCATTTCTGGGCTCTCGATTCTGTTCCATTGATCTATGTGTCTGTTTTTGTGCCAGTACCATACTGTCTTGATGATGACAGCTTTGTAATAGAGCTGTAAGTCCGGAATTGTGATGCCGCCAGCTTTGCTTTTATTTCTCAAAATTCCTCTGGCTATTCGGGGTCTTTTCTGGTTCCATACAAATTTTAGGATTATTTGTTCCATTTCTTTGAAAAAAGTGGATGGTATTTTGATGGGGATTGCATTGAATGTGTAGATTGCTCTAGGTAGCATTGACGTCTTCACAATGTTTGTTCTTCCAATCCATGAGCATGGAACGGTTTTCCATTTCTTTGTGTCTTCCTCAATTTCTTTCATGAATGTTCTATAGTTTTTGGAGTACAGATCCTTTGCCTCTTTGGTTAGATTTATTCCTAGGTATCTTATGGTTTTGGATGCATTGTAAATGGGATCGACTCCTTGATTTGTCTCTCTTCTGTCTTGTTGTTGGTGTATGGGAATGCCACTGATTTCTGTGCATTGATTTTATATCCTGACATTTTACTGAATTCCTGTATGAGTTCTAGCAGTTTTGGGGTGGAGTCTTTTGGGTTTTCCACATACAGTATCATATCATCTGCAAAGAGTGAGAGTTTGACTTCCTCTTTGCCGATTTGGATGCCTTTGATTTATTTTTGTTGTCTGATTGCTGTGGCTAGGACTTCTAATACTATGTTGAGTAGCAGTGGTGAGAGTGGACATCCCTGCCGCGTTCCTGACCTTAGGGGGAAAGCTCTCACTTTTTCCTCATTGAGAATGATATTCGCTGTAGGTTTTTCATAGATGGCTTTTATGATATTGAGGTAGGTGCCCTCTATCCCTATACTCTGAAGAGTTTTGATCAAGAAAGGATGCTGTACTTTGTCAAGTGCTTTCTCTGCATCTATTGAGAGGATCATATGATTCTTGTTCTTTCTTTTGTTAATATATTGTATCACGTTGATTGATTTGTGGATGTTGAACCAATCTTGCAGCCCAGGGATAAATCCCACTTGGTTGTGGTGAATAATCCTTTTAATGTACTGTTGGATCCTATTGGCTAGTATTATGGTGAGAATTTTTGCATCCATGTTCATCAAGGATATTGGTCTGTAATTCTCCTTTTGGATGGAGTCTTTGTCTGGTTTTGGGATGAAGGTAATGCTGGCCTCATAAAATGAGTTTGGAAGTTTTCCTTCCATTTCTATTTTTTGGAACAGTTTCAGGAGAATAGGTATTAATTCTTCTTGAAATGTTTGGTAGAATTCCCCTGGGAAGCCATCTGGCCCTGGGCTTTTGTTTCTTGGGAGATTTTGGATGACTGCTTCAATTTCCTTAGTGGTTATAGGTCTGGTCAGGTTTTCTATGTCTTCCTGGTTCAATTTTGGTAGTTGATACATCTCTAGGAATGCACTCATTTCTTCCAGGTTATCTAATTTGCTGGCATAGAGTTGCTCATAATATGTTCTTATAATTGTTTGTATTTCTTTGGTGTTGGTTGTGATCTCTCCTCTTTCATTCATGATTTTGTTGATTTGGGTCATTTCTCTTTTCTTTTTGATAAGTCTGGACAGGGGTTTATCAATCTTGTTAATTCTTTCAAAGAACCAGCTCCCAGTTTTGTTGATCTGTTCTACTGTTCTTTTGGTTTCTAGTTCATTGATTTCTGCTCTGATCTTTATTATTTCTCTTCTCCTGCTGGGTTTATGCTTAATTGCTGTTTTTTCTCTAGCTCCTTTAGGTGTAGGATTAGGTTGTATGTTTGAGACCTTTCTTGTTTCTTGAGAAAGGCTTGTATTGCTATATACTTTCCTCTCAGGACTGCCTTTGCTGTATCCCAAAGATTTTGGACAGTTGTGTTTTCATTTTCATTGGTTTCCATGAATTTTTTTAATTCTTCTTTAATTTCCTGGTTGACTCATTCATTCTTTAGTAGGATGCTCTTTAGCCTCCATGTATTTGAGTTCTTTTCGACTTTCCTCTTGTTATTGAGTTCTAGTTTCAAAGCATTGTCATCTGAAAATATGCAGGGAATAATCCCAATCTTTTGGTACCAGCTGAGACATGATTTGTGACCTAGGATGTGATCAGTTCTGGAGAATGTTCCATGGGCACTAGAGAAGAATGTGTATTCTGTTGTTTTGGGATGGAATGTTCTGAATATGTCAGTGAAGTCTGGTCCAGTGTGTCATTTAAAGTCTTTATTTCCTTGTTGATCTTTTGCTTAGATGATCTCTCCATTTCAGTGAGGGGGGTGTTAAAGCCCCCCAGTATTATTGTATTGTTGTTAATGTGTTTCTTTGCTTTTGTTATTAATTGCCTTATATAATTGGCTGCTCCCATGTTAGGGGCATAGATATTTACAATTGTTAGATCTTCTTGGTAGATAGACCCTTTAAGTAGGATATAGTGTCCTTACTCATCTCTTATTACAGTCTTTGTTTTAAAAATCTAATTTGTCTGATATAAGGATTGCCACTCCAGCTTTCTTTTGGTGTCCATTAGCATGGTAAATGGTTTTCCACCCCCTCACTTTCAATCTGGGGGTGTCTTTGGGGCTAAAAGGAGTCTCTTGCAGGCAGCATATTGATGTGTCTTGTTTTTTAATCCAATCTGATAGCCTGTGTCTTTTGATTGGGGCATTTAGCCCATTTCCATTCAGAGTAACTATGGAAAGATATGAATTTAGTGCCATTGTATTGCCTGTAAAGTGACTGTTACTGTATATTGTCTGTGTTCCTTTCTGGTCCATGCTGCTTTTAGGCTCTCTCTTTGTTTTGAGGACCCCTTTCAATATTTCTTGGAGGGCTGGTTTCGTGTTTGCAAATTCCTTTAGTTTTTGTTTGTTCTGGAAGCTTTTTATCTCTCCTTCTATTTTCATTGACAGCCTAGCTGGATATAGTATTCTTGGCTGCATATTTTTCTCGTTTAGTGCTCTGAAGATATCTTGCCAGTCCTTTCTGGCCTGCCAGGTCTCTGTGGATAGGTCTGTTGTCAATCTAACGTTTCTACCATTGTAGGTTACATATCTCTTCTCCTGAGCTGCTTTCAGGATTTTCTCTTTGTCTCTGAGACTCGTAAGTTTTACTATTAGATGTTGGGGTGTTGACCTATTTTTATTGATTTTGAGAGGGGTTCTCTGTGCCTCCTGGATTTTGATGCCTGTTTCCTTCCTCACATTAGGGAAGTCCTCTGCTATAATTTGCTCCAATATACTTTCTGCCCCTCTCTCTTTCTTCTTCTTCTGGGATCCCAATTATTCTAATGTTGTTTCATCTTATGGTATCACTTATCTCTCAAATTCTGCCTTTGTGATCCAGTAGTTGTTTATCTCTCTTTTTCTCAGCCTCTTTATTTTCCAGCATTTGCTCTTCTATATCGCTGATTCTCTCTTCTGCCTCATTTATCCTAGCAGTTACTGCCCCCATTTTTGATTGCACCTCATTAATAGCCTTTTTGATTTCGACTTGGTTAGATTTTAGTTCTTTTATTTCTCCAGAAAGGGTTTCTCTAATAACTTCCATGCTTTTTTCAAGCCCAGCTAGTATCTTTAAAGTCATGATTCTGAACTCCAAGTCCAACCTTGCACTAATGTCCATATTGGGTAGGTCCCTGGGAGACGGTACTACCTCTTGTTCTTTTTGTTGAGGTGATTTTTTTCTTGTTATTTTGTCCAGTGGAGAATAGATGAATGAGAGAACAAAGTGCTAACAGGTTAACAACGTCCCCAGAAAACATACTCTAATCAAATCAGATAAGACCTGAAACCAGGGGAAAAGAAAGGGAAAGAAAGAAAAAAGAAAGAGAAAAAATAAAAAAGAAAGAAAAATATAAAACAAACAAAAACAGAACAAAACAAAAAAAAACCAGAATATGATCAAATATGATCAGGCTGGTGCATAGATCAGTGCCACACACTAGATTTTTGGTGTATTTTAGTCTGTTAGAAGAAAGTGCCTCCTAAAATTTTAAAGGAAGAAAGACTTATATATGTACAAATTAAAGGTTGATATGATGAAGGGATGGAATATGATTGTAAAGATGAAAATTATAAAAAATGTTAAAAAAGGAATTGATAAGAAGATGTTTGAAAAAAGAAAGAAGATTAAAAAAAGGAAAGAAAGAAAAAAAAAAGGAGGGGAGAATATGATCAGGCAGGGGACTAGAACAAAGCCATATACTAGAGATCTAGGGTATATTTTGATATGTTAGAAGAAACTGTATCTCAAAATTTTAAAGAGAGAACAACTTATATATATATATATATATATATATATATGCCAAAAATAAGGGTAACTACTATGAAGGGATAGAATATGACTCTAAAAATGAAAAATAAAAATGATTTTTTAAAAAAAAGGGATTGATAAGATGTTGGTTGAAAAAGGAAAAAGAAAAATTAAAAAAAATTTAAAAAAAATTAACTTTGAAAGACTAATGAATCATGGTAAAAAAACCCATCAATTCTCTGTGCAGTATTCCCCTAGCGCTGGAGTTCTGCCGTTCTCCTTGATCGGTAAACTTGGTCTTGGCTGGCTATTCTTGCTGACCTTCTGGGGGAGGGGCCTGTTGCCATGGTTCCCAAATGTCTTTGCCGGAGGCGGAATTGCCCCGCCCTTGCTGGTCCAGGCTAAGTAATCTGCTGGGGTTTGCTCTCGGCAGCTTTTGTTCCCTGCAAGCTCTCGGTACAGCTTTGGAGGACGAGAGTGAAAATGGTGGCCTCCCAATCTCCGCCCTGGAGGAGCCGAGAACTCAGGGCCCCGCTCCTCAGTGCACCCCCAGAGAAAAGCAGTCAGTCACTCCCGTCTCCCCAGTCTCTGGCCGCACTCCGTGCTCACCCAGCCTGTGACCGAGCATTTCTATCTCTGGCACCTGACCCCATGTGGAGTCTCCAAACCCAGCAGATCCCTGCGGTGCGCTCCCGCGCCGCTCCTCCCGGGGGAGGAAGGGGAGTCTCCCCAGATCTGCCGCTTGTTGGGTCCCTGCTGGAGGAGCAGTGGCCCGACTGGGCTGCGGATCACAGTTTATGGCCACCCCGAGCTGAGACCCCACGCCTCGGCTCCGTCACTGCAGCCGGCTTCCCCGCTCCGATACCTGGGAGCTCTGCCGCACTCAGGCACCCCCAGTCTTTCTGTGCCCCCAAGGGTCCTGGGACCACACTGTCCTGCGAGGGTTCTACCCCCAGCTTAGCCACTGGAGCGATGTCCCTCAGCGGAGCTGACTTCTAAAAGTTCCGATTTTGTCCTCCGTGGCTCTAACACTTGCCAGAAGCGGCCGACGGAGGCCCCTCCCCCACCGTCTATCCTCCCGAATATTGCCTCGGATTCACTTCTCTGCACGTCTATCTTCCAGAAAGCAGTTGTTTTTCTGTTCAGAGAGTTGTTGCTATTCTTTTCTTCGATCTCCTGTTGAGTTTGTAGTTGTTCAGAATGGTTTGATCCCTATCCAGCTGAATTCCTGAGACCAGACGAAATCCAGGTCTCCTACTCCTCCGCCACCTTGCTCCGCCCCTCCTGTAATTGTTTTTTTGTTTTAAGTAGGCTCCATGCCCAGTGCGGAGCCCAATGTGGAGCTTGAACTCACAACCCTAGATTCAAAAACCAAGCTGAGATCAAGAATCGGACACTTAACTGATGGAGCCACCTTGGTGTCCCTGTAATTGAATCTTTTCTAAAAGATTAAAATAATGTCTTCTTAAAAGGATGGTATCTTACTTACCATGGAGAGCACAAATAACAAAAAGAGGGAGTGTGTCAATTATTCCATTTGTGACATTTCTTGAATTAGACATACATTTTTAGTAAGAATATTTTCTTTTCTTTCTGAAGTTAAGAGAGTAACTGTGGAGCTTTATATGAGACTTTAAAAGTTCCATTCCCAAAGACTAAACTGGCATTTTCTAAAATGTGTACAAATGAATGAGCATTGCCAACACTTTACTTCCTTTGGATTCCTGAGTATCTCAGATGAGATTTTCCCACCCTGGCCCTTGTCACTCTTCTGCTAGATGCTCATGTGCATATGTGTGTATGTGTAAATGCACACTTGTGTGGGCACACCTGTGCATAGGATGGAATCATGCTTCATGCCCATTCACCTAACTTTCATGAACACTGTCTCTCCACCTCCCTCAAGGGAGGATTGGGGGAATTTGGCTACACTCACAATATTACCTCTCCTAAACTCTATCCCTCCACATGTATGGCCAGTGTGTCCCTTTTCCTTATCCCAAATGATCCTCATGGGGAGGAAGGAATTAATGTGTGAGGCCAGGGGAAACCTGAGCTCACACAACTGAACACTGGTGAAACAGAAGTCATGTCCAGAGCTCCTAAGGCCAGAGCCCATAATCTATTCCACTCTACCAAATCTTACCCCTGGCAAAGACCAAATATGCAAGCCAAGTGCTTTCACAGAGCAGATTCTCTCTCTCTCTATCCCAAATGTACAATCTTTATGCAGCCCTCATGGAGGAAAAGCTCCGGGTGTGTCTGTGAGGGTGCAGTTTAAGGACGTTTTGTTGGAAATGGAATTTGCCGAGTGCGGAGTTAAGATGCAGAATTTTGTCCCTGATGCAATAGGGAGCCAGTGGATGATTGTGTGATCCAATGAAGATAAGATTTAGAAAGTCTGTAGAAAGTAAACTGCAGGCAAACAAGACAGTAACCAAGAGAAGGGGCCCGGGACAAGTGTGGGTGGCCCCAGTGAGGGCAGAGGACCTACTTTGTCTTCTGTAGCTGCCTTTGCTGTGAGGGCTAGCACAGCCTCTCCTTAGCTACAGTGAGGCAAGGCCATCCTGATGACACTGACACCGAATTTCCGGGGTGTGTCCTCCCGGGGCAGGGCACAATAAGGGATGTCCAAGGGTGCTCTTCCTTTGTGTTCTCAGTTACTCCTGGGAAGAACAGAAGTGAATATGAAAATTAAGGTGAATTTCAGGGGACACATTTGCAGCTCATTATAGTAAGCTACCATTTTTGCCCTGCTCTGATTAAGGAGAACTGCAAGAAAATGACAGAGTGATATTGGAAACACAAGTTTTCATTGCAAACCTAAACCAGCGAGCTATGCGTCATTACCACCACATGCTAGCAGGGAAGAGAGACGGCGTGAGCATGGAATCAGGAAGATGATTACTTCATGGGGCAATTTTTATAACTGTATGATGAAGGAATTGTGTAGCACACCAGCTTCACCTCCAGACATGCACAGGAATAACCAGACTTCAGCCTAAAGTCTTTATTTCTGATCACTTTATTCCTTTCAGGCCCTCCTTGTAATGGGTGAGGCCCACCTGCATTGGTGAGGGCATCTTTGTTACTCAGTCCACTGAGTCAAATGCTAATCTCTTCTGGAAACACCCTCACAGACACACCCAGAGCAAAGGTTTATCACTATCTGGGCTTCCCTGAGCCCAGTCAAGTTGGCACACGAATTTAACCATCACAAAGAACACAGCTCTTTATAGTCATACTATAAAATGCAGTTTGGAAAATGCCTGGCCTCTGCATCAACAGCCATTTTGTGCTTTGTGCATCATTAGAACAAAGTGGGCCCTGCACAAATGATAGAAATATAAGCACTTACACAAAATGTGCAATTGTTGACTCACTTCTACATTTCTCTCCATCCCCCTTGTTTTATATACCTGTGTGGGGAAACGTCTTCAGAAATGCTACTCTATAGTCAGCAGAAAGCAAAGAACTCCACACAAGAATATACATCCCCCAAATATATGGAAATGTGGGAAAGGCACAAAACCAACCATCCCTTTGTTCCCAGTGAAAATACTTGGGATGGCACCTCTTGGAATCACAGGTTGAGAGAAAGAAATGAGGCATAGAACCTGGTGAAGTGGGAGGTGGTAGGAAACACATCTCAGGGGGTAGGGCTAGTTTTATCGTGCTCCCCCAACCCTACTGATTTCAGGTCTCCTGCTGAGACCTGGGGATCCCTCCTCTTCCTCCTCTTGCTCTCGCTGCACTATAGAATGATAGCAATATAGGGAAGCAGTCAGCCGCCACTAAGAAAACAAGACAGCAGCGTCACAGTGCAGTTCATTAACCACTGGGCGTCTGCTACGGACACCACTGTGTTGACAGTGCATGATGAAAGATGCTTTGAAGAACTCTCACAAATTAAACTGTCACGAGACCCCATTTCAGAGCCTCTTACACCTTATTAATCAGCTTCCCAATTTGATTTTCTTCAGTAGCAACCAACCAAACAGCCAACAATTATTCCCAAATATACATGAATCATTTCCCCGGGCTATTTATGTTTCAGAGATAAATTAATATATTATAAAGTACAATTCTAAAGTACTAATATTTCATTTAACAAACTTACCAGAAGTTACACAGCACAATTGAATGTTCTTCTCCTTAATGGAGCAATGTTGGTCATCCATCTGCTTCTCCCTACAGAAAGGAAAATGGAAGTATGTGAAGCTTCTAGAACTTCTATTATGTGCTATGCATTCTGAATAGATCACATTATTTGTCCTGCACTACTTCTGAAGTAGCATAAGAAAATATATTCAACCATGCCTTTAGTTAGCTTAAGCACTTACCTATAGTCACCAATTCACATTCATGTGCCAGTTGTCACTATTGCCAAAGGAGTGGCATTTATGACCTCTTTGACTTACACCAAGTGCAGCCTTGCCTCTGACAGTGGCTCTGGGAGTGGGAGTTCATGACAAGCACATAAATAACTCTTCTAAGGGGATGGTACCCACTGACTTCATTCAACAGTTACTGTCCACCCATTTGATGTTCGCTGGTTCCTAGACATTCAAGGTTATGTTTATCTGCTAGGGCTGCCATAACAAGATACCACAGGCTGGGGACTTAAACACCTAAACATTTAATTTTGCACAGTCCTGAAGTCTTGGAAGTCCAAGATCAAGGTGCCAGCAACGCTGGGTGCTGGTGAGGGCCCACGTCCTGCTGGACAGCCCCATTCCTGCTGTGTCCACACAGCACATGAGCCCAACATGGGGCTTGATCTCATGATCCTGAGATCATGACCCAAACCTAAATCAAGAGTTAGAATCTCAACAAACTGAACCACCCAGGTGCCCCTGACATGTGAAACTCTTAATCTTTCAGTAGGGAGAGCTTATAATTGTTCAGTGCTCTTATCAATCCCACTTTACAAAAATGTAAGTGGTTAAGTAACTGGCTCAAGGCAATAGCACTAAAAGGTCCCGAAGCTAGGCTTGTCAAGGTCAGGATGGTTTGGGCACATCCATCCACTCAAGACCATGGAACTGCAACTGAACCGAGGCTCCTCTGCTAGCTACATGATGGACCAATAAGTGGAGAGGCAAGATGTTGGGGCAAAGAAAGCTATTTTATTTAGAAAACAACAAACCAAAGAGGTGGCAGACTATGGTCCCAAAGAACCATTTCCTCTTGGCATGAAAACCCAGTTGCTTTTGTTTTAGGAAGAGGGGGAAGTGGGAGAGTTGGGGTCCTTGGTCAGTCAATCTTTGTGGACAGGACTCTCTGATCATGTCCTTCTGGCAAATCTTACACAGCATAGTCATTTCTGGACATACTTTCTAACCTCCTCAGGTGAGCAAAGTTTTGAGTAATGTAGAGAGCAAGATGGAGTCACTCATGTCAAGCAAGGGCCTGTGTCAAGCAACGACGCAAACAGTTAAGGGTACTGCAGCTACCAGATATAGCCAATACCAGCACCATCTGATGACACTACAGAACTAATAACAAGTAGAAGCAGGAGAGGTCTGCAGAGGCCCAAGACTGATTAAATATCTTTTAAAGGAGAAAATTTTTGCAGCAAACTGTCAGACTCCTCAGACATGACCCCTCTATGACCACCTAAAAAAGGCAGCTGCTCCATAGGATGAGTTTGGAAGTTTTCCTTCCATTTCTATTTTTTGGAACAGTTTCAAAAGAACAGGTATTAAATCGTCTTTAAATGTTTGGTAGAATTCCCCTGGGAAGCCATCTGGTCCTGGACTTTTGTTTTTGGGAGATTTTTGATTACTGATTCAATTTCTTTGCTGGTTATGGGTCTGTTCAGGTTTTCTATTTCTTCCTGTTTCAGTTTTGGTTGTTTGTATGTTTTCAGGAATTTATCCATTCTTCCAGATTGCCTAATTTGTTGGCATATAATACTCTTTTATAATTGTGTTTCTTCAGTGTTGATTGTAACCTCTCCTCTTTCATTCATGGTTTTATTTATTTTGGTCCTTTCTCTTTTCTTTTTGGTAAGTCTGGCTAGGGGTTTATCAATCTTGTTAATTCTTTCAAAGAACCAGCTCCTAGTTTTTTTGATATTTTCTACTCTTTTTTTCAATTTCTAGATCACTGATTTCTGCTCTAATCTTTATTATTTCTTTTCTCCTGCTGGATTTAGGCTTTATTTGCTGTTCTTTTTCTAGCTCCTCTAGGTGGAAGGTTAGGTTGTATATTTGAGACTTTTCTTGCTTCTTGAGGAAGGCCTGTATTGCTGTATACTTCCCTCTTAGGATCACCTTTGCTGCATCCCAAAGGTTTTGAACTGCTATGTTTTCTTTCTTTTTTTAAATTTTTTTTTTAATTTTATTATGTTATGTCAGTCACCAAACAGTACATCATTAGTTTTTGATGTATTGTTCCTTGATTCATTAACTGCTATGTTTTCATTTTCATTTGCTTCCATGTATTTTGTTAAATTCTTAATATACTGGTTGACCCAAAAGACTCCACCAAAAAATTGCTAGAACTGATACAGGAATTCAGCAAAGTCACAGGATAGAAAATCAACCCACAGGAATCTGTTGCATTTCTACACACTAACAGTGAAGCAGCAGAAAGAGAAATCAAGGAATCGATCCCATTTACAATTGCACCAAAAAACTAAGCTACATAGTAATAAACATAACAAAAGATGTAAAAATCTGTACTCTGAAAACTATACAACACTTATGAAAGAAATTGAGGAAGACACAAAGAAATGGAAAAACATTCTCATGGATTAGAAGAACAAATATTGTTAAAATGTCTATGCTACCCAAAGCAGTCTACACATTCAATGCAATCCCTATCAAGATACCATCGACATTTTTCCAGAGCTGGAACAAACAATCCTAAAATTTGTATGGAACCAGAAAAGACCCCAAATAGCCAAAGGAATGTTGAAAAAGAAAACCAAAGCTAGAGGCATCACAATTCTGGACCTCAAACTGTATTACAAAGCTGTAATCATCAAGACAGTATGGTACTGGCACAAAAACAGACACATAGATCAATGGAAAGGAATAGAGAACCCAGAAATGGACCCTCAACTCTGGTCAACTAATCTTCAACAAAGCAGGAAAGAATATCCAGTGAAAAAAAGACAGTATCTTCAACAAATGGTGTTGGGAAAATTGAATAGCCACATGTGGAAGAATGAAACTGGACCATTTCCTTACACCATACGCAAAAATAAATTAAAAATGAATGAAAGGCCTAAATGTGAGACAGGCGTCCATCAAAATCCTAAAGGAGAACACAGGCAGCAACCTCTGTGACCTCGGCCACAGCAACTTCTTGCTAGACACATCTCCAAAGGCAAGGGAAACAAAATCAAAAATGAACAATTGGGACTTCATCAGGATAAAAATCCTTTGCACAGCAAAGGAAACAATCAACAAAACTAAAAGGCAACCTATGGAATGGGAGAAGATACTTGCAAATGACTTAACAGATAAAGGGCTAGTATCCAAAATATAAAGAACTTATTAAGCTCAACACCCAAAAAACAAAAAGTCCAGTCAAGGAATGGGCAGAAGACATGAACAGACATTTCTCCAAAGAAGATACAAATGGCTCACAAACACATGAAAAAATGCTCAACATCACTTGCTATCAGAGAAATACAAATCGAAACCACAATGAAGTACCACCTCACACCAGTCAGAATGGCTAAAATTAACAACTCAGGAAACAACAGATGTTGGCGGGGATGCAGAGAAGGCAGAATCCCCTCACACTGTTGGTGGGAATGCAAAGTGGTGTAGCCACTCTGGAGAACAGTACGGATGTTCTTCAAAAAGTTAAAAATAGAACTACCCCATGACCTAACAATTGCACTACTAAGTATTTATCCAAAGGATACAAACATAGTGATTTGAAGGAGCACATGCACCCCAATGTTTATGGCAGTAATATCCATAATAGTCAAAATATGGAAAGAGCCCAGATGTCCATCAAGAGATGAATGGATAAAGAAGACGTGATAAACACACACACACACACACACACACACACACAGGAATATTACTTAGCCATCAAAAAGTATGAAATCTTGCCATTTGCAATGATGTGGATGGAACTAGAGGATATTACGATAAACAACATAAGTCAATCAGAGAAAGACAATTATATGACTTTACTCATATGTGGAAGTTAAGAAACAAGATAGAGGATCATAGGGGAAGGGAGGGAAGAATAAAACAAGATGAAATCAGAAAGGGAAGTAAGCCATAAGAGACTCTTCACTGTAGGAAACAAACTGAGGGTAGCTGGAGGGGAGGTGGGTGGATGGATGGGGTAATTGGGTGATGGGCATTCAGGAGGGCACTTGGGATGGAATGAGCACTGGGTGTTATATGCAACTGATGAATCACTAAACTCTACCTCTGAAACTAATAATATACTATATGTGGACTAAATTGAATTTAAATTAAAAAATAAGATAAAAACAGAGAGGGAGGCAAACCATAAACTATAGGAAACAAACTGAGGGTTGCTGGAGGGGAGGTGGAGGGAGATTATGTAGGAAAAGATATTAGGGTTTGAAGCCAACAGCCAAGAAAGAATTCTTGAGATGCCGTTGGTGCAAAAAGGTGGTTTTATGAAAGCAGGGGGAAGAGCTGCACGGGGGTCATGAGGAGTGGCCCATTATATGTTTTCAAGTTAGGAGGGGGTTAGGGACAGTGTAAGCCTCCCAGGTATTTTGAAAACAAAGTTTCCAGGATCCTGAGGAAGTTTGCTATTGTTGGGAAAATTTATTACTGTTTCATAAAACTCAGTCATGAGACCCTCCAGATGTATATCAGGGGGTCTTGTGCTTGGAGGATGGTTACCAACACATATCTTGGTGGGTAGAAATAAAGGAAGTTTCCAAAGGAATTTCTATATGTTAAAGTAGACTTACAGGATCCTGGGGGTCAAGGTAAGGTTGCCTTTTGCCCTCAGCAAAGTATCAACAACGAGGCAGGTGAGTCCCTAGAGGAAGTCACTCTGCCTGTTTCAAGGACTTGTCCATGGGCTGTGGGTAGTAAGGAAATTTAACGATTTTTGTTCTGTCTTTGTTTCCCACATCAGAGGGATGGGGTAACTGGGTGATGGGCATTAAGGAGGGCACTTGATATAATGAGCACGGGGTATTACCTGCAACTGATGAATCACTGAATTCTACCACTGAAACTAATAACACACTATATATAAGATAAATTGAATTTAAATAAAAAAGTGTTTGGTTTTTTTTTAAAGGCAGCTGCTGCCAAATTCATCTGTGAAGAGAGAACTGAGATCATTCCCTGTTTGAACATAATATTCAGTAAGTGCTGAGAGCTGACCAAGACCAGACTGAGGCTTGTCTCAACTGTGTGCCCACAGACTGGCTTCATGTTTGGCTCATTAACTTCCCATCCTCTGTTCTATCTGGTTTGTTGTGTGACTTGTCTTGTCTTCTGTTTTGTGTGGAGCCAAGTTAATCACGTGGTAAAATGCCATTGATTTTGGAATCCTGAACCTGCTTTATGATTATGTTAAGAATGAAAAAAGCCGACATTGTGGAAAGACAAAACTTGTGTGCGTGCCTTCGTGGGGTGCTATCACAGGTAATAAGCAGTTTTTGCAAATCTTAGCTGTAACATGCCTACCTGCAGGGCTAAGCAGAAGTCCTTAAGCTATAGGTCGCCACACCAGGGGAACTCTAAGCAACATGGAGTCAGATGTGCTAAGTTTTTTTCCCTCTTACAGAGTGCTGAGTCCAAGTGAGGGCCGAATAAGCCATTGTCTGTAAGGAACTCACTCCTGATGGACTGTCCTTTTAATCACTGGGGAAAGGACTATGTAGGAAATGGTTTTGGAACAATTAGCCATTAATTTAGAAAAATAAATACATTTTTATGTCTATTTCACACCATTAAGGATTAAATTCCAAGATGGACAAATTAACTCAGCAGAATATAGGAACTATACAGATAGAAAATACAAAAATGTCTAGTAAGGATTTCCTAAGTACAATATCTTAATTGGATAATATAAAGGGAAAAAATATCCCAGTAAATAAAAGGGTTAAATTTCTTTAGGCCAAAAGATACCACAAAATACTTAACAGCAAATGATAGATTGGGATAATATTTTTTAAAGTATTTAAAATACAAAATATTAATGTAGTCTTCCAGGTACAATTCAAAGGTGGGAAGAGTGTTTATCTCACCTTTCCAAGATAAAAAGCAAGAAAAACTTCAGATTAATGACTCCCTTGACCCCATCAGAGCATTGAGTTTTCAGACCAGCAATTAACTGAAAACTTGAGAGGCAAGTGTCCACAGGGAGAAATAAGACCTGAGCATTTACTTATGGGATAGACACTATCTAATGCCATGTAAGCTAGTAAGGAGATTCAGTTAGAAATGTTCTAATTGCTAAGAGACAAGTATGGGTTTGTATGAGAATATTAAAGCCCTGAGAGCTACATGTCCAGGGTGGTTTGTGTAGAACTTTTTCTCCAGGAACCACCTAAGGTGATGGCATGGAATACTGGTGGAGCACAGAGGAAGGTTCCAGGGCAGCCATCTTCAAACCTCCCAGAAGTATCTTCCCTACTTTCCCTGGAAACAAAAGCCTCCATCTGTTGGGGGCAGGGAGGTAACAAAACTGGCCCAAGGCCATTGGTAGACAGGCATTTCAGTTGGGGGGAGGGAAATACAGCCACCATGAAATCCATTCAGACCTTCCTCCATGCCTCCCATAAGCAGTGGGGGAGCTTTAGTCTGCAGGGGAATAAAAGAAAGAAAAAGATAACCCTTGGCCTGAGGGCACTGGTAGAAACACTGCACAGGTGGTGGACAGCACGGCCTGAGGGCACTGGTAGAAACACTGCACAGGTGGTGGACAGCAAAGGAGAGGAGGCCCTGCCCATGGAGGAGGGCAGGAGCTCTTTGGAGGCATGCATGTTGGCAGAGAGCAGACATTCAGAAAAATACTCTGGCAAATTGGCCCACATCATAACCACAAGGTAACACTAGAGGTATCATTAGAAGAGTCTGGTAGACCGGGAGTAACTGCAGCAGCAACACACCTCAAACCCAGTCCGGCTCCTGACCAGACCAATGCAATTCCCAGCAAAATACCTCAGTATGCATTGTCCCGTACACATGTGTGGTTTTCATCAAAAATCTTGAGGTATATAAATGCAAGAATAGACAGTCTGAAGAGATGAAAGAATCATCAGAACCAGACTCAGATATGACACAGATGTTGAAACTATCATGGGGGAAGATAAAGTAGCTGTCACAAATACGTTAAAGGCCCTAGTGGAAAAGGAAGGTATCAGATAGGTGATCACCTACACAATCAGGTGGGTGATTCCAGGAGAAAGATGGCAGCTGAAAGAATCAGGGGTAAATGCTAGAAATCAAAAGCACAGTAACAGAGATAAAAAATGTCTTTGAAAGGCTACTCAGTAAACTACAGACAGCTGAACAAAGACTCAACTTTGACAGCTAATAGAAATCACATAAACTTCATTCAAAGAGAAAAAGAGTAAAAAAATAATTACAGAGAATCCAAGAACTGGACAACATTCAATGGTATAATGCATGGAATATATGGAATTTCAAAGTGAAAAGTGAAAGAGAATGGGGTAGTAGAAACTCCTGAAGGAAGGGTATGGGAGCCCGGAAGCCCAGAGAGAAAGGAACCCTGAGTGGGGATCTTCCGGAGGACACCTCCGTGCCTCGCCTCTCCTGCCGCCACCCAGCTTTCAGGGGTGATGCACTCTGATGCAGAATGACCAGTGAGGGGCCCCAGTGCAGGGCTCCTGCCCCCTCTCTGCCTACTGTGATGCTGGTCCTCAGTCACTCAACATCTGACCGGAAGCACTTTTCAGTGTGCTTATTTTTATATCCAAGAATAGCTTTCACCAGAACATCATGCAGTAGCTCAAGGGGAATCAATGAATGTTTTTTAAAACACGATTTCTGTCACTTTAGTTGTGCTTGCTCAGAGGTTTTGGATTGGTATTCCACAGGACCAAGGTGATGCTCCCACTTTTCATCCTTCCTCACACTCAGCCTTGGGCCCAGCCCACCTTACACACGAGCACACACCTACATGGCGGCTTATAGCCCTCTGCCACACTCTTCCCTCCGTGGGGTAAGAGAGTTGTCATCACTCCTGTGAAGGACAGGCCCTCCCCGAGCATGGGCTGCTGGACTGTCAGCACTCATGTCTCTAGAACATTCTGTGTGGATGAACTAGATGACCACTGGCCTTTCTAGTGTTGTCTTTCAAAGGAGAAAAGGCCTATGTGTTCTTAACTCAGAAGTGGGACATACAGCAGCCAGAGCATGCTAAAGTTTTGAAAGCTCTTCCTATGACCTCACCTGGTCCTCACCTTGAAATCGGTCATGATTTAGCAGGAGAGAGAAGGAACCTCCAAAACCCATTTGACAGTTGACCAGCAGGAGATAGAGACACGTCCTATTTCAATGGAGGAAAGCATCATCTATGTCCAGGAAATAACTTCCTGTTAGACTTTGTGCTTTTGGCAAGTAATCATACATGGAGTTCTCTCTCTACTATATTCCCTCTCTGGCTAACAGGCGTTTTGAGAGATCTCTGCTTATTACTTGCCAGTTTGATGCTCTTGTAGGTAGAAGGTAGGAGAAGCCAGTCAGTCTGACAAACACAATGAGTGTCCTGGACAATGAGTGGGTAGGAACTCAAGCCACTTGGGTAGGAACTCACAAGGTATGGATTATGAGTTCTCAGCAGCTGTTGCTATTGTCTATCATTTTTTTTTATTGTTGTCCTTTGTTGCTGTGCCCTTGAGCAAAGTCCTTGAACAACAGCACAGCAGAATACAGGAGACAGAAACATTTGACTTCCCATAGGCTGGAGCAGCACTTAGTTCCTCCTAATCAAGCCCTACTGGGAACAATAGAGGTTTGCTGAATGGGCAAATCAAGAAACCACGAGCCCCGGGTGCAAAAATTATGATAACATCAGCAAAGAAGTGTCTAATATTTCCTGAGAGCTACAAGGATCTGAAATGGACCACAACTTGGAAATTTTAGCAGCAGAGGAAAAACAACTTATGCAAAACAAACAAAAAGCTTTTGCCAAATTTAAAATAGTTCTAATCATTTCTAAAACATCCCGTAAAATGGCAGAAATGCTGTGCCTTGAAGAAAAAAACCTAAACTCAAGGAAATTACTGATTGCACTCAAAACATTTTCAGTCTTTCTCATATGCATAGATGCAGGTGGGAGCTGCAGATTTTGAGTATAAGAAATAAATAAAAAAATTTGTAAAATGCAGGTGCATTCATTTTTTAAAACACGTATTTGCCATATTAGACCACACTGCTTTTTTTGAGGGCTAAAATGTTGTCATCACATAGAAAAGTCTGAGTTAAAATGTCACATTAAGGAAATGAATAATAAAAAATTTTAAGAAACTCAAGAATGTGCAGAAGATTGACCAAACTGCATGCCCAGAACAGATGTGTGGGGACAGAGGGCACCTACGGATGTCACTATGGATACATGAGTGCAGGTCAGACGGAGAGGGAGAGAGACTGAGACTGGAGGCTCTGCTTACAGCAATGATGGATTTGGTGAATGAGAGCAGCCTCCCCTCCTGAGAAATAACAGGAGATCTGGACAAGACATAGGAATAAGAAACATGGCTGTGGTTAATTGAGGGGTCACAAGTAGGACAGGAAGGGGACTGAGTGGGGTAAGGACATTTGCAGAAGCTGTTGCTGAGAGCTAATGACTGGCAATTCAGGGTGCCAGCCAGGAGCCAAAGAGAAGCTGGATCTGTCGATTGGTAAGAGCAAAGCTTCCCTCATGGGCCTGCACCTGGGATTAGCCTGTGCATTGTGTGGCAATCATGCAAACTTCAAATTATCTTGATTTCTAAAATAGATTAAAAGGGATAAGATTTCCAGATTCCCTAGGCTCTGGCCAGAATTCTCCCTTAAGAAAGGTAATACTATCATAGACCTCACAGAGCTCATATAAATGTCCATAGTACTCTGCTTGAAAAAAAAATAGTAGGACTGTAATATAAAGCATGACTAGAAATCAAGAGAATAAAATAAAGAGGTAATACAAGAAGGTTAGGTAAGGTTTTTGTTAACTATGGATAATAAAATATAATGATAATAATAGTGAACTGAAAGATAAGAGAAAAATGTCAAAAATGAGCCACAGAATACAGACAGAGGATAAAGTGATAACATATATGCAGTTGGAGTCCAAATAAGATGAGAATTACAGAAGCAATATTTGAAGAGATAAAACTGAGAGATATCAATTCACAAATACAAGAAAACCTGAGTCCCATGAAACTTGTTTGAAATACATTTGGTATATCAAAATAAAATTTCTGAAAATCAAAGAAAAAGACAAATTTAAAGTTGCTAGAGGGAAAAGATGATTATCTAAAAAGGAACAGCAAGGAGATTAATTTTTTAATAGAATACAGTTTGAGGACCTCTTTCTGTAAAATCATAGAGTGTAAGGTATACAGCTGCTGGAAATCATTCTTGAGAGCAGGGCATCCCATACCTCTCACAAGAATCCGGCCAGTGTGTCACTTGGATAGAGAAGCAGCTTAGATCTCCATACCAGGTGTGAAGACTCCAGTTAGAAGGTGTGCAGCACATTCCACATTTCCTTCCACCCTGGCCTCAGAGGACGCATGCTTGAAAACCCTGCACACAGCCACCTCCACACTGCGCAGGGCAGAGCACTTCATGAGCCTAATCTGGTACAGCCATTTCTCTCCGTCTCTCTCTGTTTAGAAATTGAACTTCTGCTTGCGTTTATCACTTGACTGAGAAAATTAAATCCAGCCTTGTGTTTCATATTTGAATGATTTGTGATTTCCTTAACATTCTTTGAAATAATTAAAACATTTTTATTAAAAATGGTTATATTTTAAGTTGACATCTATGACCCTATATTTATCATGTCAACTGACTGTATGTGCAGCATTTAGAAACATTTTAAGTGATTGGTATGAGACTCCCTGCTTGCCAAAATTGGACCAGAAGAGTTGTTTTTTTCCTGTTCATATCTGAAGTCATTTTATATTGTATTTTATTTTTACCTCACATTGGGAATTTATTTCTGGTGTGACTCAACAAGCCTGTCATTACCCCACATTCTGCATGTTGGAATAAAAATTATATAATTAAAACCATATTAAGTGTATTGGTTACACTGGTGTCCATAAAACACAGCTGTTACTTGCACACAGAACCTGCAGGACCCAACACCTCTTCAATCTTTTCTTCAGCTCCACCAAGTAAAACACAGAATGGACCAGACTGATGGGGAGCTTGAAGGGGCAAGAAGAGTGGGAGCCATGCGAGGTGGACCAGGAGCCCAGTCACTGGACAGGTGTGCATCGAATGGTGGAAGACAAAAGATGGTCTTTGTTGTCCTGGGCTGGCCAAATGGCCATATAAAAGCTCGTTGGTATTTTACTTCTTGATGACCAGCCGTCCACTGAACCCTGATCTCTGCTACAGAATTCATAATGGGTAACATTCAATTCAGTCCCAACATTCAGTTCATGACAGGTATGCCCCCATGAGAATTTGGGTTTTATCCCTTCTCATGGTACCTAAAGGCCACCCAGCTTCTCCAAGTCCAAAACATATAAAGTTTTCTCTATTAATTTATAAATTAATACTTTTCTACTGTCTTTGAAACCCCAAGCAATCTTCCTATTGCTATAATTCTAGTTGAATTTCCATACTATTTGAGTTTTCATAGTTCAGATGATTGATAAATAGAAAGATAAAATTTCATTAGATGACTCATCTAAAATATTTAAAGTTATTTTATAAATTTGCTCATTTTACTCTATTAACACAAATAGGCCTTTTATTTTTATTTTTTTTTAAAGATTTTATTTATTTATTAGAGAGAGAGAATGAGAGAGAGAGAGAGCATGAGAGGGAAGAGGGTCAGAGGGAGAAGCAGACTCCCCGCCGAGCAGGGAGCCCGATGCGGAACTCGATCCCGGGACTCCAGGATCATGACCCGAGCCGAAGGCAGCGGCTTAACCGACTGAGCCACCCAGGCGCCCCAAATAGGCCTTTTAAATAGAAAAATAAAATGCGCAATACAGATATTTATCCCTATAAATAAAAAGTGCAGTCACCCCACACATGTACACACCTCAGCCTCAAGGCCTGATTCTGCAGATGTAAACAGCAAACAGTTCCTTGCGACGTCTACCCCCAGAGTGATCTTGAGGGTTGACAGAAGAGGCATGTTGAGAGGCGTGATGTGGCCATGATGAAAGAGAACTATTGCTCGTAATGGTGGCCTCCCAGTGCCCTTTGATGCTGACTCAAGGGAGAGATAAACCATTCTAAACATAAGAATGGGGAGCATGAGAACATAAAATGAACACGAGCCAGAAGTCAGTGGTCACTATCCTAAAGATACAAAATATAGAAAAAAAACCATAGAGATGACTATACCCGACTCTGCCTCTGTGTATGTATGTGTGTGTACATGTATGTGCATGTGTGTCTGCATGTGCATGTGGATATCTGTGTGTGGATGAGTGTGTGCATGTCTGTGCCCCTGTGTGTGCATGCATGTCTGTGTGTGCATGTGTGTTGGTGGCTGTGTGTGCATGTGTGCATGTGTGTGCATGTGTGCATGTGTGTATGCGTGTCTGTGTGTACATGTGTGTTGGTGGCTGTGTGTGCATGTGTGTGCGTGTGTGCATGCGTGTCTGTGTGTGCATGTGTGTCTGTGTGTGCATGTGTGTTGGTGGCTGTGTGTGCACGTGTGCATGTGTGCATGTATGTGCATGTGTGGGTCTGTGCTTGTATAACTACAAAGTCAGCACATAAAATCTGGAGCACCACCATAGAAATTGTCTCCACTGAATAAATTTTCAAGAAAACCCGTTTGAGAAAAGTTGCTCTGGGCATTTATTTTAAATGGAATCCCAGATTATAGGTTTTCTAAATACTTTAAAAGTATTTTTATGTTTCCCTTCAAAGAAGTGACATTTCAGTTTTACCTGCAGTATGCCATCAATACATGGTATAAATTTTGTTTTCTCATTTGACTAAGCTAAAAAGATATGTGTAATGTCTCCACCCATGTGAATAATTTGACAAGATTTTCCTCAAATAAACTAAGTGATACAAGTGTCCCTTGTCACGTGGAGGTTTTCATATCTGTGCAATTGTATTTGTCATTTTAGGAAATGACCATTAGTGAATGTAAGCAGCACAGGACCACATCCTGACTGTAGAAACTATCTCACATCCTTCTATTTCAATTAATCTTCTACAAGTACGGTGGGAGATTTCCCTAGGAGTTTTTGTTTGCTTGCTTGCTTTGCTTTCCCTTTTTCTCTCAAGAGCAAGAGGCCAGCATCTTTCAGATTTGCAGTTCAGGTGTTACACACATGAGCTAGGCTGCTCAGCATACCTGTGCAGATTGCATCTGCCTCCAAACCTAAAAGGAGGTACCCATGTAGACGATTGAGACCCCAGCTGCTGGACCTCCACACAAACACTGATCTACCTGGGAGTCTGCTCGATAAGGAATTGGGTCTGAGCCCCTCCCCTGGGCAGCAGGGTCCCTGCTGCATTGACCCTGAGAGTCCATGAAGAGGTTCAATCACCACTTAAGTCTGTTGGGGTTGTGTTGCTGATTCTCACCAGGTGAGGTAGTGGGCATGCAGGGTTGAAGCTTTTACAAACTTTGTCACCCACGGCCAGAGGTAGGTTCTGGGTCCTCACACTAGTCTGGACATTGGTCTCTGCCACTGGCCAGCTGTGTGACTGCAGGTTTGCTGCAGCTCAGCTTCCTCATTGTCGCCAACCCAACATTGTCCCCAGCAGCAGGGCTCCCCTGTGTCCCGTGAGTGGCTCGCACAGCTGGAGGCTGTGGAAGACGGGAGGACACTCAGACAAGGATGAGAGTAAGACCTAAGGGCATAGTGCAGAGGACTGCAAGCTCTTTAAAGTATTCGCCCAGCAGCAAATAGTGTTGAGATCCCATATTTGTGTGTTTATGTATTCACAAATCGTGTGTATCCCTCTACATTTAACAATGTATTATTAAACATCTATATATTATTAGATTAACTTTTTTCTGTAGCTTATGAAGTATTACAAACTAAAACCATGAAGCCAATGAGCTGAAGATGATATAAGGTACCAGCGAATCGCTCACTCACTCTCATAGCTAATAGCTAGACCCACGCACACAGGGTTCATATCAATAGTCATGGCTGAACAGGCATTTTAAAGACCTTCATCATGACCCCATTTATCTTGCTCCGTGTGGCAGAGGCTCTGCTTTGGTGGACAGGATGCCATTCACAGACAGGTGAGTGTCGGCCTCCTCCCTCCCCCATCCTTAGTATCCCACTTGTTTTTGCTTTTCAGGGACAATATAGCTCCAGTCACTTAATGGGGACCCCAAACTGCAACATACTGAACATGGGAAGTAAGAGGGGTTAGGCTCCACGGGAGGAAAGAGCTGACACTGAGAAGCAGGATGCAGTGTTCAGCCAACATGGAAAGTGAGTCAAGCAGCTGCTTCCTTCCCGTTTTGAGATGTCATACCTCTTCCTAAACCCTACCTCCTGGGGGTCACTGAGCAGCACTGCTGGGAACAATGCTCTTGCTATGGGGTTTTATGCACCTGTAAACAAACAAGAACATTTGTCGATGTCTTTCCACTAAGAAGACATACGTAAAAAATGCAAACACAAAAAACCAATAACCATTGACAATGACAGCTATTTATATGTAAAAAGAACATTTTAACAAGACAAGAAAATCACACATCAGGATCAACATGCTGTAGAAGCTACACGGCAACTTGTACACAGTCCACACGCTGCCTCTCAGAACCACTCGCGGGGCGGCCATCACAATTAGCATCTTGTACAGAAGGGCACCCAAGCTCTGGGGTACAAGTATGGCTTCCAGTCAGCAAACCCCACGATTCTGGGCCTGGACCTAGGAGCCCACAGGCTTGCCCAAGGTCCACTTCTTCCTGCTCCCTTTTGTTCCACCATCAGCCTTTGCAGCTAGTGAGGGCAAACATCCTGCACCAAGGACGAGATTCCATCCCCACGAGGGAATCGGGTGCCACTGAGAGCCTGGGGTCTCAGACCAGAGTTGTGTCCTGGTGGCCAGTCTCCTGAGTAGCTTAGCCGAAGATCAGTCGCATCATTTGGGAAAGGATGTCTTACCACAAACGTGGTAGAACACTTGGCTGGAAGCTTCACAAAAGTGCAAATGTATCATTTTAGATGTGGAAATGGTGCCACTTGCAGGATAAGAATTACTACATCCTCCCCACAGAGTGTTTGATCTGCAAAATGGTTTGCTTTCATTTTAATTCATGGTGACATTGTTTCCTCGGTGTCTGTGTGGGGCTGGTGTCCTGGCTCTTGTGACTGCCCCACATCCCAGCTTCACTCAGCGTCCCCAGAAGGTCCTCAGACAGTCCACCATGCTGGCCTAGCTCCATCTCTGGTGGCAGGTCCCTCTTCAGCCGGAGCCCTCTTCCCTCACTGGATATGATGGCACATGTCTCCAAAACTGGCACTTTCCTTTCTGTCTTTGAAATGGCCATCTTCCTTCTCCTGGAACATGGCCCAGGGCTGCTGGGCCATGGCACTGCTCCTGCCAAGCCACCTTTCCCCTTCTCAGCCCCAGACATGCCCTGCTGCCACCACAGACCCCACTATGTCACCCACAGATGCCCCTACCCATACATGACTTCACTTCCCAATGCTGACACTCAAGCTGACACAGGCCTTTGCCTGCATGTGGACTCCAGAGCTGGCTCATGCCTCATGAGGGAAGGGTGACAGACCTAGCTGGTCTGGCCTGCCATCTTGTCCTACAAACTCTATTCTGAGAAGCATTTTCAGCTCCAGGAAACAGCCATCCCAACCCTGAGTGGGAGATTGATCACACACTGATTTCATCTCTCTGAGAAAGGTGCCTCTCTCTGCTATTTACTACCAAGACCTCAAGACCAAGGGCACTGCTGGCACCCAGAAAGAAGAGAACGCTTGCTCCTCTGCCAGCACTCCCCACAGCCACAGGCAAGAACCAGGCTCTGGATAGTGACCAGCAAGTTGAAGCTCCGTGTGGAGGGTGGCCCATTGGGAAGGGATGTAGCTTGCATGCACAGGCAAATGAAGGTCAAGAAAAATGAGGAGGGGATGGCACTTGCCTCCTGTGATCCCAGTGCAGAAGGAATTTCAAAGTTTAAAACCTCTTTTTTTGTAAATGGTGTAGAAGCAACATCAATGGCATGCACACTCTCACATGGCACACATGGGCTCTGCATCCCAGGGAAAGGTTAGGGTGGGGGTTTCCTGTGGCTGTTGATTCTTAGAAGAAGTGAGGTCACCAGTTACCCCAGGGTGAGTGTCAGCCTCTGGAGGCTGCAGCCAGGGCTTCAGTAATATCTTTTGAGGCTGGCAGAGGCTGCCACACTAAGGGACTGCTGGATTCACTCCCACAACCAGTGCTGCTGTCACACCAGGACTTGGGTTCTTATCAGGTCATGGACAACCCTAAAGACTCCAAGCTTAAAGAGATAGCCTGACTGGAGGAGTTACTGTGGGGAGGCCCTGTCATCTGTTGGAAATGCTCCTCTTGAAAAGTAATGATGCCTGTATGTTACCCAGAAAATCTCTGCCTTTTGGATGAACTATTTAATCCGTTCACATCTAATGCAATTATTAAGGTAGTTGGATTTACATCTACCATTTTATTATTTATTCTACATTATTTTAGCTCCTCTTTTCCTCTTTTTCTCTCTGCATTTGTTTTCAGCAATTTTCAGTATATTTTAATTCTTCTGTTCATTTTTTAACTATGGTTTTGAAGGTTTTTTAGTGGTTACTCTAATGATTACATTATGCGCCTTTAACTACAATCTACTTCAGGTGAATACTGATTTATTGTAGTAAGAACAACAATTTCATTTCCATGTAATTCCTAACCTGTTTTTAAAATCAGTTTCCTGACATAAAATCCATTAAATGTTTATGTAACCTAAGTGGCAGTCCAGTAAAGCATGGAAAGCATCAGGCTGGACTAGAACAGTACCCACTGGCCACAGGTATGAGAAACAAATCAGTCAGTGTTTGTAGAAGCACCTAGATTCTTAAAAACTGTACCTTCTTCAATATTTTTTTTCATATTTGTGTCTATGGTTGGTTTTTATATACAAGAAAGGCTATTAAGACTTCAGTTTGTAGTCAAAGACCTTGGCTCAATGCTCAAAGTTTTCTAAACCCCAACACCAGCCTTATAGGACACCAAATATCTAGCAGCCCTGTCACTTACATTGTTTGGGCACATGGAAAATTGAGTTGTACTCACTGTTATCAATGCACTGAGAGACTAAATTACATTAGGTCAATGCCCTGCAGCAGCAAATCCGATGGGATGCAAGCAGGAGATGAGGCTGGATGTGACAGGGACCCAGCAGAAGCCCTGTGGTTTTAATCCAGCCTGGGGAGATCAGTCAGGCCTGACATCAGTGACACCAGAACCATCTGAAAACACTTCCTTATAGCCCGTGTGAGAGAGCAAGTCCCTCAGAAAGTTCCGGAGGCCAGGAAGCCACAACAGAAAACAACCCCCCTCCATAGTGGAAGTAATGTGACACCATGTTTGGTGACACAGCCCCTCATGACCAGCAGATGTGCAGCAGGAACAGGGGGACATAACCTTAGGTCTTGTTAACAATTTATTTCTTGAATTGCCAGGACCCCTTAACCCATAGAAAAATTTCTCGTTGGGAATTTTAATGAATCTCTGTACCTTTTATTGGTGAAAGATTTCCACACAAGAAAACATGATCACTTTATTCCCAAGAACTAATTTACAACTTGACTTTATACTTTCTCAGGGAGTTTGTAGTTTTTAGAATACAGCAAATTATAGAAAGGAATGTTCCTCCTCATTAAAAGTGTCACACTGGCAGGAATGTGCTACTTTAGAAAGAAATCACTTTTTAAATTGATATCTAAACAACATGAAAGCAGGTCTGCACACTTGCCTGCCTTAGCCAAGAAGAACTACAGCCATCATGGCTGCATTTCCCTTCATGGCTGTTCCATCAAATCACTTTGACACAGAACCTGAGCACTTCTGTAATAATGAAAACAACCATTACTAGAAAGGCTACACACTGGGTAGAAACCACCAGCACGGAAGTCACCTATCTCTCCCTCCAGGGGGCGTTGGAGCTTCCGGTGAGAGAAAAATTGTCCTTGCCAGTTCCCTTCATATTTTTTAATAAAGACTGTTTACCCATGTAGAAAAATAATGTCTGAGATATTTTGATTCATTTTGGGAATGTAAGTGTTCCAACAGGTTTTAAGTTTGTAAGATTTGAAATGGGTATCCTTTTCATATTATTTTTATTTGAAATAATTTCTGGGTAGATCTCGTGTGATGGATTCTAAATTAGAGCCTTCTTGTCCTGATCCGGGTTGTCTACCTGCAGGTGCATCCTGCCTTTAGCCTCCTTCAACCTCACAGGGAAGGAGTGAAAAATCTATAGGAAACCACACTGTGTAATTAGCTTAAAAGGATTTTTAAAAAGGTCTGTCACTGTAACATTTTAATGGCAAGTTCATTCAGAATTACTGCTTTTTAGTGGAGTGTCCTGGCAGTCATGGCTGGATGTAGGGAGGAACTAACTGCCCAAGAGAAACACGGTGGCTGTTCTGTGGGTGTGGAGTAATAGGAGCTCAGGGTGTCACACAGGGGTGACGAGGTGTCAGTGGGACTGTCGTAGCCAAGTTAAGGGTGTACTGAATGAGTCCTTTTGAGATCTATCCAGTTAGTGGCCTTGACCCAAGGGCGTGAAGAAGTGTCTGGGAGCCTGGGGAGGCAGGACTGGGGGCATGCTGGGACTTTCCTCTGCGGGAGGCTGAGGGTGGACTGCAGGTGACAGCTTTCCAGGGTCAGTGGCCCTGCTGAAGGTCCCCTGAGATGGCAGTCCTAAGGCAGTGACAGTGGGGGTAGGGACACTTTGGCAGCATATTAACTATCAGACACCCAAACACACATTGTCAAGGCTGATAATCCCTCTGGTTCGCTGCACCCAAGGACCCTCCATGTACAGAGCTCAAAGGAAAACAGCAAGCAGTAACCAGAAACGTGACAGCCCATGTACAACTAAAGCAATAATGTTGAAAAGAAAAATACACACTCTCCAGAAAAGGAAACTATAACCTGCACACACACACAGACACACACACACAGAGACACACACACACACACACTCAAATATCAGATTTTCTGGCATTATATGACCTTAAAAACTAAATCAGTACAGTAACTAAAGAAAAACTTGAATTCTGAATATGCATTTAGAGTCTTGGATGACCAAAGAAAAGAAATGCAGAGCAAAGATGCAGACACAGAATTGACAATTGTCCAGGGCACCTCCTAGGGTAACAGAAGGATGGGGAGGGGACATGCAGGCAGGGTCCCAACTGGAGAGTTATCTCAGCATCACCAGCATAATAGGGCAGAACAGGTGGAAACTGATGAAAGTCATGATCCATAAGAATAAATAAAAATGTTTTTAAATCTTCCAGACATAAAGGCAAGTTACTGAAAATGAAAAAAAAAATAGGGGTGCCTGAGTGCCTCAGTTGGTTGAGCATCTGACTCTTGATTTTAGCTCAGGTAATGATCTCAGGGTCATGAGATGGAGCCCTGCGTCGGGCTCCTTGCTCAGCTCAGAGTCTGCTTGTCCCTCTCCCTCTGCCCCTCTCTTTTCCGCTCTCGTAAATAAAATAAATAAATAAATAAATAAATAAATAAATAAATAAATAAATAAATAAAACCTTAAAAAAAAGAGTAAACAAGCCACAGGCTTTTGTAATACAAGATAAAAAAAAAAACCAACCTTTGGACTGATGTTACTTTTGTTGCAACAAAAAGAATACAGTCCAGAAATCCTACAGCCAGATTATACAAATTCATTTGTCTAACAAAAGCGATGTGGGGCGCCTGGGTGGCTCAGTCGTTAAGTGTCTGCCTTTGGCTCTGGTCATGATCTCACGGTCTTAGGATCTAGCCCCGCATCAGGCTCCCTCTCCCGCTCCCCCTGCTTGTGTTCCTGCTCTCGCTCTCTCTCTCTGTCAAATAAATAAAATCTATTAAAAAAAGAGAGAGAGAGATGTATTTTCAGATCTGAAAGGCTTCAGAATACAAGATCCAAGTCTTTGATGGGGAAATCACTCTGGGGATCACTGTATACCAGTGGCATTCAAACCAGCATGCACTGGAATCACCTGGAGGGTCTGTTGAAATAAGGACACTGGGTGAACCCAGAGTTTCTGGTTCAGCAGGTGTAGGGCAAGGAATTCACAAGTCTAATGAGCCCCCACTGATGTTGATGCGGCTAGTCTGAGCTCCACACTTTGAAAACCACTACTCTAAACAAATGATCCAGAATAGGAAAACAGCACAAAATCACACAAACTTAAAATATTTAAAGCAAGGGGATATTGTGCAACAATCTGTGAAACCACAGTGGGAAACAGTTGGATCCCCAGGCATGAAAGGACTCCATATGCTAGTTATCCAGCTCTTTTGTTGAAAGGACTTATTTCTCCATGGTTCTGTAGTGCCATTTCCAACATAAATTGTGTCCATAAATGGGTGGGTCTTGAGCTACACTTGGTCTATTTTCCCTTCCTGGCACTGCCAGCAACCTGCCCTAATTATTACAGCTTTAAAGTAGCTCTTGCTCTTAGGGTGAGGAGGACAACCTTCCACCATGTTCTTCTTGGACTTTCGTTCCCATGTGTGTTTTAGAGTTAGTCTGTCTAGTTCTAAAGAAAAAGGTAAGAAAAATGCCAAAATTGCATTTGGAACTGTAGAGTGTCATGGGAAGAATAAAAATGAAGTTTTATAATGTTTCCCATAAACTTCGAAAACATTTTAATGTATATATTTCTGAAAACCATACACCTATTCATAATATTATAAACTCTATATCTGTATTTTTCTGTATTGCTTTTTGTAGATATCTTGAACTATAATTAGTTTTAATATATTGATATTCCATCCAGCAAACCTCCTGGACACACTTATTAAAACTATTGATTTTTGTACATGCAATATAAATGCTTTATTATATACATATATTATTTTTTTACATCCAGAATATGTGTGTATATATATTCATCCAGATCTTAGATATACATACACATATATTTAGTATGTGTATATATATTCCTCCTGATTATATATCTATGTTTTTATGTGTGTATATGGACCACAAAGAGAAGAGAATGATTATCTTATTACATATTATATAATGGTCACTTCTCTGCTCTTCTTTATTATTTCACCCCCTAGGTATGCATGCTTAAACTTTAAATTTTAATTGTGCTCATTGCTTAAAGAAATAATTTTATAATTATTGATTTATATCATACTTCTTTTGCTCAATACCACGTGTATAAGATCCATCCATGTAAGTGCACGTGGCTCTAGTCCATTGTGTTATAGAATCTAATCATATAAACATGATTATACTTTCTACTGTCAAACCACATTACACCTTCCCACCATTGATGGACACTGAGGCTATTTACAACTGGGACAATTACAAACAATGTTGCCAGTACCTTCTTGTATGAAGTATGCACATTTCCTGTGGGATGCATTCCCTCAAGTGTTCCCCCAAGAGTTTACAGATTCTCCACCTACTTCCTTTCCATTGTGGCTGTAACAAGGTGTGCTCCACTTGCAAGGTCTGCGGTCCTCTTCTGCATATACCATTCATGACATTTTTGTTGGCAGATTTTTAGTTTTCATATCCCAGTGAATTTACAGGAGTATTTCATTGCAATTTTAATTTGAGATAGCTTAGTCAACAATAGAGGTATTAAGTGTATCTTCATGTGTGAGTCATTTGTGTTTCTTCTTTTGTGAATTCCATTTCAAGATCCTCGCCCACTTTATTTTTGGAGGTGTTTAGGTATCTGTCTTATTTATTGGTCTTATTAATTTTTATATATTGTGAGATTTTGTTCATTTTTGGTTCTATAGATCACATTTTATTTGCCACTCTGTCTCGTCTTTTCTTGTCCAAGGTGTTCTTTACATAAACAGAACATCTCAATTTATACAGTTATCTTTTCTCTTATGGTTAATGTATTTTGTTTCTTTGTAAAATTGCTTGCCTACCCCCAAATTATGAAAATATTCTCTTAAACTATTCCGAGGTTAACAGTTCTTCCTTTCAGATTTGGAGACACAGTCTACCTGGAATTTGTTTTCTTGTGTGAGAGGTTTCATTTTTCCCATGTGAGAGTCCACATGACTAAGGACTGTTTATTACATTGTTCATCCAATCCCTACCCACAACCCCTCTGTCATGTAGCAAGGGTCCACAAACCCATGTGGGTTTGTCTCTGGACCCTCTACTTTATCCACATTTGAATCAATCTCTATGCCAATTACAAAGAACTTTGTAATAACTCCATGTCATGTAGTAGAAATGATTTTCTATTTTGTCCTTCTTTAAGACTGATTATTCTAGACCTTTTGTATTTCCATATAATTTTTAGAATCAGTTTGTCAGGTTTAACTCACACACATTCACATGCACACAAGTTTGTTGAAATATTGTCTAGGAATACAATTGGATCTGTAAACCATTTTTGGAGAAATGGGCATCTTTATGATTGCCCATATTGAGATTCCTAATCCATGAGCAGATTCACTGTCTCCTTGGGAGGGGCCAGGACATCCATGGAGAGATATGCAGGGATGAACCTTCTAGAAGGCTGGGTTATCTCTGCTTTCACATATCCCATGGGAGGGTCTCTGTAACAAGGTGAATAAGGAAGCCTGAATAAACACATCTACATCAGTTATGACTTTGACCATAAATAATAGAAAACCCAGTACAACTTGGCTGAAACAAATGCTAAAATCCATTGGTTCATGTAACTGAAAATCTGGGCAGCTGGCTTCAGGCACAATGTGATTCAGGGCTACAGTGTCATCAGGACTCACTTCCCTCCCTTGTGTTGTGTCCTCCCAGCAGCCTCAGGCTCAGGTCCTGTAGCACTGAGTCCAGAAAAAGAGAGAGAAACCTTTTCCAGGGACAACCAGGAAGTTGGGTGGTTCCTCATGGTGATGGTCAGCTCACTACATATTCCTAAAAGTGTCACCAAGGTAGAATTAAGACCTGAGGTGCCACCACTGAGAAAACAAGTCTAGACAGGGTGGTTTCCCAGGCAACAGTCAGGATGGATGCTATAGCCAGGAGAAGCAGGTGGATATGTGGGCTTCACCATCCCAGGATGATCTCTATGTGATGGTCATGCTCCTCAGGCATCACAGTCACTTCTAGGTCCACATCAATGTAGGGATTTCAGGGAGACAAGTAAAGGCGAAATGTGTGTTATGTCCTTCTAGGAAAACAGAGGTATTTTGTTTGTTTCCTCATTAGAGGTTATAGACATCCAGAATAATCTGTCTACATCAGTAATAATACATCAGTTAGGACATTCGGTTACTTATTTACTTTGAGTGTTTACACACATCCTCAGCTTCAACAAAATAGATATCATTTTTACTTAGTTACTATTTCCAATAAAGACCATTGGGGACTTAATTAATGCAGGGTTGGAGGGTGCTTCAAATTTAGTTGATTAAATTTTCTAGTGAACGCAAGGCAAATTGCATCAAGATTTCACTACTAAATCCCTTGAAGCAGTTTATTAATTGAGAAAGATGAAGCTAGTCTGGAAATGTTATCATAAATGTAATTGAGTTGGGGATTTAATAAATATGCTGCCTTTGCTGGCAAAGTCCAAGAGTAAACAGTTGTTGGAAAGAAACTCAACTGTGTCACCATATGGTGCAGTCTAGCCCTGCACATGGAGAATCAGACAGGGGACTTGCCTTTTCTTCCAGTCCTTGCTCTGCCACAGGCCATTTGCAAACTCAGAGCTGCACAGACCCTCCATTGCTTCTCAGCTGTCTTTTCAAATTAAAGTCATGTCATTTTCCTTCTATCCCTTGCCTTTCACAGCATTCCTGGAGCCCTAGGGTGCAAGGGTGAGATGACTGTGGCTTTCTTGAATGTCTGAGTATCAGCTTCTTAGGATGCTCTGGTTCTCCTCCTCACCTTGACAACACAGGGAGCTTACTGCAAGGGTTAATCCTTGACAGAGGCCTGAAATTAACCTGACCTATTTTGCTGAAGTGCTCGGCACAGTGCTGGGTCAAGGCAGATCTTGGGTGCTGAGATCTATGGTTTGCGTCCCAGTGGGGGGCTATGAAAGGGCTGATATTGGGACTATGCTTACATGACCAGCAGGGTGGCTAAAGCCTGTCTTGGGCTGCCTGGTCCTGAGGTGTTTGTGCACAAGCTTGTAGATCCTGATCTGCAGGGGAGGACATTTCCCATATAGCTTGCAGAGGGAGGACAGCCAAAGCTCAGGCTCACCTATGAACCTCTCCAAGGCAGCCTTTTGCCTAGGACTTGCACCTTTACCTCATGTACATCCTCACCTGACCCATATCCTTACCTGATGTAAACCCTCACCTAATCCGTATCTTTACCTGATGTACACCCTCATCTGATCTATATTTTTGCCTGCTGCACACCCCACCCGGCCCATATTTTTACCTGATGCCTATCCTTCCCTGATCCATATTATTACCCGAGGTATTCTTACCTGATCCATATCATTACCTGGTGCATCTTTACCTGATCCATATTGTCACCTGATGTACATTTGCATCTGATCCATATTTTTTTTTTTAGATTTTTATTTATTTGAGAGAGAGAGCACAAGAGAGAAACCATGAACGGGGAGGCAGAGGGAGAGGCAGGAGCAGACTCCCTGCTGAGCAGGGAGCCTGACACAGGGCTCGATCCCAGGACCCCAGGACCATGAACTGAGCCAAAGGCAGACACCCAACCGACTGAGCCACCCAGGCGCCCCCTGATCCATATTCATACCTAATCTGTATATCCTTATCTAATGAACATTCTTACCTGATACACATCCTTTCCTATGCATATCCTTATCTGACCCATATCCTTACTTCAATGCTATTGCTGTGTTCTGTCGTTTTCTTGCACCAGACCAGAGGTTTGTCACATGGGTATCTGGGTCCTATGAGTCTTCATTAGCAATAAAACCCTCCTAACTGCCATTAGTGCAGTACAAAAATACAACAAAGTTTACTCAACAGCATTTCCAGGCTAAGCCAACACAAAAAGGCCTTTTCTAGATATTTGTGGAGTGTTGTTTAGTTTTAGGGGGATAAGTCACTGATTCATAATGATAAGTTCAATGGATGTTTATTTAAATGATTTATTTTCAAATTTGGTCATTTCTGATATTATTACAATGGGTAGCATTGCAGTGACAGCTCCAAAAGTAAGATAGGCACCAGGTGTGAATGTAATTGAATTTTTTTTTTCAGTCAGGAAACTGCCCTAACATATGGTTTCTAAATTGCCTCTGAGTTCTGTTCTTTTTTGTTGATATCCATTCTATGGACATTATCTCTGAGTCACTCACATTAACTAACATGAGACCTGGGACATCTTGGAGGCCAAGAGGTTAACCTGAAGGTGAACTCACCAGAGCTTGGCTCAGACAAAGCTGGGAGAGCACTGACCACTGACCCAGGGGCTGTGGGCATATACCGACTATGGGGCTGCAGCAGGGGCTGGAGGATGGGGGTCTTGGGGAAGCAGGTGGTGACTGGGAGGCATGGCTAGACACCAAAGACTCTGAGAACATGCCCCAGGGCATAACAACTGAATGGCCAGGCTGGTAGGAACCACCAGGCTACTCCTCTCCCCTGGTGTGTGTGTTTATCTGCAGAAGAGATCTTCACTTCTGATGGAAAAAGATGATGTGTTCCCTACCCTTACATCCATTTAAATGGCTCACATAACAGGTAGTCAATAAATGTCTGTGGAATAAATGAGTCTAAATTGAAGATCACTTTTATGACCTATATGACTATACCTTGAAGTATAAACTTTTCACAATCATACCTGAATACTGTGAAGACAGAAAAGAAATCTACACCTGTGACTTAGAGGGTGCCAATGATGATTGCAGAGGAGCAGCACACCCAGAAGAAGTGTCAGGGTAGGAGAGAGAAGGCCCACACAATGGAAGGTGCGAAGTGACTATGATAAAGTGCCAGGCTACTTCAGCCATGGAGTCAGCCACCAGAGCCCAGACTGGGCAGAGAATAGATGGTGAGGGCAGAGACCTCCCAGCACAAACACTGTGCCCTTGGCCAGTAAATACACCCCTATTTGTTCATTTTGTGGGCACTCAGCGGTTTCTGCAAGAGCTTCATATAGTAACCAAAGCTCCTCAGATGTGACCAGGTGGTGTTGAGATGCTGGCCCCTCCAGGTATAGGAATGGTGGCAGCAGCAACCTACTGTTAATGTGCACTTCCACACAGAGAGCACTACAGAGCTTGGGTCACTTGTTCATGGAAGATTGTGAGATGAAAAGTAACCCATCATGTAGTAATAGCCAGCATCCACAGAAGAAACACCAAGAGATGGCAAAAATGAATCATTGGGAATAAAAACAAGGAACTGGACCTCAAAGGAGGAGAATTTACCACAAATATTTATTCAAATGTCCTATAGGAAGTGAAGAGCTATTTGGGGGGAAGCTTACTGAAGATAATACAAAAAGAGAGAGAGAGTTTTATCAGACCCAACTTGATTAGAAGAGTCACCAAAGAAGATTTCTGTTTTACTGTGAAGGGCTTGTGACAGAATCTGTGCCTATTAATGTCACCTTGGCAGATGCATTCATGGATTTGAACATCAATGCATTTGTTTAAAAAAGACTGTGTTCTCCTTTTATCTATGAAAATACTTTCACATATATAGATCTGTCTGTTTCTGTGTTTTTCTTCCTTTGCAAATCTTACTCAGTTTGATATGAAATAGCAAAAATTAAATGGTTGATAAAAATCAGCATTAAATGTAGCTGCCATACTTACTTTTCCAATGTAGCTGTGAAATGTAAAATCCATGTGTGATTGCAACCACTTACTGACAGACGGGTCTACTTTTGAAAGTCTTCTCCCACCCTGTTTCTGCCTGTTGTGGGCAGTAACCACTGGACCCTACTCAGATCCTCAAGGGGAACACACAGACATACAGGAAGGAGGGTGACCGGCACCCCACAAGCACCCTTGCACAGCTTTGACTGTGTTGTTTACTGCTCCTTAAAAAATAGAAACTTTTAACATTCAATTGCTATTTCAGTTGGATTCATTGGCAAAGATCTTTTATTTCTACAGAAGTCATGTATGTGAATATAGCTTGTGGGTTAATTTATAACCATACTCACTTGACCTGGAGAAAGGCTGTTAAGTTTATTGGAACTTTTCCTGGTAAAGGAAAGGAAGGCACTTCAGGTGGGGACCAACCTTGACGTGAAGCTGGGGGATGCGACACCTGCCCAGGGCTGCACCATGGAACACGAAGGGCAGAAAGCTTGGAATCATCATCACGGCCAGGGCCTCGAGCACGCATGGGGCTGAGAGCCCAGAATCAGCACCCTTGCCCAGGGCTGAGAATCCCAGGGGGCCGCAGGGACCTGCCTCTCTCAAGCTGTGTGTTGTCCTTCAACTGCTGCTTCTCCTTCAGCATCTCTTCCTTCGTTCTGGTGATTTAGGTATCAGGAAACAGAAAAACAAGAAGCCGTAATTAAAAGAGACTGTTCCCATCCTGCCCATCAAGCGAGGCTGAGGCTAGGCATCTTTCACAGCCCCTCTGCTCCTCCCCAGCCCCCCTAGTCCCCACTGCTGAACCTGATCCTGAACTACTGACCCCTCCATCACCCACAATTCACACTTTACCAGGGGGTGGTATGCAGGACCATCTCAGAAAAATCACTCCTCCCTCCCAATTAAATAAAATAAAATAAAAATAAAGTAAAAAAATTAAAATACTTAACATTTTTGATAAAATGGTTTGGGTGGCCCCAAAGAACAGAGGCCACAACCATGAGGATAGAACATAATGACCCACTGGGGACCAAGTGGGTGGGAAAAAATATTAAAACTTGTATGCATTTTTATTTTCATCTCATCTTTTGAAAAGTTGTGCTTTTGTTCATGCTTTATATGCACATAATCATGTAGCCTACCATGACAAGCATATAATCTACAAATAAGTATACATACACTGGAGTGCATGTTCCAGGACCTGCTTCCTCACGGCTGTGGCCACATGCTGTAGAACATGAACCTGGAGCCAGACCAGCATTCTTCCCAAAGGGCTAGTATCATATCCACCAGACCCCTGCAAATGAAGTCCACCAGAAATCTGAGACTGAGTGGGGTTCTTCAGCCCATGTCTGGAATCTCAGAACAGCTCTCAGCTCCCACAGGGTCTGTGGTACTCAGGAGAAGAGCATCAGCACTTCAGGAGCCACCTGTGAGCTGCTAGCTTTCAGCAGCCCCCACTGTGCCCCTGACAGCAACATACAGCATCTGTGCTCCAGAGTAACAAGGGAGAAAGCCTGGGGATATAACTCAGCTGAGACTTCTGGGAACTCCCAGGATGTGGGCTTTGCACTGGGGGAGTGATCCTAATTGTCCCTGTGCAGCTACTGGCAAAATATGTCCTTCATGTGAGAGTTATCTCAACTGAACAGGTGCAGTCTGTGTACATTCAGGCTGGATACTTAAAAGTGCAGTCCTTGACACACCACTCAAAGATGCTACATGGGATGAGCATTACATGTTTGTGCTTATGTCAGATGCAGAGTAGTGTCACTAGGCCGACCAGTGACTGAGAGTTTGGCTTTCTGCATTATTAAGTTCCTAACACAACTACATGTTAGTTTCTTTCCAAATTTCATCAAGGGAACATCTGAGAGAAAGTGTCCAAAAATATAATCATCTCCTAAGAATACAATAACAGCATTCATATAGTCAGTTATGACAAATTGCTGCTACATTCTAAAGTCTCTTTTTAAAACTAGTAGAGATATTATAGCCAAGAATGCAATGGGTGGCTTTTTTTTTTTTTTTAGAAGCATAGAGTTCTTATTTATTGATTTGGGAAAAATCAATAAAATTTGAATATAGTAGTTCTGTTTATCTTCTTTAAAAATACACTTAACATATAGGAAAAATTCTGCAGATGAATCTACACAGCCTCCCAACCTTCATGTCACCATGAGGTTAAAGCTCAGTTCCCAAGAGCTTAAAAGTGGAGCTCTTCATTGGAAAGTAGCTTATAGCAAGGTAACATCTGGCATGCTTTTCCTTCATCTATTGAAAACTGAGATAGTAGACTATTTTAACTTGGATGTCAACAATAATGTCTCTTTTGGACATACCCACAGGCACAGATACTGGGTTGACATGAGAGTCCAACATGCCTTCTGTAAACCTGAAAGGGAAGATGTCACCTTCATACATGCCATGACCATAATGTGGAGATAGAATTGGCCAAACAGCAGTAAAAGATTCAGTGAATGTTTGAAACCCTGGAAACTTGAAAAGAGAAATACTGTCATCACAGATGAAAAGCTGCATTAACCCAGGGCAGTCTTCTTATAGGTTATTAATAATTGGAGGAATAATGAAAAATGGTTTAAATTACCAACTTCCAAAAGGTGTGGTTGAGGTCTTTGGAGAAACACTCTTATTTAAGGTTTGTGTTTGCAATTATAGAGTATGAAATTCTACTTTATCAAGGAAATAGTTTCTCTTCATCCACATATGGTAAATTAATTTAGCAGAGACTTGTTGATGAAAATATCTCTGAATTCAAAATTTGAACAGAGTTTAAAAAAATAATACTATATGTTGGCTAATTGAACATAATAAAAAATACTAGGAATATCTACAACAAGTTAACTTAAAGAAATGTATCAAAAATATCTACAAGTTAACTTAAAGAAATGTATCAAAAACACTATGTGTTGCCATTATTGTGGCATCAAAATAAAGATTGCAATAAAGAAATTGGAGCAATATTAGCAGAGAAAAAGCTGGAATATTAATATAAATCCATCCCAATAGAAATTTTATATTGGTAGCCTATGAAATATATACACAATTCCCAGTTGGAGTTTGACCTTTTAAAATTCATTTTCAGTAGCACCAAGAGTATACACATTACCCAATTTTGAGCCTACTATAAGCAGTGGTAATAAAGATTGTGGATATTAGTAAAAAAGATGAACACATAGATAAATGCAGCAACATAGTGATCCCAGCAATAGACCTACAAAAATATAGCCAAAAATTTGTTGATAAAGGTGCAAGGCAATACAGTGGAGAAAAAATAGTCTTTTCAACAAACGATAATGGAAATTTTAGAGAACCATATACAAACTAACAAAAATGTCAGCTTGATACATAACCTCCAACTTACAGGAGATTAACTCAAGGTGAATAATAAAACTAAACATCAAACTTTTGGAAAAGGGAGAAAAATCTGTGTAATATTGGGTATGCATGGCCATAAAAGGTAAAATTTATAAATTGACATTATCAAATTTAAAAACTTTTGTTGATAAAATACACGATTAAGAATAATGAAAAAGCAACATAAAGACTAGGAGAAAATAATTTAGAATCATATTTTTAAAAAATTACTTGTGACCAGTATTTCAGAATGGTCTCAAAAGTTAGGAATAAGAAAACATTCCACCAATAAAAGTGGGCAAAATGTTTGGACAGACATTTTACTCGAGAAAGTAGGTAGATGACAAATGAGCACATTAGAGGATGCGTAACATCATTAGTCATGTGGAACATATAAATTAAAAGCATGGTAAGATATATCTATTAGAATGGCCAAAAAAATTTTTAAATGAAAATACCAAGTACTAGTGAAGACACAGAGCAATTAGAACTCTCATGCAGGAGGGAGGAGCAAGGTGGCAGAGGAGTAGGAGACCTGGATTTCATCTGGTCCCAGGAATTCAGCTGGATACGGATCAAACCATTCTGAACACCTACGAACTCAACAGGAGATCGAAGAAAAGAAGAGCAACTCTCTGAACAGAAAAGCGATCACTTTCTAGAAGGTAGGACGTGCGGAGAAGTGAATCCCAGGCAATATTTGGGGGGATAGACGGCGGGGGAGGGGACCTCTGTTGGCCACTTCTGGCAAGTGATGGAGCAAAGGAGCACAAAATCAGAACTTTTAGAAGTCGGTTCCGCTGAGGGACATCACTCCAGTGGCTAAGCGGGGGGTGGAACCCTCGCTGGGACAGTGTGGTCTCAGGACCCTCGCGGTCACAGAAACAACAGGGGTGCCTGAGTGCGGCAGAGCTCCCAGGTATTGGAGCGGGAAAGCTGGCTGCAGAGATGGAGCCAAGGCATGGGCTTTCAGCTCAGGGTTGCCATAAACCATGATCTGCGGCACAGTCAGGCCACTGCTCCTCCAGCAGGGACCCAACAAGCGGCAGATCCTGTGAGACTCCCCTTCCTCCCCCAGGAGGAGCGGCATGGGAGCGTACAGCTGGGATCTGCTGGGTTTGGAGAATCTACACCCAGTTGGGTGCCAGAGATAGAAACGTTCGGTCACCGGCAGGTGAGCACAAAGTGCGGCCAGAGACCAGGGAGACAGGAGTGATTGACTGCTTTTCTCTGGGGGCGCACTGAGGGGTGGGGCCCTGAGTACTTGGCTCCTCTGGGGCAGAGATTGGGAGGCCGCCATTTTCACTCTCTTACTCCAAAGCTGTACAGAAAGCTTGCAGGGAACAAAAGCTCCCGAGAGCAAAACCGAGCAGATTACTTAGCCCGGACGGCAAGGGCAGGGCAATTCCACCTCCGGCAAAGACATTTGGGAACCACAGCAACAGGCCCCTCCCCCAGAATATCAGCAAGAACAGCCAGTCAAGACCAAGTTTACCCATCAATGAGAACGGCAGAACTCCAGCACTAGGGGAATACTGCACATAGAATTCATGGCTTTTTTACCATGACTCTTTAGTCTTTCAAAGATAATTTTTTTAACTTTCTTTTTTTTTTTAATTTTTCTTTTTCCTTTTACAACCAACATCTTATCATCCCTTTCTTAAAAAATCTTTTCTATTTTTCATTTTTAGAATCATATTCTATCCCTTCATAGTAGTTAACCTTATTTTTGATATATATATATATAGGTTGTTCTGTCTTTAAAATTTTGGAATACAGTTTCTTCTAACAGACCAAAATATACCCTAAATCTCTGGTGTATGGCTTTGTTCCAGTCTCCTACCTGATCACATTCACTCCCTTTTTTAAAAAATCCTCTTCTTTCTTTTATCAACCAACTTCTTATCTTATCAATTCTTTTTATAAAATCTTTTATATTTTCATCTACACAGTCATATTCCATCCCTTCATCGTATTTACCCTTATTTTTGTACATATATAAGTTTTTCTTTCTTTAAAATTTTAGGAGGCACTTTCTTCTAACAGACCACAATACACCCAAAATCTAGTGTGTGGCACTGATCTATGCACCAGCCTGATCATATTTGATCATATTCTGTTATTTTTTTTAATCTTTATCTTTATCTTTTTTCTTTCTTTCCCTTTCTTTTCCCCCGGTTTCAGGTCTCTTCTGATTTGTTTAGTGTACATTTTTCTGGGGTCATTGTTACCCTGTTAGCATTTTTTCTCTCATTCATCTATTCTCCTCTGGACAAAATGACGACAGAAAAAAATCACATCAAAAAACAAAAGAACAAGAGCAGTACCAACTGCCAGGGACCTAATCAATATGAACATGAGTAAGATGTTGGATCTAAAGTTCAGAATGATGATTTTAAAGATAGTAGCTGGGCTTGAAAAAAGCATGGAGGATATTAGAGAAACCTTTCTGGAGAAATAAAAGAACTAAAATCTAACCAAGTAAAAAACAAAAACGTTATTAATGAGGTGCATTCAAAAATGGAGGCTCTAACTGCTAGGATAAATGAGGCAGAAGACAGAATTAGTGATATAGAAGACCAAATGATGGAAAGAGGAAGCTGAGAAAAAGGGAGATAAACAACGACTGGACCTTGAGGGCAGAATTCGAGAGATACATGAAACCATAAGATGAAACAATATTAAAATAATAGGGATCCCAGAAGAAGAAGAAAGAGAGAGGGGGCAGAAGGTATATTGGAGCAAATTATAGCAGAGAACTTCCCTAATTTGGGGAAGGAAACAGGCATCAAAATCCAGGAGACACAGAGAACCCCTCTCAAAATCAATAAAAGTAGGTCAACACCCCGACATCTAATAGTAAAACTTACGAGTCTCAGAGACAAAGAGAAAATCCTGAAAGCAGCTCGGGAGAAGAGATCTGTGACCTCCAATGGTAGAAACGTTAGATTGACAACAGACCTATCCACAGAGACCTGGCAGGCCAGAAAGGACTGGCATGATATATTCAGAGCACTAAATGAGAAAAAATATGCAGTCAAGAATAGTGTATCCAGCGAGGCTGTCATTGAAAATAGAAGGAGAGCTAAAAAGCTTCCAGGACAAACAAAAACTAAAGGAATTTGCAAACATGTAACCAGTCCTCCAAGAAATATTGAAAGGGGTCCTCTAAGCAAAGAGAGAGCCTAAAAGTAACATAGACCAGAAAGGAACACAGACAATATACAGTAACAGTCACCTTACAGGCAATACAATGGCACTAAATTCGTATCTTTCCATAGTTACTCTGAATTGAAATGGGCTAAATGCCCCAATCAAAAGACACAGGCTATCAGATTGGATAAAAAAAACAAGTCCCATCGATATGCTGTCTGCAAGAGACTCATTTTAGACCCAAAGACACCCCCAGATTGAAAATGAGGGGATGGAAAACCATTTACCATGCTAATGGACACCAAAAGAAAGCTGGGGTGGCAATCCTTATATCAGACAAATTAGATTTTAAACCAAAGACTATAATAAGAGATGAGGAAGGACACTATATCCTACTTAAAGGGTCTATCCAACAATAAGATCTAACAACTGTAAATATCTATGCCCCTAACATGGGAGCAGCCAATTATATAAGCCAATTAATAACAAAAGCAAAGAACACATTGACAGCAATACAATAATAGTGGGGGACTTTAACACCCCCTCACTGAAATGGACAGATCATCTAAGCAAAAGATCAACAAGGAAATAAAGACTTTAAATGACACACTGGATCAAAAGGACTTCACAGAAATATTCAGAATATTCCATCCCAAAACAACAGAATACACATTCTTCTCTAGTGCCCATGGAACATCCTCCAGAAGAGATCACATCCTAGGTCACAAATCAGGTCTCAGCTGGTAACAAAAGATTGGGATCATTCACTGCATATTTTCAGATGACAATGCTTTCAAACTAGAACTCAATCACAAGAGGAAAGTCAGAAAGAACTCAAATACATGCAGGCTAAAGAGCATCCTACTAAAGAATGAATGGGTCAACCAGGAAATTAAAGAAGAATTAAAAAAATTCATGGAAACCAATGAAAATGAAAACACAACTGTTCAAAATCTTTGGGATACGGCAAAGGCAGTCCTGAGAGGAAAGTATATAGCAATAGAAGCCTTTCTCAAGAAACAAGAAAGGTCTCAAATACACAACTTAACCCTACACCTAAAGGAGCTAGAGAAAGAAGAGCAAATAAAATCTAAACCCAGCAGGAGAAGAGAAATAATAAAGATCAGAACAGAAATCATTGAAATAGAAACCAAAAGAACAGTAGAACAGATGAACGAAACTAGGAGCCGGTTCTTTGAAAGAATTAACAAGATTTATAAACCCCTGGCCAGACTTATCAAAAAGAAAAGAGAAATGACCCAAATCAACAAAATCATGAATGAAAGAGGAGAGATCACAACGAACACCAAAGAAATACAAACAATTAGAAGAACGTATTATGAGCAACTGTATGCCAGCAAATTAGATAACCTGGAAGAAATGGGTGCATTCCTAGAGATGTATCAACTACCAAAACTAAATCAGGAAGACATAGAAAATCTGAAGAGACCTATAACCACTAAGGAAATTGAAGCAGTCATCCAAAATCTCCCAAGAAACAAAAGCCCGGGGCCAGATGGCTTCCCAGGGGAAATCTACCAGATATTTAAAGAAGAATTAATACCTATTCTTCTGAAACTCTTCCATAAAATAGAAATGGAAGGAAACCCTCCAAACTCGTTTTATGAGGCCACCATTACTTTGATCGCCAAACCAGACAAAGACCCCATCCAAAAGGAGAATTACAGACCAATATCCTTGATGAACATGGATGCAAAAATTCTCACCAAAATATTAGCCAATAGGATCCAACAGTATATTAGAAAGATTATTCACCCTGACCAAGTGAGATTTATCCCTGGGCTGTAAGGTTGGTTCAGCATCTGCAAATCAAGCAATGTGATACAATACACTAATAAAAGAAAGAACAAGAACCATATGATCCTCTCAATAGATGCAGAAAAAGCATTTGACAAAGTACAACATCCTTTCTTGATCAAAATTCTTCAGAGTATAGGGATAGTGGGTACATACCTCAATATCATAAAAGCCATCTATGAAAAACCTACAGAGAACATCATTCTCAATGGGGAAAAACTGAGAGCTTTCCCCCCAAGCTCAGGAACATGGCAGGGATGTCTCCTCTCACCACTGCTATTCAACATAGTATTAGAAGTCTTAGCTGCAGCAATCAGAGAACAAAAAGAAATAAAAGACATCCAAATCGGCAAAGAAGAAGTCAAACTCTCATTCTTTGCAGATGATATGATACTGTATGTGGAAATCCTAAAAGACTCCACCCAAAAACTTCTAGAATTCATACAGGAATTCAGTAAAGTGGCAGGATATAAAATCAATGCACAGAAATCAGTGGCATTTCTATATACCAACAACAAGACAGAAGAAAGATAAATTAAGGAGTCGATCCCATTTACAAAAACATAAGATACCTAGGAATAAATCTAACCAAAGAGGCAAAGGATCTGTACTCAGAAAACTATAAAATACTCATGAAAGAAATTGAGGAAGACAGAAAGAAGTGGAAAAAATTTCCATCGTCATGGATTAGAAGAAAAATATTGTGAAGATGTCAAAGCTACCTAGAGCAATCTACACATTTAATACAATCCCTATCAAAATACCATCAACTTTTTTCAAGGAAATGGAACAAATAACCCTAAAATTGGTATGGAACCAGAAGAGACCCCGAATAGCCAGAGGAATGTTGAAAAAGAAAAGCAAAGCTGGTGGCATCACAATTCTGGACTTCCAGCTCTATTACAAAGCTGTCATCATCAAGACAGTATGGTACTGGCACAAAAACAGACACACAGATCAATGGAACAGAATAGAGAGCCCAGAAATGGACCTTCAACTCTATGGTCAACTCATCTTTGACAAACCAGAAAGAATGTCCAATGGAAAAAAGACAGTCTCTTCAACAAATGGTGTTGGGAAAATTGGACAGCCACTTGCAGAAGAATGACACTGGACCACTTCCTTACACCACACACAAAAATAGACCCAAAATGGTTGAAAGACCTAAATGTGAGACAGGCGTCCATCAAAATCCTAAAGGAGAACACAGGCAGCAACCTCTTCGACCTCAGCTGCAGCAACTTCTTCCTAGAAACATCATGAAAGGCAAGGGAAGCAAGAGCAAAATGAACTATTGGGATTTCATCAAGATAAAAAGCTTTTGCACAGAAAAAGAAACAGTCTACAAAACCAAAAGACAACGGACAGAGTGGGAGAAGATATTTGCAAATGACATATCAGATAAAGGGCTAGTACCCCAAATCTATAAAGAACTTATCAAACTCAACACCCAAAGAATAAATGATGCAATCAAGAAATGGGCAGGGGACATGAACAGTCATTTTTCCAAAGAAGACATCCAAATGGCCAACAGACACATGAAAAAGTGCTCAACATCGCTCGGCATCAGGGAAATCCAAATCAAAACCTCAATGAGATACCACCTCACACCCGTCAGAATGGCTAAAATTAACAAGTCAGGAAACGACAGATGTTGGCGAGGATGTGGAGAAAGGGGAACCCTCCTACACTGTTGGTGGGAATGCAAGCTGGTGCAACCACTCTGGAAAACAGTATGGAGGTTCCTCAAAAAGTTAAAAATAGAGCTACTGTATTACCCAGCAATTGCACTACTGGGTATTTATCCCAAAGTTACAAATGTAGGGATCTGAAGGGGTACGTGCACCCCGATGTGTATGGCAACAATGTCCATAATAGCCGAACTACGGAAAGAGCCAAGATGTCCATCGACAGATGAATGGATAAAGAAGATGTGGTACATATACACAATGGAATATTATGCAGCCATCAAAAGGAATGAAATCTTTCCATTTACAATGACATGGATTGAACTGGAGGTTATTATGCTGAGCGAAATAAGTCAGTCAGAGAAAGACATGTATCATATGATCTCACTGATATAAGGAATTCTTAATCTCAGGAAACAAACTGAGGGTTGCTGGAGTGGTGGGGGGGTGGGAGGGATGGGGTGGCTGCGTGATAGACACTGGGGAGGGTATGTGCTATGGTGAGCGCTGTGAATTGTGTAAGATTGTTGAATTACAGACCTGTACGTCTGAAACAAATAATACATTATATGTTAAAAAAAGAAGAAGAAGAAGAAGAAGATAGCAGGAGGGGAAAAATGAAATGGGGGAAATCGTAGGGGGAGATGAACCATGAGAGACTATGGACTCTGAGGAACTGAGGGTTCTAGAGGGGAGGGGGTGGGGGGATGTGTTAGCCTGGTGATGGGTATTAAAGAGGGCATGTACTGCATGGAGCACTGGGTGTATGTAAACAATGAATCATGGAACACTGCATCAAAAACTAATGACGTAATGTATGGTGATTAACATAACATAATAAAAAAGAAAAAGAACTCTCATGCATTGCTGGTGAGAAAGCAAAATGGTGCCTCCACTATACGAAACAAGTTAGTAGATTTTTACCAAGTTAAACATATTCTCACCATACAACCCAGAATACCACTCATAGGTATTCATCCAAATGAAGACTTATATTTATACAAAATATATGAATTCAATGTTAATAGCAGTCTTATCCCTACTTGCCAAAAACTAGAAACAATCTAGGTGTTTTTGAATAAGTAAATTGATGAACAAAATGTGGTATATTTTTACAACAGCATACTACTTACCAATTAAGTATGAATCCATGACATATTATGGAAAGGTCTTAAATTCATTTTGCTAAATGAAAGAAGCCAGATCCCCAAGGACTACATATAACACAATTCCACTTATAAGACATCTTGAAAAGATTTGGTTAAATCCCAGAAAAGCAAAGACATTACTAGAAAAATTTACAAATTGTGAATAAAATCATTAGTTGAATTAGTACTAGTGAGCTACTCTTAATGTTTTAGTGTTGGTAAACACTATGTCCTATGGTTAATTAAGAATGATGTTAAGTTTAGGAGAAGCTGTGTGAGAGGTATAAGGGGACTCCTTGTATTGTCTTTGGAACTCTTTTGTAAATCTATGATTATTTAAAAATGAAAAATGAATTAAACGTTAATTGACTGGTTAGCTCTCAGGTCAGCAAATTATATCTTCAAGGCAAGTGCAGTCTGTTAAATGGTTTTGTAAATAAAATTTTATTTAAATTTATTTATGGCAATTATTTTTTGTACTGTGTACAGCTGCTTTCTCACTACATCTACAGACTTGAACAGCAACAAAAACCAAAGGGTCCACAAAGCCTAAAGTATTTAATATCTAGTCTTTTCCAGAAAATGTTTGTCAGCTTCTGCTTTAGATCACAAATAAGAACAAATAGGTTAAAAATTACTAAGAAAATACATATTAAAAGTTCTCAACATACAGACAAAATTATAGCAATGTGAAGTGATGGATGTTAATGAATCTTATTGTGGTAATTATTTCACAATATATACAGGTGTCAAATCATATATTGTACACCTTAAACATACGATATTATATGCCATCTATATCTTAATAAAATTGGTTAAAATAAAACAGTGAAGTCTAAGAAATAAGTAGAAAGATTAAAAAAAAAACAGGTATCACATGGGTACCAAACATAAGAAAACAGTGTGTTCATTTTAGTATCAGAAGACGATACCAAGGGGCCTGCCCTCGGCTCAGGTCATGGTGCCAGGGCCCTGGATTGGGCCCCACATGGGCTTCCCTGCTCCGTGGGGAGCCTGCTTCTCCTTCCTCTGCTGCTCCCCCTGCTTGTGCGCTCTCGCAGTTAAATAAGTAAGTGAAATCCTAAAAGAAAAAAAGAAAAAGATACAAAAACAAGAATATGACTAGAGACTAATGGGATAAAAGGCCAAGATGACATAATCATACAAAATATATGTGTGTGTTTAGAAAAAAGTTCTGAAATAAATAAATCAAAAATCGATGGAACTAAAGGAAGACATAAAATATAATTATAGTTGGTATTTTCCCATCCTGTCTCCTTAATTGAAAGAACAAGTAGTCCATAACAAGTATAAATATCATTCACCAAATTGAAACTTACAGATTACTACACCCACCAACTGCTGAGACATTCTTTACAGATGCATAAGATTATATGCTGAGCATAAACAAGTCATCACAAATTTAGAAGATATAAAACTTCTATTCAACATAGTACTGAAAATCCTACCAGAGTAATTAAGCAAGAAAAATAAATAAGGACTATAAATGGGAAAGAGAGAAGTAGAAATATCCCTATTTGCCAATGACATGATATTACATATAGAAAACTAGGGGTGTCTGGGTGGCTCAGTCAGTTAAGCATCTAACTCTTGGTTTTGGCTCAGGTCAAGATCTCATGCTTTGTGATATCTACCTTGTGTCAGGCTCCACACTCAGCAGGGAGTCTGCTTGAAATTCTCTCCCTCTGCCCCTCCCCCATGCGCTCTCTCTTTCTCTCTCTCAAATAAATAAATCTTAAAAAAAGAAAATCCTAAAGACCCCACCAAAAACAAAAACAAAACCCAGAATAAACAAATACAGTAATGTCATAAGACACAAATTCAATATACAAAAAATTAAAAACAAAAAAAATCCCAAACTATCAGAAAGGGAAATTAATAAATTAGTCCTATTTACAACAGCATCAAAAATAATAAAATATCTATGAATAAATTTAACCAAAGAGATGAAATTTCTGTAAGATTGAAAACTATAATACATTAATAAAAGAAATTTCAAAAGACACAATTACATGGGAAAATATTTTGTCCTTCTGGATTAGAAAAATTAATATTGTTAAAATGAACATACTACCCAAAGAAATCTACAGATTCAATGTAATCTCTATCCAATATCCAGTAGCATTTTTCACAGAAAAAAATCCTAAAATTTACATAGAACCACATAAGACTCCAAACGACCAAAACAATCTTGAAAAAGAACAAAGCTGGAGGCAACATACTTCCTGATTTCAAACTACAGTACAAAGCTATAGTCATAGAAACAGCATGGCGTTGTAACAGTCGGAATGACTAATGTTGAAACGACAAGAAATAACAAATGCTGGTGAGAATGTGGAAAAAAGAGAACCCTCATGCACTGTTGGCAGGAATCTAAATTGGTATAGTCACTCTGGAAAACAGTATTCCACTTTAGGGTATTTAACCAAAGAAAATGAAAACACTAATTTGAAAATAAATAAATATATATATTTATATACATATACACTCGTATGTTTATCACAGCATTTTTTATATCAGCCAAAATAAGGAAGCAACCTAAGTGTCCACTGATAGATGAATGGATAAAGTTGTGGTGTCTATACAACGGACTATTACTCAGCATAAAAAAAAGAATGAACTCTTGTCATTCAGGAAAACACTGACGGACCTAAAGGCTATTACACTAAATGAAATAAGTCAAACAGAGAAAGACAGATACCATATGATTTTACTTTTATGTGGAATCTAAAAAAAAAAAACCCAAAACCCAAAAATGGAACAAACAAAAAGAAACAGACTCATAAATATAGAGAACAAACTAGTAGTTTCCAGAGGGGAGGGGATGGGGATAGGCAAAATAAAGTGAATGGGGGTTAAGAAGTACAAACTTGCATTTATAATATAAATAAGTTATGAGAATAAAGAAGCTAGTATAGGAAATATGGTCAATAATATTGTAATAAATTTGTATGGTGATATGATAATTATACTTATTATCGTGAGCATTTCATAATGTATATAATTTTGGAATCACCATGTTGTATACCTGAAACTAATATAATATTATATATCAACTATATTACAATTTAAAAAACAGTATGGTATTGGCATAAAAACAGACACAAAGATCAATGGAACATAATAGAGAAGCCAGAAATAAACCCATGTGTATATGAGTTTATATGTCAATTAATTTATGAAAAATGCACCAAGAATATACAACAGGGAAAGAATAGTCTCTTCAATGTGTGGTGTTGAGAGAACTAGATTGTCACATGCAAAAGAATGAAAGTGGATCCTAATCTTAAACCTTGCACAAAAATCAACCTAAAATGGATTAAATACTTGAACATAAGACCTGAAATCATGAAATTCCTAGAAGATGACAAAGGGGAAACTTCTTTGACCTTAGTCTTGGCAACATTTTTTTATTTGACTCCAGAAGCAAAAGCAACAAAAACAAAAATAACCAAATGGGACTACATCAAACTAGAAAGCTTCTGCACAGCATAGGAAACTATCAACAAAATAAAAAGGGAACCTACAGAAAGAGAGAAAATATTTGCAAATCATATATCTAGTAGTAAGTTAATATCCAAAATATATAAAGAATTCATACAACTCAATAGCAAAGAACCAAACAATTAAAAAGTGGGCAAAGGACCTGAATAGACATTTTTCCAAAGAAGACATACAAATAGCAAGTATTTGAAAAGATGCTCAACATCGCTCATCATTAGGGAAATGCAAATCAAGCCATAATGAGATATCACCTCACTCTTGTTAGAATGGCTATTATCAAAAAGACAGGTGATAACATGTGTTGGATAGGATGTGGAGAAAAGGAAACCCTGTGCACTGTCACTGGGGATGTAAATTGAGCAGCCACTATGGAAAATAGTATGGACGTTTCTCAAAAAGTTAAAAATGGAGCTACCATATGATCCAGCAATCCCACTTCTGAGTATATATCGAAAGGAAATAAAATCAGTATCACCGGGAGATATTTTCAGCACCACATTCATTGCAGTTTTATCCACAATAGCCAAGACAAGGAAACAACTTACGTGTCTGTCCACAGATGAATGGATAAAGAAGATGTGGTGTGTACATACAATGAGATTTTATTCAGCCACATCCTGCTATTTCTGACATGAATGCACTACTGAGGGCATCATTCTAAGTGAAACAAGCCAGACAGAAAAAGACAAAACTTCATAGTATCACTTATATGTGAATCTTAAAAATAAACAAATAAAATAAAAAATTTAAAAGTAAAATTTATAAAAAAAAAGAATAGAAAAGTGGTTGTTGGAGGCTGGAGAAATAGAAGTTGGTAAAAGGTCATAAACTTTAGGATATAAGATGATTAAGGTCTGAGGATCTAATATGAAATAAGGACTATAGTTGGTAAACTGTATTGTATAGTTGAGATCTGCTCTGACAGAACTTAAATGTTCTCACCAAAGAAAAGAAAAGAAAGAGAAAAGAAAGAAAGAAAGAAAGAAAGAAAGAAAGAAAGAAAGAAGAAAGAAAATGTGATTTGATGGATGAGTTAATTAAATAGGTGTAGAAGGAAAAGAAGTGAAATTGTATCTCTACTTCACAGGATAAAATGGGGGACAAAGAGAATTAAAAGTCAAAGTGACAAACAGAATAGAGTCCAGAAATAGACCCACATAAGTACAGCCAAGTTATCTTTGGTAAAGGAGCAAAAGCAATGCAATGAAGAAAAGATAATCTTTTCAACAAATGGTGCTAGAACTGGCCGTCCACACACCAAATAAATGAATCTAGAAACTGACCCTACACTTTTTGCAAAAATTAACTCAAAATTGATCATAGACCTTAATGTAAAATGCAACAGTATAAAACTCCTAAAAGGGGCGCCTGGGTGGCTCAGATGGTTAAGCTTCTGCCTCCAGCTCAGATCATGATCCCAGGGTCCTGGGATCGAGTCCCGCATAGGGCTCCCTGCTTGGTGGGGAGCCTGCTTCTCCCTCTGCCTCTCTCTCTCTCTCTCTCTCTCTCTCTGACTCTCATTAGTAAATAAATAAAACATTAAAAAGAAACTCCTAAAAGATACAGGAAAAAAATCTAGATGACCTTAGAAATGGCAATAACTTCAGATACAATATCAAAGCACAGTCATGAAAGAAAAAATTGACAAGACAAACTTATGGCTAAGAAGACTTCATTAAATATTAAAAACTTTTGGGGCGCTTGGGTGGCTCAGTCGTTAAGGGTCTGCTTTTGGCTCAGGTCATGATCCCAGGGTCCCAGGATCGAGTCCAGCATCGGGCTCCCTGCTCAGTGGGGAGTCTGCTTCTCCTTCTGCCCCTCCCCTGCTCGTGTTCTTTCTCTCTCTCTCAAATAAATTAATAAAATCTTTAAAAAAACTAAAAACTTTTGCTCTTCAAAATACTCTATGAGGGAAATGAGAAGACAAGCCACAGACCGGGAGAAAGTATTTGCAAAACATATATAAAGGACTATTATCCAAAATAGACAAGCAACTCTTAAATCTCAATAGGAAAACAAACAATCCAATTAAAAAATGGATGGAAACATGTTAGCAGACACCTCACCAAAGAAAATACACAGATGGCAAATAAACATGAAAAGATGCTCTCCATCCTATGTCATCCAGGACATGCAAATTAAAACAAGAGTACACACCTACGAGTATGGCCAGAATCTGGAGCACTGACAACATGGAATTCTGGCTAGGATGTGGAGCATCAGGAGCTCTTGGTCACTGCTGCTGGGAGTACAGAATGGGGCAGCCACTTGGGCAGAGATTTTGGTGTTTTCTTACAAAACAAAATATACTTTGCCATAGGATCCAGCAAGAGTGTTCCCTGCTATTTACCCAAAGGAGCTGAAAACTTTTATTCACACAAAAACTTACATACAGGTGCTTATATCAGCTTTATTCATAATTGCCAAAACTTGGAAGCAACCAAGATATCCTTCCGTAGGTGAATGGTTAAACAGACAGTGGTCCCTCCAGACAATTGAATATTACTCGGCACTAAAAAAGAAATTTGCTACCAACCTATGAAAAGACTTGGATGAACCTTAGTGCATATTATTAAGTGAAAGAAGCCAATCTTAAAAAGTTACACGATGCATGGTTCCAGCTATATGATGGTTCTGGAAATGGCAGGACTACAGAGACAGTAAAGGATCAGTGGTTGCCAAGGGTTGGGAGGGAGGGATGAACAGTTGGTGCAAAGATGATAGTTGGGGCAGTGAAAATATTCTGTGTGGTACTATAATGGTGGATACATGTCATTACACATCTGTCAAACCCACAGAACACGCAACACCAAGCCCAGTGTAAACTACGGACATTGGGGAATAATGATGCATCTATGTTGGTCCACTAATTGTTATAAATGCACTGTCTAGTGGGAAGAAAGTGTGGAGGCAGGGATATATGTACTCTGTACTTGCTGCTCAATTTTGCTGTAGACTTCCCACAGAAGAACACTTTTCTGCCTAACAATAAACTGCAGACTGAAAACACTGAAATAATTTTCAAAGTACCTTAGGGGATATCACCGTTATAACGGAACGTCTTCTACCTTAAAATCTGCATCGATAAGACATGTAGGAAAGAGGAGGAGATTCTGACATACCAGACCTTCTGTCTCAGAAGAGGCAGGGCTCATGGGTGCTGGGCAGGTGCCTATGCATGCCTCTCTTTCTTCACCCGGAATAAAAGAACTGCTCCTGCTCCAAACCTCAGCTTCACACAAAATGCTACCTTCTATGCCCTATGACACTTTCACTCCAGGGACCCCTGCCTGTCCAGATGGGCAGCCACAGATGCCCACCACCCCAACATGGGACAAACAACCTCTTTGGAAATGTCCCCAAAGTGCTCTCTGCCCCCTTGAAGCCAACAGAGCACAACCAAATGTACCTGGAGAGATGTTAAGAGCATCTCCCCCTTCCAAACCCACCTGCTTGATACAGAGTGACTGCCTGTCACAGACCCTCCAGTCTCTTCCTGGCATGCAGACACCTGTGATTTCCCGAGCTCCAAACCCCCATGGCTCACACCCTGGGTGGTGGGTAAGAGACACCCTGGGGCTCTGACCCCCTAGAGTCCCACCCCTCCCTATCATGTGCTCCTGCTGCCCACCTGTCCCAGGGCCTCTGTTCCAGGGGCCCTCTGTCTTGCAGGACCACCTCCCAGGCCTGAGCTTGGCGCCTGTGACAACAAAGACTGGCCGAGCTCAGGTGTCTGGCGCTGTGATTCTGACCCACCAGGTCTAGGACAGACCCCAGATTTCTCCACCACCTGCCCAGGCTCTGACACAGCCTTTTCCCATAGGAAGAATGTGGGAAACTCCCAAACCACCAAGCCCAGGGTCACATGGGACTATATCCTTGCAACCTGTAAGAATTCTCTTGGAAAATGTAATCTGCTTATACACTGCAAACTGGAACTAATTCTATGGAAATTCTAGTTCTATGATGACCCCAAAACATTTTAAAATTTCTACCCCTGTAACTAATGAGGAACCATAATGAGGAACATTACATTCTACAAATTAAATATACACTTATTATCTTGGGAAAATTATTTAACTACTTGGTTTGGTTTCCTCATGTGGAAAATGGGAATAACAGTAGCAATGTAATAGAGTTGATGTGAGTTAATTATGTAAGGTGTAGAACAATGGCATAGAGAAAGTACTCAGTAGATGTTAGCTATTATTATTAAATAATTATTTAGGTAAGAATTATTAGTGACAACAAAATTCTTATCAAAATGTCACATCTAGGGGCACTTGGATGGCTCATTCAGTTGAGCATCTGACTCTTGGTTTCAGCTTGGGTCGTGATTTCGTGGTCGTGGGATCCAGCCCCGTGTCAGGATTTGAGCTTGGCTTGGAGTCTGCTTTGGATTCTCTCTCCCTCTCCCTCCTGTTCTCTCTCTCTCTGAAATAAATAAATAAAATCTTTAAAAAAAAGTCAAAAAAAAAATTCTACCCTTGTGACAGCAGCTGCATGCCCCACAAATCATCTGTGCACAAAACAGGATCAGCATCCCTTTAAAACCTGGTGCCCTCCGAAATCTCTGGAGCCATTTATTAGCAACTGTGAAAAATAGCTCTACAGGTAAGTTTACTCTTGGAAAATATGAAAAAAAAAGAGGGTGAGAATTTGCTAGCATGCTCATTATCTAATAATTTTACATTACAAGTATGCATATATGTTTTGATACCCTTGAATTCATGTTACTCATTGGGTTGTGAGTACACTAGAGAACAGTGGTCAGCCCCTTGCACTGCAGGTGCGACTCTGCCTTCCAGCGTGCCCTCTCCTCTCCCAGCTTTGCCGGGTCATCCAAGCCTTGGGGACCCAAGAGGCCACCGATTCTGTCTGGCCTGGTCTGTAATGAGCTGCCCATAAGACCTCCACGGACAGGGGGGCGCTGGACACAAGCTTATCTCCCAGGAGAGTGGGTAAACGGCTAGACTGCCATAAAAGAAGGAAAATCTGTAATGAAAACACTACATAATTCATTCACTGGTACGCTGAGGCTGATGGCTGGTCTGGACCCAGGCCGATGGGCTTCCTGCTGGGGCCAGCTTATGTATGGTTCAGGGGAACAGTTTGATCAGGGATTTTAAATGTTAGGATGAGCTTCTTGTCCTCATCAAGGTGGCACTAAATTCTTGGGTGGCTCAGTCAGTTAAGCAATTGAGCATCTGACTCTTGATTTTGGCTCAGGTCATGATCTCGGGGTCCTGGGATAGAGCCCTGCATCGGGCTCTGCACTCAGTATGGAGTCTGCTTGGGATTCTCTCTCTCCTTCTGCCCTTCTCCCTGCTTGCTCTCTCTCTCAAATAAATAAATAAAAATCTTTAAAAAAAAAAAAAGGTGGAACTAAATCCTTACAAAGGAGCACGTTCCCTGTCTTAAAACCTGTGTCAAGAAATTTTTCTTAAATATATTTAAATAGTTTGGAGCACAACTTAGAAGTAGTAAAAGAATAATTAGAAAGAAAAACGGATCATTGCCACAAGAAAAAGAAAAGTCATTTCAAATGATGAATTTTGATTTGATTATCAAGAGAAGTAATGAACTGGAGTCCTGGAAATAATCAGTGTTAATAGACTTTCATTTTTCATTATCAACAGGGGAAAAACAATTTCTCTCAGCCTATTAATAGGACGCTGTTAGCATAACCTGTGGTAAGTATAAGGAAGCTCTAACTTTTGAAAACCATTCTGGTGCTGCTGCAAAAATCCAATGCAAAAATAGGGAAGGAAAAGAAGACACAGCAAATCCATATGGTGTGACTGAAGCCACAAAATACCCCATGTGCAAAACAAGAACAAATATTTTTGTGTAAGTCTTATGAACTTCCCGTAAATAAAATGGTGGCCATCTGTGGTTAGTGCTTTTCAATGCAGTTTTTGAACTGACCTTGAAATCAAAGTAACATCAGAGTTGAATCTGAAAAACTTTGGGAAATCCTTTTGTCACTTGAGTCAGATTCTGTGTCTGAGTGTCCTGCAGGGTCCCTGCACCCTCCCACTAAGACTGCCCGTTCCTGCTCAGGGGAAACATGGTCCCTGGACCCTCACACTGAGACTGCCTGTTCCTGCTCAGGGGACATGGGGGTCCCTGGACACTCGTGTTGGTGCCAACCTTAGCCTGTGTGGAGGGGATCTTCCTGTCACCTAGAGTGTACAGCCAAGTTTGGGGTTGTGGTCTGGAGGGTAAGGCAGTCCTACAGAGAGAGGGTGCCTTTGGGGGGACTTGTTTGCTGATTGAATAACAGATGGAGGCCTAGGCTTGGGAAGCAGGCCACCACCTTCCCAGCCTGGGCTAGGTAATGGGATGTGAGCCTGTATCCTGAGGTTGGCCTGGCCCCAGGTGGCCTCACACACCTACTTACATCTGGTGTTCTGGGAGGTCCACCTGGGGGCTGGGCTGTCCTGGTGAGTAGCCGCTCCCTCACAGAGGGAGGTCTTAGTGATCAGGCCTGTTGGCCTGAGAGATCGATGTTGGGACATTGGCAGGGAAACATCCCACACGCTCCATGCTCACCGGCATGGTTCACACTCTGGGACCCCTTAGACCTCCCACTTAGGAGATGAGGTGGCAGAGGAATGGGGCCATCACCCCCTCCCTTCTCCTTCCTCCCAGGGGTCACCCAAGCTCATAGCCGCAGGTCACCCTTGGGGGACCAGGGCTGCCAGGGCTGGGCCCTCGGATGGTGCTGCCCTGCGTGGTCACACTCACAGGACCCACCCAGAAAGACACACACGGGGTCCCCGCATGCCTGGGGCCTCGGTGCTGCTCCAGCCCCAGGGATGAAAGCGCCGGCCCCGAGGCCTCAAAACCACAGTTTGCCCTCGGAGCCTCAGGGAGCCGCCTCCCACCATGGAAACTGTTCTCAGGACTGTCCTTGAGGAGCCAGCTATGGCTTTGGCTCTGCACTCAGGTTCTGTGGGGTTGCCTTCTGCTGCACACAACACCCAAGCCCACTGTGCCCGTTTCAGCCCTTGATGATGGGTTGCTGTTGGGAGCAGCATCGCCCCAGCTCCTGCAGAAGACACAGTCCCGTAACTGAATCCCGTGCTTTGTGGGGGTAAATACTAACTGACTATTGTAAGCACAATGCAGATTAAAAATAAGAGGCTTAATTCTCCTGAAAATAAGGGAAGAGACTTTCCACACCCTCCCCTTCCTCAGAACATTTACTTTAGAAAACTTGTGATTATAAATTCTTCCTGTCTCTTTGTGATGTATATTAACTCTTTTTGAAAGCTAAGTAGCCTCTTGTCTGCTCTAAGTCCCAGGGATGTTTTCTGCAGGACCTGGGAGCCTCCAGGAAGGCAGCCCCCAGTTCTCAGTTTCCTGGGAGGGCAGGAGCCTGAGTCTGGTGCTCACCTCGGGCCTGTCTCTCCCAGCGGCAAACCCACCTCCTGATGTAGACCGGAGACCTTGGTTTCTCCTCTGGATGAAGCCAGTTGGCCAGCACAGGTGGCCATCCACTCAGCAGGTGGATTTAGGGTGCACTCGAGTGACACACGGTGCTGGTCCCCAACCTGACTAGTTGTTGGCTGGTGGCCTGGGGGCCCGTGTGCGGTGGGTGCAGCTGCTGGCTTTTTCTCTCTGTCCTTGTAATTCTGGCTGGGCTGCCTGGGGCTCGAGTCCGCTTCTGGTTTAATGCTGAGGTGATAATTAGTGTTTTCTTTCTCTTCTCCCTTTGTGGGGAGGTTTTCTGGGTTGGGAGATCTTGTTTCTAGTTCTTTTTCCCCAACAGTATTGAAAACAAAGTGTGGGGGGTTAGGTGGGGAAGGAGGAGTACAGACGCCTGCTTCATTTTAAATCTGGGTGATCTCCCTACTCCGGACAGTTGGAATACTGTCCAGGCCACGGCCTGCAGAACTGAGGAACCATGGTGTGCAGCTTCCCAGCCTCTTGACTTAGTATTTATTTGGACCACAGGGGCGCTTAGAAAAAGTCTCCGATGTGGCCTCTATGTCAAAGTTAAATCAGCTCTTAGGCCCTGCTGGTTGTAGTAGGTCCCAAGGCCTCCAAACCCTCCAAACTTACTGTTTCAAGAGCCCCCACACAGGAGCTGGCCCAGGCCTTGGAGCCCCGAAAGTCCGTGCTGAGGTCAGATTGACCCCTAGGAACCTCAGCCCGGGTCTCCAGGACAGTTTCAAAGCAGGGGGCCCCTGATCACTCCACCTCAGGGCAGGTGGCTCTCCGTCTTATGAATAGCCATCTGGAGCACGAAATGCTGGCATGGTGCCTGGACGGTGGGAGGGCAGGTGCTCTCAAGGCCGTGGGAGGAGAGCCTGACAGAGGGCTGAGGGAGCGCAAGCCTGTGCGTTTTCCTGTGACTCCTGGGGTTTTGGAGTATAGGTAGGGTCAGTGGGGTGGAGTCCGGAGCCGACGACTAAGAAAGAGTTCTTGAGACGTCTTTGGTGCAAAATGGTGGTTTATCAAAGCCCGGGGACAGGGCCCGTGGGCAGAAAGAGCTGCTGCCCGGGGGGTTGTGAGGGGCAGCTGATTACAAATTATGGGGTTGGGGGAGGTAAGGAAAAAGGGAGGTTTCCGAAAGAACTTTCATATGCTAAAGAAGACTCACAGGCCTTGCCATTGTCAAGTTAAGGTTGTTTTCCCCTCTAGCAAGGCGGTAATATTAAGATAGTTGACCTTCCTGGAAGGTCACACATGTCCCACCCAGGAGTGGGGGGTGGGGGGAGGTTGCAGGGTCAGCCAGCCTTCTGTTCCCTCATCACCTGGAATTCAGTCCGCAAATGAGTCACTAGGGGCACTTAGCAAAGAACTCGCCAGTGCAGAGCCTTCTGGGCGAGGGTCACTGCCCAGGCCTGAGTGTGCTGGTGCTGCCGGTGCCCATCTGGTGCTGGCCAGGGTGTGTCCTGAGAAGGAGGAACTGCAGTGGGTCAGATTCAGAGCTGCGAGGGTGGTGGGCAGAGAGAAAGCAGGGGGCAGACATGGTCACGCACCCATTTGTCTCCACCCTCACGCTCCCCGTCTCTGCCATGTGTTTACCTGAAGGAGATGCCGAGGAAGAGGCACCAGGACAGCGGACAGCGTGCCCCAGCCCAAAGTCCAGATGAATCTGGCACAGGAGACACCGTCTCAAAGAAACCAGATGCAAAGCAGTACAAAATCTGTTACGGCTATAAAAACTTCAACAAAGTGGCCCATGTTTTCAAAGCGAGAACATGTTGCCGTGAGGGGTCGGCTGCCATGCTGGGATCAGGTGTGCTCCTCAGAAATCATCCCCCCAGGTACCCCCCTGCAGCTTCACACATCTTGTGTATTACGCTATACTTCAGGGCATTCTTTACCAAACAACAACTACAACGAGAGGAAAACCTGATAAACATCCTGGGGCTGGAGAAAGCACTCAGAGCTCACACTAAACAATGGAAAACATCCCCAATAAAAATAGATCTTATAATGGATAAGAAGGAACCAACAACCTGAGAAAAACATGGCAAAGGGTACAAACAAGCAAGCCATAGAAAATGAGAAAGTCAGGAAAGTGCACCCCAATGAGAGGCAACTTGTCCCTTCCCAGTTTGTAGAAGTTTTGCAGTGGTAACATCTAGCACTCTCAGAATATGGGAAGAAAGCAGATTTTTGCAGATCTGTTACTGTGGATTGTAGCCCTTTTGCAAATTTGTTTCATTCAGACGCCCTGAGCAGCACACATTCTGGAGCCTATCACAGGAAAATCAAAGCCTCTGTGTGTAAAAGCACACGTACTTGATGTTTACCACAGCCACTATCTCAGTGCCCAGGGCACAGACTCCCTGAGACCCTACTCCCAGCAGGAGAAGGTCAGGCAAAGGGTTGAACGTGCTGTTGAATATTCAGCAGCTACATAAAGGAAGAAGTAAGAAGCTGGTCCCTCACCCTCCAGGGTCTTCATCTGAAAACCAAGTTTGCTCTCATCACATACTGGGAAAGTCTGGCAATATTCAGTCTTGTCAGTCAGAAGAAATGACCGACAAACCCCTGTATGCTTTCACACAGGAATCTGTAGAGACCCCTTCCTTCTGACACCCCTTTGGGGTTATTTAAGCTGCTTTATCTTTTTTTCTACCCCAACATGGGGCTTGAACTCACAACCCTGAGATCATGAGTCACATGCTCTACCAACTGAGCCAGCCAGGCCCCACTAAGCTGCTTTATCTTTGCTGGCCCCTGTGGAGTACCCTGGGACAGCAGTGCCCTTGACCAGTGCTCCCCCTGTGGGCTCCACTGTGAGGGTGGGACCTGAGCATGAGCCATGAAGTGGCCCCTAACGTTCTGGCAAACATCCATAGACTTTCCTTGAACGGAGCATAAAAAGCAAAGAGTTTAGCAGTCAAGGTTAAGATATCAACTTGTGGCATGACCTGCAGTTCTTTAACCTGGAGAACCCATGCCAGGTGGTTGGGGTTTTGGGCTGTCCTCTGCTTACATAAACCTTCAAGATGTGAAGACAACTGAGGGGTACCACCCAGATTTAAAAGATTAGAATCATATAAGACATACAACCATCTATTTGTATACAAACACACCCACGTACATGCATGTGTGTTTGCTATGCATGAAAATCCATGCAGGCGCGTAAGCATATGTGTCCACACGTGTGCATGCTCACGTATGTAGGGCTTGTGTGTCTGCGTATGCATGCACATGTGTGCACTTTATTGTATAGTTAGCTTACATTAGAAACTTGCTCACCATCAGCATGAAGATCTGCAGCAATAATATAATATAGATAATTGCTAAGCAGCTGGATTATCATAAAGAATGCAATTATTCTAATTTCATTCTATGAAAAAGGAAACAATTGAAATGAAGGAAATGTGCAGCAATGCTTCTAGCAAAGAAATTAAGCTGCCTTATTAACTGAACTTTGAGACCTCAATGGTTTTAGTTTGAATTGAATTTTATACCTTGTCCCATTTAAATCCCTGTTATGTAAATCAAATTCTGTTTAAACACTTTGATTTTAACTTGAAATGGTAAATATATTATGATGTTGGTTTGAAATTAGCAACAACCTGAAAATATTGCATGTTCAGTCTGTAGTGGTAATATTGTCATATTTTTAATATTTTCATTTATTTTTATTGTTACTATAATACTTAGCCATTCAATGGACACTTAGAAAGCACGATCTCCTTAGTGCTTGGTAACTATCCTGCCGTGAATTGTGATTCTATTTATGCTGAAGGACGGAGCTCCCACTGGCGATTACCTTCCCTGAATGATGCAGCTAATTAGCTCCAAAGCCAGAATGGGAGTCCATGAAATGTGCCAATGCACCTCCCACAACACACTAATTGAATTTCTCCTTCAGAAACCCCTGAAAGCCATGCAGACATCATCCATGAGCATAGGGGAAAGTATTAATTCTATCAGCACATTGCTCATGACACTGATATGCATGTTTGGTTAAAGTTGATGCACTAGGGGAGATTTTGACAATTCAAGGCAGAGGATGTGCTGTTCAAAGGAGACTGTTTCTCCAGCGTCCTATCTGGTGTTCTCAAATCCCAGGCTGCTGTTCGGCTTCCCAGCTGCTAGTTGCAGACACACTTCTGCAGTGTCGGAGGCTGAGGGTGGGGCAGTCCACAGGGCTTCACCGGAAGGAGGTGAGGGCGAAAATGCAGGTGCCACACCCAGCCGTGGCCTGGGGCTCTTGCTTCTCCCTTTGATGTCCAGGTCAGACAGAACAGAGACCGGCCGGCAGGAAGCCCCAGGATGCCTCTAGAAGGAGGAACTCGGGACAGGGCCCCCAGTTCCTTCAGGGCAGGATGAGCTTGTGGAACCATCCAGTAAACTGTCATGACGTTTCTCCTGTTTTGAATGTGGCCTTTTCTTGATCAGGTGTTTACTTCATTGCTGTAAACCTTTGGCTGTTTTCCAGAACTCCCTTAAGTATTTTGGCAAGTCTCCACTTATTTCTTTGGGGGTTTTTGTTTGTTTTAATGTTTTTTAAATAGAGGAAGGAGGGCCTGGCATTCCTAGTTCATCATCTTGCTGATGTCACTCTCAAAAATGTTTGGGTTCCTGGGGTACCTGGGAAGCTTAATCAGTTAAGTGTCTGACTTGACTCAGGGTCCTGGGATCCAGCCCCGCATCAGGCTCCATGCTTAGTGGGGAGTCTGCTCGAGATTCTTTCTCTCTCCCTCTGCCCTCGCTCTGCTCACATGTGCATGCTCTTTTTCTCCCTCAAATCAATCAATCTTTTCCAAAATGTTTTGGTTCCTGGGAATCTACCATTATTGGAAATCTATATGTGCATTAATGTACATATGTGCTTTAATTTATTCGGGTTCTAGGTGCTTCCCTGTAAATGGATTTTTTCCCACCAAATCACTGTAAGTGGAAGTCTGAAATATACTAGTAAGGAATTATATTAGCAATCCCAACTCCAGGCTGGTGCAACCTGAGTACATGTGACATGTTCCCTCATTCCCATGCACGTGAAGATATTGGTGGAGTTGATTTCACTGAGAGAACATTGCTTTTCTAAATCTACATGCTGAGAGAGGAAGCAGAATTGGCCCAGCCATGAGTCAGGATTTCTTCGGAGCTAGAGGCTCATGGCTGCGGTGCTCACCGTTATAGATTTGAGACAAAAGCCTCATAGCAGAAATAAAAGAAAGGCTGAATACATCACACCAGTTGTCACATCAGAAATATACATTAGTAATTTCCTAAATTGGCCGAATTTGCACATGTAGTTCCAAAGCTGTGTCAGGCTTGCGTATATCACGTCCATTTGTTAGCTTTGAGTTCTCTAGGAAAGTGAATGAAATATATCCACCTCCGTGTCTATATGCGGACAAGTCTGGGCAAATTTTAATTATTTAATATTTTATTCAGTGGAGGGGCGTCTGGGTGATTCAGTTGGTGAAGCATCTGCCTTCGGCTCAGGTCATGACCCCAGAGCCCCAGGGTTCCAGCCGCATTCAGCTCCCTGCTCAGTGGGGAGCCTGTTTCTCCCTCTCCCTCTGCTGCTCCCCCTGCTTGTGTTCTCTCTTGCGCTCGCTCGCTCTCTCTCAAACACATAAATAAAATCTTTAAAAAAATATTTTATTGAATGGAGTTCTGAAAAACGACATGCCATCAGCAAATAGATGTATGTTGCTTGTGCATCTGTTGGTATGTCATCTATACCCAGCTCACCCACAGGAGAAGGTAAAGGTTGAACAACAGAAACATGAACGTGTATAACCCCCAAGAGTTTACCCTGCTAGTTTATTTGGGTGGATGTCAACAATGGAGATATTGTTCAGCAGATTCTACCCTAACAGATTCAATGTGGAGTGGCAAAGATTCATGAAAGTATCTCCTACTATTTACCACGATTAGCGACAGTTTTCTTTTTCACTGAGGTTTTAGTTGAATGACCGCTCTGTTCTCAGCCCAGCATGGATCAGTACATAAGGATATTGCTCACTTTAACATAGTTTCTTACACCTACTTTATAACTGTTTTTATGCTTTAAGTAGCCTCTCTTGTGAGAAAATGTTGCAAGAATAATTCCCTAAATTCAATCTTCACCTAAAAACTGATCTATAATTGTAATTCAAACACAAAGTCAGTATCAGCCTTAATCTACTTCTTGTCCTGTTCAGGCTCACTCTGCCCATTGGATGTAAATATGTGATCCAATTCAAAATCCTCTAGAAATTGCATGTGTATTTTTCTGAACAAACCAGACTAGACTTCTGCCAGATATTTGTGTAGCTTTTTAGCCACAGGACACTTTTAATTGTCAGAACCCTGATTTAGGATGAAAAAATGAACATACGTGTCTTGTTATATGTGTCTCTCCAAAAGTCAACTCCCAAGTGACTGAACTGACAAGAGGTCCCTCCAGCTCACAAGGTTAGCTTTCCTAAATGCCTCCAGCAAAGCCAAGGTGAAGCTCTGCAGTTGCAATTCCCAAAGAGCCAACACAACCCTATTTCCCTTTCATCATCTGCTATGTTGTAATGTCAACAGCATAGTAGATAGCACCTCTCACATCCAACAGCTACAAGAGACTTAACGTTCCCACAATCCAATGAAAACTTTATTGATTTATTTTCTTAACTCTATTAGTAGTAGTAGCAGTAGTAGTAGTAATAGTAGTAGTAGTAGTAGTAGTAGTAGCAGTAAGTAGGCTACACACCCAGTGTGGGTCCCAGCACCGGGCCTGAACTCATGACCCTGAGATTAAGACCTGAGCTGAGATCAAGAGTTGGATGCTTAACTGACTGAGCCACCCAGATGCCCCTGAAAACTTTATTTTTAAAAATCATTTCAGCACTTCCTAGATACCTATGCTCAAGAATGACCACATTCTGCCAGCAAGACTTTTAGCTGGAATCCCAAAACTCTGCAGGGAGGCACCTGGACCTGAGCGTTGGTCACAAGGGCCTTATCTGTGACTCAAGAGTCTCCAGGTGGAGTGCAGAGCAGTGAGCACAGCAAGGCCCGCCCTGGCAGTGTGGCCACACTGCCCCAGTGTCTTTCAAGAGATGCAAACAGGAAAGCTCTAAGTCCCTCCCTGTCCCAACTTTAAAAGTAAAACTTCCTGTGTCTGTTGGCTCATCCATTGTTGATCATTATTGATGCGGTATAGATATGGATGAGCCAGTACACCTGACATTTGGGAGGAGAGAACAAAATTGTCTCTCAAGTCAAAATTCAAACAGCCAAGGATTTCTTTAACTTAGAAGCTCTGAATTTTCTTTCTTCCTTTTTCTTTTTTAAAGATTTTATTTGTTTATTTGAGAGAGAGAGAGAGAGAGAGAGCAGGAGCACAGGAAGGGCATGGAGAAGCTGACTCCCTGCTCAGCAGGGAGGCCCATGGGGGACTCATCCCAGGACCCCGAGATCATGACCTGAGACAAAGGCAGACACCTCACTGACTGAGCCACCCAGGCATCCCTGGAAGCTCTGAATTTTCATCTTTCAGTACAAGGCCAAGGCACATTTCTTACTGGCCGGAGAAACACAGGCCTCCATCATGTAACAACCTTTCTGGGAACTATTCAGGTATATTCTTAAAAAAATACCTATAAAAACATTGAAAGTAGCCTTTGAAGACTCATAACCAGGCAGCATCCACATCCCATCGAGTTTGATAATGTACATGAGGTTTTCTGTCTTTTTTTCCCTTTAACTCAAAGGGAAGTTCTGAGTGCTCCAGTGAACAGCAGAGCCCGGTGTGGGTCCTCATGCCCTGGCACTACGGCGACTCAGCAACAGGCCCCAGTTCCCGGCCTCCCCCTGCAGAAGACGCAGGTGCTGAGCTGGAGGAGCTCACAGACTTTGCACTGATATGTGTCCACAAAGAGCTCTCCATCAGCTGCGTTTATGACACCCTCGGCTTCCAGGGAAGAAAAGAGCAGAAAAACAGGATAGGCTGCATCATGGACACAATGGTAAATCACGATGAGGGCAAAATTTGTGCTTGGCCTTTCTCACCTCCCACAGACCCCCATCTTGCAATCTTTCCTTCAACACGGCCCAAGCTGCCCTGGTGAAGTGTGCTCCACATCTCGTGGCGAACCTTGTGAAGCCTGCTCCACACACCACGTCCTCGCCCTTTCTTGGTGGGCTGGCCGCCTGCCTGCCTGCCTGTGACTGCGTGCCAGCACTGTCCTCAACCCAAAGCACGGTGGTGCTTTCTCCACATCACAGGCTGACACCCTCCTCCCTTGGCAGGGAGTCTCACCTCCTTCCCAAAACCCAACAGAACAAGCTCTTCTGTGCTGTCCAAAGGCCAAGAAGCTCACGTGAAATTACAGATTTTAGGAATGATCAGAACATAACCTGATCATTGACCTGGATCTGCAGTTGGGAGTCCTATTTTACCTACAGTTCATATATATAAATGTCCAAGAAATGTGTGAAATTTAAGAACTTTTGCTTCTGGTCATGGTAAGCAACATGGGTTGGGTGCGATCCTCCAAGTTACAGAAGCAAGAAGTAGGGCTACATTCCCAGGTAAACGAGGAAGGCTAGGGCTGAGTCCTGGCTGGGTCCTCTGGGAAGGAGGAGAGGTGAGGGCCTGCAGCCACACTGGTGGAGCAGGGAAGAGGGAATGCCCGGGACACCTGTGGCTGAGATGTGGGAGGATAAAATGGAAACTGGATTAAAATTTTCAGCAGAGAGGGGCATCTGGGTGGCTCAGGTGGTTAAGCGTCTGCCTTCGGCTCAGGTCATGATAGAGCCCTGCATCGGGCTCCCTGCTCAGCGGGGAGTCTGCTTCTCTCTCTGCCCCTCCCTCCTGCTCTGCTGTCTCTCTCTCTCTCTCAAATAAATAAACACAATCTCTAAAAAATAAAGTTTTCAGCAGAGAAAGGAAGGTTTTCCTTAATCTTTTCCACCTTGTCTTATAATTACTGTATATAATCACAGCTATTTTTACAGCTCTTTTTAGTGATGTAAATACATGGTTTCATATCCCTTTCAGATATTTTATGATATTCTTCTGGTTCTTGTAGATGAGGCACCAATTTTTAAAAGCCTAATTATAACATCTGGATAAATATATTAGACCTTACAAAACATCTTAAGATTCCCTGGTAGGTCAGTAATTAATTGTCTTATGTTCATCATAATGGAAAAATATTTAAAAAGGCATTCTCATCTGTCAAGACAAAGTGACACATCATATATTTTCACAGTGCAAAGCATGCACAGAAAGAAAGTAGTTCTCTACACATTGTGGTTTAAAGATATCGAAGTCCCACTAGCTCTTAATGAATCCCACTGACCATCCACAATGTACAAAACTCTACAACTTAATCATGCATCTCTTGAACTTCTACAGAATAAAAGAAAATTATACCCTATAAAATATATATCTTTGATCAATAACTTTAATTTTCTATTTTATTTTGCTGGTACATAAAAAAGGAATTTTGAAAAACATTTCTAAATAACACGAGTCAAGAAAGAAATCTCAAGAGAAATTATTATACATTTTGACCTAAATGAAAATGAAAACAAAACAAAATGTGTGAGATGCAGCAAAAAAGTGCTTAGGGGGAAATTATAGCACCTAATGCAGACATTAGAGAAGAAAAAAGATCTGAAATCAATCATCTAACCTTCCACTTGAGTAAATGAGGAAAATATGAGCAAATAAAATCCAAAGTAAGCAGGGAAAAATAATAAAAATTAGAGCAGAAATCAATAAATTGAAAACAAGAAATCAACAGAGAAAATAAACAAAAACAAAACTAAAAACAGTTCTTTGGGAAAACCAACAAAATCAATAAGCTTCTAGTCAGTCTGACTAAGAAAATAAGAGAAGACAGAAGTTACTAATATTAGAAATGAAAGGTCATCACTGCAGATTCCATGGATACTAAAAAAAATAATAAAGGAATATTACAAACAATTCTATGTCTGCAGATTTCATAACCCAGAAGCAGTAGCACAATTCCTTGAAAAACACAATCTGTCAAAACTCATACAAAAAGACATAGATCAGGGGAGGCGGAGCAAGATGGCGGAGGAGTAGGAGACCTAGATTTCCTCTGGTCTCAGGAATTCAGTTGAATAGGGATCAAAACATTCTGAACACCTACGAACTCAACAGGAGATCGAAGAGGAGAGTAGCAACAACTCTCTGAAAAGAGAAGCGACCACTTACTGGAAGTCCGGCCACTACTCCTCCAGCAGGGACCCAACAAGCGGCAGAGCCGGGGAGACTCCCCTTCCTCCCCTGGGAGGAGCAGCGCAGGAGCGCACCACAGGGATCTCCTGGGTTTGGAGACTCCACACGGGGTCGGGAGCCAGACATAGAAACGCTCGGTCACAGGCCGGGTGAGCACGGAGTGCGGCCGGAGACCAGGACGGGAGTGACTGCTTTTCTCTGGGGGCGCACTGAGGAGCGGGGCCCCGAGTTCTCAGCTCCTCCGGGCGGAGATTGGGAGGCCACCATTTTTGCCCTGGTCCTTCAAAGCTGTACCGAGAGCTTGCAGGGAACAAAAGCTCCTGAGAGCAAACCCGAGCAGCTTGCTTAGCCCGGACCGACAAGGGCGGGGCAATTCCACCTCCGGCAAAGATATTTGGAAACCACGGCAACAGGCCCCTCCCCCAGAAGATCAGCACGAACAGCCAGCAAGCCAAGACCAAGTTTACCGATCAAGGAGAACGGGAGAACTCCAGCGCTAGGGGAAACTGCACATAGAATTCATGGCTTTTTTTTTACCATGATTCATTAGTTCATCAAAGTTAATTTTTTAACTTTTTTTTAAATTTTTCTTTTTCCCTTTTTCAACCAACATCTTATCAATCCCTTTTTTAAAAAAAACATTTTTTATTTTTCATTTTTAGAGTCATATTTTATCCCTTCATAGTAGTTACCCTTATTTTTGGCATATATATATAAGTTGTTCTCATTTAAAATTTTGAGATACAGTTTCTTCTAACAGATCAAAATATACCCTAAATCACTAGTGTATGGCTTTGTTCTAGTCACCTGCCTGATCACATTCTCTCCCTTTTTTCAATCTTTCTTTTTTCAAACAACTTATCAATTCCTTTTATAAAATCTTTTATAATTTTCATCTTTACAGTCATCTTCCATCCCTTCATTGTATCAACCCTTATTTTGTACATATATGTCTTTCTTCCTTTAAAATTTTAGGAGGCACTTTTTTCTAACAGACCAAAATACACCCAAAATCTAGTGTGTGGCACTGATCTATGCACTAGCCTGACCATATTTGATCATATTCTGCTTTTTATGTATTGTTCTGTTTTTGTTTTTCTCTTTTTTTTCTCTTTCTTTTTTCTTTCCTTCCCTTTCTTTTCCCCTGCTTTCAGGTCTTTTCTGATTTGTATACAGTATATTTGCTGGGGACGTTGTTAACCTGTTAGCATTTTGTTCTCTCATTCATCTATTCTCTTCTGGACAAAATGACAAGACGAAAAAAATCACCTCAGCAAAAAGAACAAGAGGGAGTACCGTCAGCCAGGGATCTACTCAATATGGACATTAGTTCGATGTTGGACCTAGAGTTCAGAATCATGACTTTAAAGATACTAGCTGGACTTGAAAAAAGCATGGAAGTTATTAGAGAAATGCTCTCTGGAGAAATAAAAGAACTAAAATCTAACCAAGTTGAAATCAAAAAGGCTATTAATGAGCTGCAATCAAAAATGGGGGCACTAACTGCTGGGATAAATGAGGCAGAAGAGAGAATCAGTGATATAGAAGACCAAATGATGGGAAATAAAGAGGCTGGGAAAAAGAGAGATAACCAACTACAGGATCACGAGGGCAGAATTTGAGAGATAAGTGATACGATAAGACGAAACAACATTAGAATAATTGGGATCCCAGAAGAAGAAGAAAGAGAGAGAGGGGCAGAAGGTATATTGGAGCAAATAATAGCAGAGAACTTCCCTATTGTGAGGAGGGAAACAGGCATCAAATCCAGGAGGCACAGAGAACCCCTCTCAAAATCAATAATAATACGTCAACACCCTGACATCTAATAGTAAAAGGTACGAGTCTCAGAGACAGAGAAAATCCTGAAAGCAGCTCGGGAGAAGAGATATGTAACCTACAATGGTAGAAATATTAGATTTGCAACAGACCTATCCACAGAGACCTGGGAGGCCAGAAAGGACTGGCATGATATATTCAGAGCACCAAATGAGAAAAATATGCAGCCAAGAATACTATATCCAGCTAGGCTGTCATTGAAAATAGAAGGAGAGATCAAAACCTTCCAGGACAAACAAAAACTAAAGGAATTTGCAAACACCAAACCAGCCCTCCAAGAAATATTGAAAGGGGTCCTCTAAACAAAGAGAGAGCCTAAAAGCAGCATAGATCAGAAAGGAACACAGACAATATACAGTAACAGTCACCTTACAGGCAATAAAATGGCACTAAATTCATACTTTTCAATAGTTACCCTGGATGTAAATGCCCTAATCAAAAGACACAGGCTATCAGATTGGATTAAAAAACAAGACCCATCCATATGCTGTCTGCAAGAGACTCCTTTTAGCCCCAAAGACACCCCCAGATTGAAAGTGAGGGGATGGAAAACCATTTACCATGCTAATGGACACCAAAAGAAAGCTGGGGTGGCAATCTTTATATCAGACAAATTAGATTTTAAAACAAAGACTGTAATAAGAGATGAAGAAGGACACTATATCCTTTAAAGGGTCTATCCACCAAGAAGATCTAACAATTGTAAATATCTATGCCCCTAACATGGGAGCAGCCAATTATATAAGACAATTAATAACAAAAGCAAAGAAACACATTGACAACAATACAATAATAGTGGGGGACTTTAACACCCCCTCACTGAAATGGACAGATCATCTAAGCCAAGGATCAACAAGGAAATAAAGACTTTAAATGAAACACTGGACCAAATGGACTTCACAGAAATATTCAGAATATTCCATCCCAAAGCAACAGAATACACATTCTTCTCTAATGCCCATGGAACATTCTCCAGAATTGATCACATCCTAGGTCACAAATCAGGTCTCAACCAGAACCAAAAGATTGGGATCATTCCCTGCATATTTTCAGACCACAGTGCTTTGAAACTAGAACTCAATCACAAGAGGAAAGTCGGAAAGAACTCAAATACATGCAGGCTAAAGAGCATCCTACTAAAGAATGAATGGGTCAACCAGGAAATTAAAGAAGAATTAAAAAATTCATGGAAACCAATGAAAATGAAAACACAACTGTTCAAAATCTTTGGGATACGGCAAAGGCAGTCCTGAGAGGAAAGTATATACAAGCCGTTCTCAAGAAACAAGAAAGGTCTCAAATATACAACCTAATCCTACACCTTAAATGAGCTGGAGAAAGAACAGCAAATAAAGCCTAAACCCAGCAGGAGAAGAGAAATAATAAAGATCAGAGCAGAAATCAATGAACTAGAAACCAAAAGAACAGTAGAACAGATCAACGAAACTAGGAGTTGGTTCTTTGAAAGAATTAACAAGATTGATAAACCCCTGGCCAGACTTATCAAAAAGAAAAGAGAAATGAACCAAATCAACAAAATCATGAATGAAAGAGGAGAGATCACAACCAACACCAAAGAAATACAAACAATTATAAGAACATATTATGAGCAACTCTATGCCAGCAAATTAGATAACCTGGAAGAAATGGGTGCATTCCTAGAGATGTATCAACTACCAAAATTGAACCAGGAAGACATAGAAAACCTAAACAGACCTATAGCCACTAAGGAAATTGAAGCAGTCATCCAAAATCTCCCAAGAAACAAAAGCCCAGGGCCAGATGGCTTCCCAGGGGAATTCTATCAGACATTTAAAGAAGAATTAATACCTATTCTCCTGATACTTTCCCAAAAAATAGAAATGGAAGGAAAACTTCCAAATTCATTTTATGAGGCCACCATTACCTTGATCCCCAAACCAGACAAAGACCCTGCCAAAAAGGAGAATTACAGACCCATATCCTTGATGAACGTGGATGCAAAAATTCTCACCAAAATATTAGCCAATAGGATCCAACAGTACATTAAAAGGATTATTCACCACAACCAAGTGGCATTTATCCCTGGGCTGCAAGGCTGGTTCAACATCCACAAATCAATGAACGTGATACAATACATTAACAAAAGAAAGAACAAGAATCATATGATCCTCTCACTAGATGCAGAAAAAGCATTTGACAAAGTACAGCATCCATTCTTGATCAAAACTCTTCAGAGTATAGGGATAGAGGGTACCTACCTCAATATCATAAAAGCCATCTATGAAAAACCTACAGCGAATATCATTCTCAATGGGGAAAGGCTGAGAGGTTTTCCCTTAAGGTCAGGAACGTGGCAGGGATGTCCACTCTCACCACTGCTATGCAACATAGTATTAGAAGTCCTAGACACAGCAATCAGACAACAAAAAGAAATCAAAGGCATCCGAATCGGCAAAGAGGAAGTCAAACTCTCACTCTTTGCAGATGATATGATACTGTATGTGGAAAACCCAAAAGACTCCACCCCAAAACTGCTAGAACTCATACAGGAATTCAGTAAGGAGCAGGATATAAAATCCATGCACAGAAATCAGTGGCATTCCTATACACCAACAACAAGACAGAAGAGAGACAAATCAAGGAGTCGATCCCATTTACAATTGCACCCAAAACCATAAGATACCTAGGAATAAATTTAACCAAAGAGGCAAAGGATCTGTACTCAGAAAACTATAAAATACTCATGAAAGAAATTGAAGAAAACACAAAGAAATGGAAAACCGTTCCATGCTCATGGATTGGAAGAACAAACATTGTGAAGATGTCAGTGCTACCTAGAGCAATCTACACATTCAATGCAATCCTCATCAAAATACCATCCACCTTTTTCAAGGAAATGGAACAAATAATCCTAAAATTTGTATGGAACCAGAAGAGACCCCGAATAGCCAGAGGACTATTGAAAAAGAAAAGCAAAGCATCCCAATTCCGGACTTCCAGCTCTATTATAAAGCTGTCATCATCAAGACAGTATGGTACTGGCACAAAAACAGACACATATATCAATGCAACAGAATCGAGAGCCCAGGAATGGACCCTCAACTCTATGGTCAACTCATCTCTGACAAAGCTGGAAAGAATGTCCAATGGCAAAAAGACAGTCTCTTCAACAAATGGTGTTGGGATATTTGGAGAGCCACATGCAGAAGAATGAAACTGGACCATTTCCTTACACCACACACAAAAATAGACTCCAAATGGTTGAAAGACCTAAACGTGAGACAGGAGTCCATCAAAATCCTAAAGGAGAACAGAGGTAGCTACCTCTTCAACCTCAGCCACAGCAACTTCTTCTTAGAAACATCGCCAAAGGCAAGGGAAGCAAGGGCAAAAATGAACTATTGGGACTTCATCAAGATAAAAAGCTTTTGCACAGAAAAAGAAACAGTCCACAAAACCAAAAGACAACTGACAGAATGGGAGAAAATATTTGCAAATGACATATCAGATGAAGGGCTAGTATCCAAAATCTATAAAGAACTTATCAAACTCAACACCCAAAGAACAAATGATCCAATCAAGAAATGGGCAGAAGACATGAGCAGACATTTTCCAAAGAAGACATCCAAATGGCCAACAGACACATGAAAAAGTGCTCAACATCGCTCAGCATCAGGGAAATCCAAATCAAAACCTCAATGAGATACCACCTCATACCCGTCAGAATGGCTAAAATTAACAAGTCAGGAAACGACAGATGTTGGCGGGGATGTGGAGAAAGGGGAACCCTCCTACATTGTTCGTGGGAATGTAAACAAACAGTTGAAAATAGAGCTACCATACAATCCAGCAATTGCACTCCTGGGTATTTACCACAAAGATACAAATGTAGGGATCTGAAGGGGTACGTGCACCCCAATGTTTATAGCAGCAATGTGCACAATAGCCAAACTGTGGAAAGAGCCAAGATGTCCATCGACAGATGTATGGATAAAGAAGAAGTGGTATATATACACAATGGAATATTATGCAGCCATCAAAAGGAATGAGATCTTGCCATTTGCAATGACGTGGATGGAACTGGAGGGTGTTATGCTGAGTGAAATAAGTCAATCAGAGAAAGACATGTATCATATGACCTCACTGATATGAGGATTTCTTAATCTCAGGAAACAAACCGAGGGTTGCTGGAGTGGTGGGGGGTGGGAGGGATGGGGTGGCTGGGTGATAGACATTGGGGAGGGTATGTGTTATGGTGAGTGCTGTGAATTGTGCAAGACTGCTGAATCACAGATCTGTACTTCTGAAACAAATAATGCAACATATGATAAGAAAAAAGAAAAAGAAGAAGATAGCAGGAGGGGAAGAATGAAGGGGAGTAAGTCAGAGGGGGAGACGAACCATGAGAGATGATGGACTCTGAAAAACAAACTGAGGGTTCTAGAGGGGAGGAGGTGGGGGGATGGGTTAGCCTGGTGATGGGTACTAAAGAGGGCACATTCTGCGTGGAGCACTGGGTGTTATGCACAAACAGTGAATCATGGAACACTACATCAAAAACTAATGATGTAATGTATGGTGATTAACATAACAATAAAAAATTTTTAAAAAGAGGTAGCTGAAAATAAAAAAGAACACAATGGGAAGAGGCCAAACTCTCAACACGAACAGGAGTTTGGAAGAAGTTGATTCTAACACTCATGGATGACTGTGACGAGTTCAAGTCTTCAGTGGGGGAAATAAGTGCAGATGTGGTAGAAATATCAAGAGAATTAGAATTAGAAGTGGAGCCTGAGGATGTGACTGAACTGTTGCAACATAATAAAATTTTAATGAATGAAAAGTTGCTCCTTATGGATGAGCAAAGAAAGTAGTTTCCTGAAATGGAATCTACTGGTGAACATGCTGTGAAAACTGCTGAAATGACAACAAAGGATTTAGAATACTACATAAATTCAGTTGATAAAGCAATCAAAGGGTTTGAGAGAATTGACTCCCATTTTGAAAGAAGTTCTATTGTGGTATAATGTTATCAAACAGCATCACATGCTACAGAGAAACTGTTCACGAAATTGTTCAATGTGGCAAACTTCACTGCTGTCTTATTTTAAGAAATAGCCACAACCACCCTAATGTTCAGCAACCACCACCCTCATCAGTCAAGCAGCCATCAGCATTGACACAAGGCCCTCCATAAGCAAAGGGATTACAATTCACTAAAAGCTCGAGGTGGTTAGCATTTTTTAGCAATAAAGTACTTTTTGAACTAAAAAAAAAAAAAGACATAGATCAGGAACACTTGGGTGGCTCAGTCAGTTAAGTGTCTGCCTTCAGCTAAGATCATGATCTTGGGGTCCTGGGATTGAGCCTAGAGTCTAGATCCCTGCTCAGTGGGGAGCCTGCTTCTCCCTTTGCCCCTCCCCCACACTACTCGTGCTCTCTCTCTGAAATCAATAAATAAAATCTTTTTAAAAAATTAAAAAAAAACAAGACATGGATCATTTACACAAACCTATATATTTGATAATATATAGTATTGTTATATATTTATAAAATTAAATATATTTAATAATAATTAACAAATAATAATTAATAATAAATAATTAAATATACTTACATCATTAAATAGAAACAATGATTAATGATCTTCCCAAACAGAAAGCCTCAGGCCCAGATGGGTTCACTGGCAAATTCTATCAAACAATTAAAGAAGAAATGATACCAATTAATCTATAATCTCTTCGAGAAGATCAAAACAGGAAATATTTTAACTTACTCTATGAGCTAGCATTACCCTAATATAAAAACCAGATAAAAGCATTACAAGAAAACAGACCAACATCTCCCATAAACATAGATACAAAAGTACTGAACAAAATATTAGCAATCAAACCAACAATGTAGAAAAAGAATTTACACCACCCAAATGGGGTTTATCCCAGGTATGCCAACCTGGTTCAACATTCAAAAATCAGTTAATATAACCTATCTCATCAACAGGCTGAAGAAGAAAAAAAATCACATGATCATATCAATAGAAGCAGAAAAAACACTTGGCAAAATCCAACATCCATTCATGCTAAAAATTCTTGGCACACTAGGAAAAGAGGAGAATTTTCTCAACTCCTTAAAGAACATCTACAAAATCCCACAGCTGACATCATGCTTAATGGTGAAGATCTTGAAGCTTTCCCACTAAGACCAAGAACAAGGAAAGATTTCTTTTCTAATTTGGGAATTGCAAATTAAAACAATGAGATAACACTAAATGGCTATTGGAATGCCCCAGATTGAAAACACTGACAATAACAAATGTTTTGGCAAGGAACTTTTATTCATTACCAGTAGGTATGCAAAATGGTATAGATACTTTTAATGGACAGTTTGACAGTTTCTTACAAAACTAAAAATACACTTATAATACAATCCAGCCATCACACTTCTTAGTATTTATCCAAATGAATTGAAAATTATGTCTACATGAAAATCTGCACATAGATGTTTACAGAAAGTTTATTCATAATTGACAATATTTGGAAGCATCTAAGGTGCTCTTCAGTAGGTGAATGGATAAATAAACAGTCACACATCCAGACGATCAAATATTCTTTAGCACTAAAAAGAAATGAGCTATCAAGTCATGAAAAGGTATATAGGCAAGTTCAATATGTATTACTGAAAAAGAAAGTCAATCTGCAAAGTCAATCGGTGTGTTTCCAACTATATAATTTTCTGAATAAGGCAAAACTATGGAGACAGTAAAAAGATCAGTGGTTACCAGGGTTGAGGGGGAAGCAGGATGCATTGGTGAAGCAGATTTTTAGGAAAGTGAAACTATTTTGTATGATACTATAATGATGGATACAAGTCCTTATACATTTGTCAAACCATAGAATGTACAACACCCAAAAGGAACCCTAATGTAAACTATGGGCTTTGGGTGACAATGAATCGCCAATGTATATTCATCAACTGTAACAAGTGTACCACTGTCCACAGTAGTGGAGATTGTTTATGTTGGGGGATGGAGGTATATGGGAGTTCTCTATACTTTCTGCTCAGTTTTGCTATGAATCTGTAACTTCATTAATTAACAAAAATTCATTAATTTCATTAATTAAAAAATGAATTTTGCAGATGGACCTTGAACAAGTTCTCAAATTTATTCATTTCTACTAGTGTGAAGATTCTATTGGATTTTCTAAATACATAATCATGCTCTTTGCAAATAATGACTTTTGTTTCAAACTTTCCAAAATTTGTATGTTATTTCATTTTCTTTCCTAATGTAATGGTTAGTAACTCCAGCAGCTACAACCTTAACTTGTTTCCAATCTTAAGGCAAACCTCTTTTTTTTAAAAGAAATTAAGTATGATGGTTGATTAGATAATCTTTATCAGATTTAATATTTACTTTGATTTCTACTTTGTTAAGAGGTTTGTGTCCACAGTGGTGGACATTGTATTTCATCAAATGCACTTTGTGCATTTTTTAAGATAATCACCTAATTTGTTGCATTTATATTTGAAAGTTAAATTAAATAGATTGCTGTTGAATGTTAAGTCAATTATGAATTCTTGGAATACACACCATTTGGTCATAATATATAACAGTTTATATGTGATTGGATTAAATTTGCTAATATTTTATATAGTATTTCTGCATCTACATTCACTACAGAGATGTCTGTAGTTTTTCTTTCTTCTAATGCCCTGGACATATTTTAGTATCAATGTTAAATAGGTCTTATATATGGGAAGTGTCCCAACTTTATCTGTGCTCTGGAAGAATTCGTGTAAGACGGGCATTCCTTCACATATGTTTAGAATAATTGATCAATAAAATCATCTAGGTAAGTATTTCTCCTTGTGAGAGGCATTTTAATAACTGATTCAATTCCATCAATATACACAGACTTTCTTTTTCTTCTTATGTAACTTATATAAGTTGTTTTTCAAGATACTTGTACATTTAGTTTAAATTGTCAAATTTGCTGATGAAATGTACCCATAGTGTCCACTTGTAACTTTTTTTAGCGTTTTTTGGTTTTTTTAATTTTTTTAACTTAATTTAATTTTTTATTTATTAGAGAGAGAGAGAGAGCATGAGAGGGAGGAGGGTCAGAGGGAGAAGCAGACTCTCTGCTGAGCAGGGAGCCCAATGTGGGACTCGATCCCAGGACTCCAGGATCATGACCTGAGCCAAAGGCAGTTGCTTAACCAACTGAGCCACCCAGGCGCCCCCTTTGGAATCACTTGTAACTTTTTAATGTCTCTAGGGTCTGTAGTGACATCCTCTTTTTCATTTCTGGTGGAGATTTATGTTTTATTTCTGCTTCCCTAAATTTGAATTGTTAGGAGTTTCACTGATATTATTAATCTTTTCAAAGAATGTGTGTAATGCTGACTCCATTTTATGTATGTTTTCCATGTCCTAGATTTCTGCTCTGATATTTATTTTCATGCTCTCCCTTCACTTCTTTCATTTTCCATCTTTCACCTTCTTGTTTAGGTGGAAAAGTATCATCTCTTTTCCCTAATACATCCTTTTCAGTTATACATTCTCTAATCACTGTGTTAGTTGCATCCTATGGACTTTTATGCTTTCTTTATCTTCAATATCGTTCAGTTCAACTATTTTCTAAAATGGGAAACAGAGATACAATATTTGCAACATATGTCACAGATAAAAGGCTAAATTCCTAAAATAAAAAGCACTTTTAAAAATTGAGAAAAAAAGGTAAAAACTGAATGGAAAAAGATACCCAAAATAACATGTGCAGACCTTTAATAAAACATATATACTTAAATTACTCTTAAATCTTTTATATAATAAGTTTTATTTGTAACAAAATACAAATTTAAATTAATCTGTGATACAATTTCTTACCTATCAGATTGGCAAGAATTAAAAGCATTAAAAGAAACATTTTCAGAATATATATTTAAGTTAAAAAATCAAAGTGTACTAGCAAAACTTTGTTATGAAATCTTTTCTATAAGAAAACATTGGAAATAGAGGAAAATTTGTTTATGTTTGCAAATGCATGCACATGCGCGCACGCACACACACACACACACACACACAGGATCAACAGAACTAACGAGGTTTACCTAGAAAGGGTGGATAGGAATATATGAAGAAGGCAGAGGGGAGGAATTAGCATCTCTCTAGATACACTTCTTTCTATAATTTTGGTTTTTGAACCATTTTAATATTTTATACACTCAGTTTATTTCAACAGGGGGTCTAAGATAGACTACAAATAGAGTTTAATCAAAATAGTGTTTTTCAAATAACACAGAAACACTGAAGTAGGGGAGAAAACATGACCCAAATAACTTCTGAACACTATACTGTTATTTTCCTCAGTACAAAGAACTGCAAAATAATTCGGAGATCTATTAATAGCTTTGTGGGTGGGGCTTATTTTAAATGATTATTCTTTAAGCAATGCTGACACTATTTTTTTTTATTATTGTAGAATTGAGCTAAAGAGAAAATCTAGTGATGCTGACATCTGTGTTTTCTTCACAGCAAAGATCTTTAACTCTGCCTTTGTGTCTGCCAAGTGCAGTGACGGTGGCTGACCCTTCTTGCTCTCACCTGGGCATTCTCTATTTCTTTGAACAGAATGAAGGTTGGATCTCACTATAAGGAAGGGTAATGGAGGCCACCGAGAACCTCATTCACAGGATAGGCTCCTCACTGTGTTTGTATAGCATGCTGGGAGAAAGAATCAATAGCTACCACCGTGCACCCTGGCTGAGGTCTCATCTAGGACATAACCCCATTTCCAGCATTGAGGCAGACTGGGGACCTCTGCAGGCACCAAACCATCACATCCTCTGGACCTGCGTTCAGCTGGGGAACCTAACTCCCAGGAGGATTACTGACCCGGTAAGGATGCACTGTCACTAAGCTCAGAAATTCATCCGAATGCCTTGGCCAGGAATGAGGTGTGGTGTTTATGGTACAAGACAGGCAGGACCTGTCCTTTGTTATATCCGCCACCACTCCCCCAAAACTATCTTTTTAGGTCTTTAGTGGGGACAAAAAATAGTTCAGGACTTACGTTCAGGAAGAGCTGGACAGACCTCAGATTCATGAGGAAGATGTCCAGCACTGGGCCCACTCTCATCCTGGAGTGGATGCCACATCAAATGTTTATAAAGTGCATGGGGATAAAGTCATACAGCCTACTGTTTGTGTTTTATTTGTTTAAGGATCTCATCCTTATCATGGGTAGACTTTATGCAAGGGAAGCATTGTACACGTGGGAATAAACAGGCACCTGCAGATCTCCACCCTTGTGTGCAAGCCCACCACAAACCATTACTGTAACTTCAAACATGCAGGACAGCAGGTCCACACATGGGCTGGGGCTGTGCGTCCAAATGCGTCTGCAGATCCAGGCTGGTCCATGATCTTCACTCCTCTCTGCCCCTGCTCACAGGGTGACAGGTACAGACATTCAAAAAGCCTTTAGAAATTGTTACAGCTATTTGTCAGAGTATTTTTGGGTCTGTTGAATCTGATACTAATTTAAAAATTGAGGTTTTATGTTGTACGTCATTTTAAAAATTTTCTAGGAAATCATTTTTACTCCCTTTTACCAAAAATCTGACCTGCAAAGGATTGGAAATGAAAACACAAAATGAAGTCAACAAATGAAAAGCTCACATAGCAGAAGCTTCTCAGCTATGATCTGCAAAGGAATTTCCTTGGGATCTTGATAAAATACAGATGCTGATCTGCAAGTATAAGGACCTCAGGATTATGCAGTTGCCACTGGTCCTTGGGCTGCCCTCTGAGTCACAGGATCTAGGGTGCCCATTCTGGAATCACCTGAGGCCTGCCTCCTTCCACCCCAGAACAATTAGATCATAAGCTCAGGGTTGCCCCAACCCCCTGTGGAATCCAAGGTAGCTGACTTGGCTGAAGACCCCACTTGTATTGGAGGTGCTTCTGTGTCCAATAGATTAGACAGATGTGGTCAGTCTGGGGACTTATGGGACCAGTCTGCTCAGCCTGGGACTGTCACAGAATGACATGAACTGGTTAGGATGTGCTGGAAAAATCCAAAGTTCCAGGAAATTCTTCTCATAGCAGTTATTCCTTAATTGTCATTTCCAGGCCCACACCCAAAGTCTATAAAATCACGAAAACTGATTTTAAAACATGAAGAATGTGCTGAAATGCTCCAGACTGTAGGGGTGATCCTGCCACTTTGGAAGATAACTGAGGGGTAGGGGGACAGCTAAGTAGAGTGAAGACATCCATGCAGCCGTACATGGATATCTGAAAAGCCAGATATTTCTTTGCTTGGATTCCTTTTCATAACAAAATCACTTGATTGCTCTCAGTTGAAAATTAGAAGGAAAGCAAACAATTTAAAATCACCTCATCAATTCATGTATATCTGTTCTATTTAAAGCATACAAATATGTGGATATATTTATACATTCTTAAGTGCATATATATATATACATTTTTGCTAAGTTGGTTATTCATGAAGGTTTCTAAAATTCTGGCATTAAACTAATGATGAATATTTACAGAGAACTCTTTTTCATAAACCAGCCATAATGCTATATGACTGGGATTCTATTTTTTAATGCAAATTTATTTAAATATCTTTCAAAAAGCTTTAAAGACTTTGACAACTTTCTTCACCTCAACTTCCAAGTGTCAGGTGTTGGGTCAGGTGACCGATATTCTTGGGAAGACTCATGGACGACACATTGCTCATGCTGGAGTCCAGCATGGACACCCGTTCCAAACCTCCCATCAGTCTGAGGTGTGTGGTTACTTCACGAAGAGCCAGAGCTGGGGTAGCCATGGGTGGGCCCCCCCACCCCCCCCCCCCCCCCCCCCCCCACCCCCCCTTGGACACTGTGTGTCTCAAAAGAAAGAAATGCACAAAATCAGAGTGAAAAATGGTAAGAGAAGAATTTCTGATATTCGAATCCAATGTTCTAATGCTCTACATTTACAAATCAGACACATGGCCAAAGGCATGAGGTAGGCAGGTCCCAGTTGTGTCTTACTTTGCAGACCTTCTATAATTAGAAACCCCCCAAATGTAGAGACAATTTTTGTCAAGTGTTGGCCAAGGTTCAGGGTGGAAAAACAAGGTCCTAAAGTCTCTTTGGAAGGTGTGGACTACATATCAGACAAGGGAACTGTGCTTGAGGACCATTCTAGTTGTGATGACTAATTTCATGTGTCAGCTTGACTGGGTCATGGGGTGTCCAGATATTTGGTTAAACATTATGTCTGGGTGTGTCTATGAGGGTGCTTCTGAATGAGATTAACATTTGAGTTGTCAGACTAAAGAGAGCAGATTGCCCTTCCCAATGTCTGTGGGCCTCATCCAGGCTTTTGGAGGCCTGAATAGAATAAAAAGGCTGAGGAAGGGAGAATTTGCTCTCTATCTGCCTGACTTTAGGCTGAAACATTAGTTTTCTCCTGCCTTCAAACTGGAACTTGGACTGGAACTACACCATTGTCTCTCCTTGGTCTCCAGCTTGCCAGTGGCAGATCTTGGAACCCTCAGCCTTCAGAATTACATAAGGCAATTCCTTAAAATGAATATCTTTATATATGCACACCCTGTTGGTTCTGTTTCTCTGGAAAACTCTGATTGACACAGCTGTATCAAAGAAGAACGAAGAGAGACTCTAGAAGGTTGAGGTTGTATTAGCCATGATGCTATGCTCATGCCCACGTGGCGATGCTGGGCCTCTAGGGGAATCCCTCAGTACACAATTCCCAATATTGCAAACACAAGAGAACTGCCATGAGGGAGGATCCCCAGGGCTCATAATGTCTGCCTATTTTCATAACTCTCTCCACATACTGCCTTGCATGACTATTACCATTTACCATGTTTCTTTTCTCTACTAGAAGGTTAATTGCTTGAGGATAGGAATTGTGTTGTTCACCATTGTTTATCTAATACTTTCTAACACTTTCTTTAATTTCATAGTCACAAAGGAAATGTTAGTTGAATAGAATTGACCTCTATTTAATTTTGCAAAGTTATGTGAGTTTAACCTTTATTTCCTAACTAGACTTGAAATTAAAGCCATTAATATTGTTTTCCCTACATTGCTTAATTTCCAAATAGGCCATTAAATTTTCTCCTTTGGGAGATTTAAATTTTTAGATTTAAATTTTGTCTTTTGATTTAATATATCTATTAAACAATAATATGTATAAGGAGAATATTGGGAGCTTCTAAAACAAGTGTCTCCTTTCACATTATGACTTAATAGGATGCATACAGCATGCACACAGCAGGCCTGAGGAAGACAGGAAGATGGGCACTGCGGGAACAGGAAGCAAGAACAAACCAGACCAGTGTGGGTCAGCTGGGAGAATGTGAGGGAGGTGGTTGACTGAATTTAGGAGTTGGGCTAGAGTTTTGAAAAACATTTGCATACAGGGTAAGCATTTGAGGGGATAGAGTTGAAAGACAATTAGAGTTTTCAGTGGGAAGGGACAAGGAGTGCCATAAAACAGAAGAGGAAAAGACATTAGTGATGCTGATGCTGAAGACATAGTATCTCAATAAGCAAGACTCCATTAATTAGGAAGAAAATTGCAGAGAAGACTCAGAAACTCTAAGAAATAGTTACTTAGGCAAAGATGGAAAAGATTGTCTCTTCTAAATTTTTTTAAAATACTAAAATTTTTTAAAATACTTCTTTCAATTTTTATAAACAGGCATCAGGCACGTATTTCTTGTGTTCTCTCTGGGTTCTGATGTTCTTTTAATCCTATGCCCTCCCCATACACACTCCCTGATAGTACCACCATCATGAATGGTGGTACCCAAAAAGATATGTCCACATCCTAAACCTAGGGCCCCTTGAATGTTACTGTATATGGAAAAAAAGTCTTTACGGATGTAATAAGTTAAGGGTCTTGAAATGAGATCATTCTGAATTATCCAGGTAAGCCCTGAAACGAACAGCAAGTGTTCTTATAAAATATAAAAACACAGAGAAGACCATCTAAAGATAGAGACAGAGACCAGGGGCATGTGGCCACAGCTCAGAGATGCCAGAGTTGCCAGAAGCTGGAGGTCAGGGACACACTCACCCTTAGAGCCTGAGCTAGTGTGGCCTTGCAGATGCCAATTTTAGGCTTCAGGCCTCTACAATGTGAGGGACAAGTTTTCTGTTGTTTCAAGTTACCAAGTTTGTAATGATTTGTTACAGAAGCCCCAGGAAACAAAAGCATTACCATAGGGCTCAATTTGGGAATGTGACAGACCCAGAACAATGGAAGAAAAACCAACCCCCTAATATGAAAGCAGACAAGTGTAAAAATTAACCGAAGATGGTATCAGTCATTTCTGTGGACATAAAAACATTATATCCTGTTTCTCCTGTGGTTCTTCACCCAGAAATATCTTTCAAAAGCATTTGGTTGCTGGTCTTTAGGGGAGTACTGCTAGAGGACTCAGCATTCTTAGGCAGGGCTGGGTAGCCCAGGTCACAGTGACATGACCTGTCCTCAGGCCCAAGGGCAGGGATGGGCAGGTGACCCTGGTTGAGGTGATGTGAGGGCAGGCTCCTCTAAGCCATAAGCAGACAGATCCCACTCACTGACTCAGAGCAGGGCCAGAGGCAGAGGTTGACCTAAGAGTCTATCAGGGCAGGGGGCCTGGTCCGGCAGAGAGACCTGAGAGTCTACCAGGGCAGGGGGTTACCTTTTCTCACCTGGGAGTCTGCTTTCGATACATACACATTTCCTTACCAAATTGGTGATTTCTCTGCTACTTTAAAAATATGAATATAGCATAACTTCCATCTTAAATAACTACTTTTTCTCCACAGGTAGAAAATAACCTAAAGATACATACATTAACACAATTTTTAAAAGGATTTTTTATTATTATTAATTCATTGAAGCAATTTCATTTTCAGTGCAGAGATTAGGCTTTGACTTAAAAACAAAAACAAAACAAAACAAAACCTAAACAGAATTGAATTGAATTAGATTGAATTATGAAGCCAACTTGAGAACATAGCAACTTTAGTATTTTCTGCCTGACATGCCCCTTGAATTTTAGTGAAGTGGCCCTAATTCCATCCACACCATTATTTAGCTTTTAAAAATAAGCATTCCCTGACTTAGAAAATAGGCTTTTAGATAGAAGCATTAGCAAAGAAACAAACAAAACAAAACAAACAAAAAAACAATCCAACTCCATTGCTGAGTAATCACCAGTAATTGGTACCTTTGAAAACAATGCTCATAATTTCGCTGCTTACTCCTGTCGCATTCTCTTTCTTTCCTAGTCTGCTTCTCTGTCACACACAGTCACGTCACGTCACCTTCTGTGGTAATGTGCGTGGTGTCCCTGGTGCGGAGCTTGGGTGAGACGGGGGAGGGAAGCAGGGCAGGGCAGGAGAAGCTGCGTGAGGTGCAAGCCCAGCCAAAGCCCAGCCATAGCCTTGCCTGAAGGAGCTTGGGAGCACCCAGCCTGTCCTTGGTGCCAGCCACCCCTGAGAGGCACCGCCCTGCAGGTGTATTCGTCTAGGGCCTGTCCCCTTGATGTTCTCAGCAGGGTGAAGCTCAGAGCCCTTAGCAGCCACCACTCACAGCCACTAGGTGTGCCTGTGGGAGTGTAATCTCAACAGCTGGGTGTGCCTGGCACCGAGGCCATCTACTACACAAGTCTGCTTGTTTGTTTTTGATTTTGTCTTTTACCAACTGAAGCTTGTCTTTTGAAATCCATAAAAAAATTTTTAAATATTTTGTATAGAAATCTTTCTTAAAAATGGGTGTACACTCTTTTTTTAAAATTTCTGAGATACTTATTTATGAACTTATAAATCTGGGTCTTTTTAATTTTTTATTGAAGAACAGTTGACGCACATAGTGATCCAACAGCTCTATATTTTATGCTGTGATGTACACTCTTTGAGCCCCCAAGTGAAGTATAATGAATACAATCCATTCTTCTCTTGGCATGTGAGAATCACCATGAGCATTAATTTATAATGATTATACTGAAAATCAAAGCCTTCGTGTATGACAATGATACTGACATTCTAGGGGGCCAAGCAAGCTTGCTTCTGAATTACCCGTTTAGATATTTATAAGATTTTTTTGTACCTTTTTTCACCCATATTTCACTTAACAGTTCTTGTTGCTCTTGGAATAGCTACATCTGTATTACTCAATCCCTCTTTTCCCCCATGTTTTATCTTTTATGTTTATAATAAAAGCAAATGGTCTATCCAGTGAGATAGGTTGTGCATGAATTGCATGAATGCAAAGATTTTTGTAACCTCATATACCAACTCCAGTCCCATGCCTGTGCCTTTTAACTTTATGTTTCTCCTCTTCTGTGGGCCGCCAACACAACCACTGCTATGCTTCTTAGTCCTTAAGCTCCTCCCCTGTGATCTGGTCCTTCTTGTCAGGTCTCTGCTCCACCTTCTATCCCTGCAGTGGTTACTGCATGTGCAAGTGTTATCTCAACATCCTCAGGGAGAGAAAACAGCACAAACTCTCTGCAAAAGAGGAAAGAATGGGGGCACTCTCAGCCTACTTCATGAGTCAGCTTTACCTTACACCAAATGCCAGCAAAGAAATTGCAAGACAAACGACAACAAAACAACAGAAACCAGACCAATGTGCCCCATGGGCATAGATGCAATCATCCCCTACAGATACCAGCAAATTGAATCCAGCAATATTAGAAAGGGATCATATGTCATAATAAAATGGGTTTTTTTCTTGGGAATACACGTGATTCAACCTTCAAAATTCAAACAATATATTCGCCATACCATCTGACAAGAAGAAGAAAGCTACATGATTATCTCATTAGATGCAGAAAAAAACTTCTGACAAAATTTAACAGGAACACTCAGATAATTAGAAACAAAATAAAAATTTCTCAACTTGCCAAAGGGCATCTGCAGAACAAACAAACAAAAACAAACAACCGTAAAACATGCAGAAAACATCATACGTAATGGTGAGAGACTGAATGCTTTCCCCCTAAAATAAGGAACAAGGCAAGATTATCCATTCTCACCACATCTATACAACATAATGCTGGAGGGATGCCTGGATGGCTCAGTTGGTTAAGCCTCTGCCTTCTGCTCAGGTCATGGTCCCAGGGTCCAGGCATTGAGTCCCATGTTAGGGTCTGGCTCCTTGCTTAGCAGGGAGCCTGCTTCTTCCTCTGCCTGCCACTCCCCCTGTTTGTGTGCCCTCTTGCTCTCTCTCTCGCTCGCTGACAAATAAATGAATAAAATCTTTAAAAACAAAACAGAACAAAACAAAACATAATGCTGGAGTTCTGAACCAAAGAAATAAAGCATGGACATAAAATAAAAGTATATGGATTGAAAAAAAAAGTAAAACTGTCTGTGTTTATAGGTGACTTGTTTGACTCTGTAGAAATCTCAAAGCTACTTGCATTCGTAAGTGAGCTTATCCATTTCACAAGACAGAAGGCAAATATACAAGCCTTATCATTTTTCTATGTTAGCAATGAACGATTGGAAATTATTTTTGAGTACCATTTATAATAGCACTACAACAGGAACAAAGTGCACAAACTTTGTACACTGAAGACTACAAATGCTGATGAAAAGATCAGAGACCTAAGTAAATGGAGAGATATTCCATATTCATGGATGGGAAGACGACCTTGCTGGGAAATTAGTTCTCCTCAAACTAAGCTATCAATCCAAGGCAATCCTAGTCAACATACAAACAGACTTTCTGAGGAGAGATACTGAAAACTGATTCTAAGAATCATATGGAATTTCAAAGAACCTAGAAGAAGAAAAACAACTTTGAAAAAATAAATTGTAAGAATAACATTACCTGATTTCAAGACTTATTATAAAGCTACAATAATGAAGACAGTGTGACATTGGGGTAAAAAAGGCAAATAGGTCAATGGAACAGAACAGAGTCTAGAAAATAGATCCACAAATATATCATAACAGAATTTTGACAAAGGTGTTAGGCAATTTAATGGAGAAAGGGTAATCTTTTCAACAAATGGTGCTGAAAAAATTAGATACCCATCAGCATCCCTTTATGAGGATGGGCTTTTATACTAATATGTATATGAATGAGTAGAATGAAATGAACCTTAGTGTCAGTTTTATCCCTGTTTTGCAAAATAATAGTTATATGTGGTAAGAAGTTTTGCTCAAAAAAATAATTTGACAGCAATGGATAGAGTTATATAGCAATAACATTAAATTATTTAAAATCCTCTTGAATTACCTACCAACACTTCAGAGATATTTATCATTAAAATATTTTCAGTGATCTCTCAACTGACAACCTAATTAGGTCCTCGTTTGAACTTGTTCAAAGAAAAGAATAGAAAACCACCTGACTTGAAAAAGGACTCACTTAGTGCTTAACATTTGAATAATCCAATTTCTCAATACCTGAGGAATTTATCAAAATGACCTTAAATAGTACATTTTTCTCATACATTTAATACAATATATTCACAAAGTATTGGAGAAATATTAATTTTAATGTAGTTAATTTCAATATACACTTGAAAATTCAACATGTTTTGATAAAACAACATGCTTCAAATATAATTTTGTCAAAGACTTTATGATGTAGAGTTAGCACATGTGATTTAAGGAGAATGTCTGTCATAAAATCTAATTCTCTTTGCCAAACCAATAAGCTAAATCAGACTTGATTTTTGTCATAAAACATTGCATTTCAGTTTTCAATTTAAATAAGCTTGTTAATATGTATCTCTGTGATACTCATTTTTCCCTTCTGAATCTTAATTCTTAGATTAATAGGTAACAGATGTAGGTAGATATATAGATGGTAGACAATAGGTAATCAATAAGTAGATGATTGATAGTTAATACTTATTCAGTAAATGGTAGATAAAGATAGATATATATAATGAATAGATACATAACAGATTGGAAATAAAGACAGGTAGATGATAAGTTGATAACTCATGCTAGATGATAGACAGGTAGATAGATAGATGTTAAACAGGTAGATAGATGATAGATATAGTTAGTAGGAAGTGGATAATTCATGCTAGATGATAGATAGATAGATAGATAGATAGATAGATAGATAGATAGATAGATGATAGGTAGATAGATAGATAGATAGATAGGTGATAGAGTTAATAGGGCACAGTATCTGTGACATAAAGCATCCCTAGTAATATCCCCTATTAATCCCTTCTTATCTTCTATGCTTTATTCATGCACCAGAATGCATGCATTGCTGCATTCCTTTATCATAACTGGGGATGGAAAAGGAATGCTCACTAATTCAGATATGCCATCCCTTTGATGACCCTTCTATAATATAAATGAATCCTGACCACCCAACATACACCAAATACCCCACTTCCAATATCATACTTCATCTAGTCCTTTAACAGAAATGTGCATAACCCAGGGAAATTAACAAAGTCCTTCCACGGTTGCGTGGTGCCTTTGTTGGTACTCAAAAATTTTGACATCCCAAGAAGAGCTCCATATGTGTAGGGGAAGGTAGAGCAGTTTCTTTGTAGAGGGGGAGGAGGGGGACTATAGGAAGAGAGGGAAAGGGGACCATCAAGGTGCCCTGACATAGACTGACCACCTCTGGAAAGTGCATACATAGATTTGGGATCTGGAAAATATTACCCTTAACACCATCTGTGACATCTCCCTTTCAGATAGCCCATTCCCCAGTGTGACCATGGCTGGCCTGCACCAAGGCTACTTCTTATCCCATGTTTATTCTCCTTGAATACTGACCACAGGATCAAAAATGTATCCCAACAGGTGACAAGTAGGGAACTCTCCCCACCAAGAATTTCAGTCCCCCAAACAGATTCTATGTGAATCTGCCTCATGCTCAGTGACTCTCCCGTGCAGATCCATCAGTGAGAAATTCCAATCTCTTGCTGCATCAACTGTGAACACTTTTGTCAGGCTATTGAGACTCTCCATGTCTGATGTATCCATCTCAATATCTTAACACTTTTATTTTCAAGCTCTGATCCTTTTTACTCTGCCTTCATGGCTGCCATTCCCCTGCTTAGACTGGTTCTTCACCTCTTTCTCACCTACCCAAATCACCTACCTATGAGGCCCACAACTTCCAGGAGCTGTTCTGACTACTCCAGCCTGTATTATTCCCCAGGCCTTCAACTGCTGTGTCATGTCACTCTCCAATTATCTTTTGGGGTGTGGTCTTATTGACCTAAATGGCCTATAAGTTTGTGGAAGACAGGACTCCTTTTGCTTTTTCATTTTAACCTCTTGAATCGTTCAACACATTGTGAGCCTTGAAATTTATTGCCAGTGAGGTTTATTTATGTGTGACCTACCCCTCATCACAGAGAGTCAACAAAATCTAGTATAGACCTTAATATAGAGGTTATAAGTGATAAGGGACAAGAGAAAAATGAAAAACAAAGCTGAATTACAAAATTTAAAAATTTCAATCAAGGTTTAAATATCAAAAATTGAAGTTACTAATGGAGAGGCTGAACCTTACAGAAATCTACTAAGGAAGAAATGCTAAGGTGAATCAGTTGGTATATGCACACTTATAAAGCCCATCACACCTCTTTCTAATTTAACTGCCACCAGTGAAAACTGGGATAAACCCCTGATGGTTTATTTTTTTTAAGATATGTATTACTACTACTATTATTATTTTTTTTGGCTGTGCTGTTCTTGGCCGTATAAATAATTCACCACATACTAGCATCTCAGAGGGATCTCTGCACCTGCCCAAGGTGGGGGAGTCTGGTATCAGACTGGCAAGAAAAGTGGTAAGTCCCAGAGACCCCACCTCCCATTTGAGACTTGTCACCCCACAGTGGAGGAAGCCATCCCATCCCCTCATCAATGTCCACAGCCCCATTCCCACCCATGGAAGGTCTTCTAACAGCAGTTCTCAGTTAAATTGGTCAGTAGTCTCTCTACATGACCCACCTATTAGAAGAGGTATCATTTTTTTCCAATTGCATCTCTGCTGGAAGGCCATATATTCATATAACCAAAAACATCAATCTAAAGGGCCCCCAGAACTGCTCGTTGAAACACAAAGGATTCGAAAGAGAGTGGTTTCAGCAAGATGACCAAGTAAGATGTTCCTTGTCATATCTTTCTTTTCACAATAACTGTTTGGCATCCATCCAAAGACAAAACTGCCTTCAGCTCTGGGATCCAAGAAGGAGACTATAAAACTGGTACAGCTCAAGACTAAGGAGAACAATTTTGAGAAGGTGAGCTCACACCCAGGTGGCTGACTTATTGACTATGGTCCCAGCTATAGACCTAGAAACAGCTCCATAGCCCTGAAGACAGGGCTACAAATGCTACAGGTGCATTTGGCTTTAGTTCTGTCACCAGCACTATATGCCAACGGATCCGGGAGGAGTCTTACCACCCATGCATCAGGTAATAAACATATAGAACTTGATCCCAGCTATGGACCTTAATGTGACCCATGAACCAGCTCTAACCCTTCTTGGCCACAGTCCAAGACCTCACTGAAAATTCTAACTTAAACAATCACCAGTGGATGAGAAATCTTTTGTAGAAGTCCAGGAGTCCAGGGGAGAAGTTCTAGCACATTGTTGGAGCAAATAAACAAACAATCATGGTTAAACACATTGGAGAGGATAAGAGGAAGTTTGTGCCTGAATCTTCCCTCTCCCGAGGTAGTCCTACAAAGTGCCAACTGAGCCCTTGTGAGTCCCCAAGGGAAAAATGAAAGCATGTGACAGTGTTCAGCTTCTGTAGCTATGCAGGACACTGCCAAAGACATCCATTTCTCCTTGACCCCACTGAGGGCATTGAGTTGTGAGCTGCAGAACCGGAGGCAGGAAAAGTGTGGGAGACCTGCAGATAGGACACTTGGAAAAGGCATTAAAGGGAAGCAGATCCTCCTAATTGCATTGTGGAATCCATCAAGAGGCCCTTGGGAGCCAATGGCGATGCCTGACCTGCAGCTATCCCTAGCTGACCAAGGGATACCATCAACATTCCGTCTGCTCACCCACATTCACACTCCCTGACTGACCCCTTACAAGTGCTCCCAACAGTGGCAAGAGTGAGATTTCACAGATGGCCAGTGAGTATGTGCAGAAAGCTAGCCCAAATCTGTGGGCTAATGAGAAATCACACTTGGGAAAGCCAAAGAGAGGCTGCCAGCACCCAGCCTGGTATGTTGCAGGACCTAGAGAAGGCAAACAAGCTTAAGAACTCTCCCATAAAAGGGAGCAAGAAGGGTGGAGCAAGCATATCCATAGAAGGTCTGAGAAATTGTAGAACCCCTAGTATGGCCAATAGAAGGTATTTCTTTCCCATATTCAGTCACTAAAGATAGCAGGGATAACTGCATTTTCTTAATTTAATTTAATTTTATTTAAATTCAATTAATTAACATATAATATATTATTAGTTTCAGAGGTAGAGTTCAGTGATTCATCAGTCTTATGTAACACCCAGTGCTCATTCCATCACATGCCCTCCTTAATGCCCATCACCCAGTTACTCCATCCCCCCACCCACCTCCCCTCCAGCAACCCATAGGGTTTGTTTCCTATGGTTAAGAGTCTCTTATAGTTTGTCTCCCTCTCTGATTTCATCTTGTTTTATTTTTCCCTCCCTTCCTCTATGCTCCTCTGTTTTGTTTCTTAAATTTCACATATGAGTGAAATCATATGATATTTGTCTTTCTCTGACTGACTTATTTCATTCAGCATAATACCCTCCAGTTCCATCCACATTGTTGCAAATGGCAAGATTTCATTCTTTTTGATGGCTGAGTAATATTCCGTTGTGTGTGTGTGTGTGTGTGTGTGTGTGTGTGTGTGTGTGTGTGTATATATGCCACATCTTCTTTATCCATTCACCTGTCAATGGACATTTGGGCTCTTTCCATAATTTGACTATAGTTGATAGTGCTGCTATAAACATTGGGGGGCAGGTACCCCTTTGAATACTGATTCAAAAGATAAACCTTTAAAACTGTTTTCTCTAATTTGGGATTTTAAGGCCAAATGTTCCTGATGACCAGTCAGCCCATGTTTGGGAGGAGTCCTTTTTTTCGCTTTGGTGCTGTCCTAAGTCCGTTTTCTTTAACAGTTCAACTGGAAGAGCAGTGTGGTCCTGCCACGTGTGGCTGCAGGGACTCCTGTGACCAACAGTCACCCAGCATCTCCATCATAGAGCAGACCAGGGCCTGGCCCTGAGAAGAACTGTACAGAGGGAACCTCACCTCAGCTAATTATGCTCTAAAGAAAAATAAAACATCTCCAAAATGTGTCTCCACAGAAAAGCCAGCAAAATGGGCTGTTGGCTCAATGTGAGTCCCAGGAAAACCTGAGAATTGACTCCTTGATTTGCCCTGCACCCCCAGACAGAAAGCTGCAAAGCAGACCAGCTTGGCAGGAAGTGATGCCAGATGGATACACACAGTGCAGAGGCCAGCAGGGACTGCCTCTGTCCTCCAGACACAGGGTGAGAGGTATTTTGGGTGGCTGTTTTCTGACCCCGTGCATGAACTCATTCTCCAGGAAAAGCAATTTAGATGTGAGTGCTGTCAGGTATGTGGCCTCAGAGTCATCACCAGCCGAGGCTGCACACCATGCCCAACCTCAGGTCCAACAGGAGGCAGCCCCAGCCAAGAGGGAGGTGGGACATGTAAACTCAGAAGAAAAGTACAAAGAGATGCCCAACCAGAGGGTGGCTCCAAGTCCACCGTGTCATAGGATCATGTGTCTTTCAAAGTTCATTTCTGTCCAAGTGCTAAACCTTGGGAAGGTGCTTTTTGTCTCTGAGAGGTTTTAGGCTATTTATTTTTCATTGACTTTGAGTGATAGGAGATTGCTATATTAGAAACCAGTATGGGTGGTGACTTTCTACCCACCTTATCAGGGTTCAGATGAAAGTGCGTGTCGGGAAGACCACCTCCAGGCTTGGTGGAGGGGTCTCCCCCTCGTGGCCCCAGTCAGGGTGGGAGTGGGGGCCCTGGGGAAGGAGCCAGGCCAGGCTGGGGCCCTTCAACCATCTGGGTCCCTGGGGTTATGATTGGCAACTCTTTGGATTTCTGCAGGAATTTTTTTTTTAATTCAGTTATGTACATGCTTAACATTCCAAATGATGAGCAGATAAGGTTTGATAATAAAGTGTGGAGGATGTTATCAGAGTGACTTGCCTGGATGCAGAGGAGACTTCTCTCATGAGTGATGTGGAGATGGACACAGTTTGCAAGACTCCCTTTTCTGCACCATGAGTGGAGGGTCTTCATGGACCCCCACTCCCATTGAGCTCTCCATTCAAGTGTCCTATAGGCATGCTCAGGAGAAGGCAGCCAGGACAGCAAACCCTGCGATGCAGCAAAGGCAGTCCTAAGAGGGAAGTACATAGCAAAAGGCCTTTCTCAAGAAACAAGAAAAGCCTCAAATACACAACCTAACTGTATATCTAAAGGAGCAAATAAAGCCTAAACCCAGCAGGAGAAGATAATAAAGATTAGAGCAGATAATTGCATTTTCAAATGTGCAGACAGCAGCACAAGTCTTCAGTAAACATAAAAAAGTCAAGGAAAATTGACACCATCAAAGGATCACAGTAATAGTCTAGTAATCAATCCAAAGACATGAAGATCTGTGATTTACCCAATAAAGAATTCAAAATAACTGTTTTAATGAAGATCAGTGAACTACAAGAAAATACAAGGAGACAAGTCAACAAAGTTAGGAAAACAGTACATGAATAAAAAATTATAATTTAATAAAAACATAGAAATTATCAAAAAGATCACACTGAAACTCTGCAGCTGAAGAATACAATGATGTGGGGAAAAAATGCCATGAGAGCATTAATAGCAGAATGAATTAAACAGAAGAAAGAATCTGTGAGATAGAAGACAGGGAATTTGAAATTATCCAGTCAGTGGAGAGCAAAGGAAAAAGAACTAAAAACAATGAAGACTACATAATCAATAGATACCATCAATGGAAACAATTTGTGAATTATTGGAGTCTAAGAAGAAAAGAAGGGAGAAGGGAACAGTAAGCTTATTTTAAGAAATAATGGCTGAAAACTTCCAAAATCTGGGAGAAATTTGGATGTCGAATTTCCTGGAGCACATTAGGTCCCCAAGCAAACTCAAGAGATCTTCTCCAAGATACATTATAATGAAACTGTCAAAAACCAAAAACAAAGAGAATCTTAAAAACAGCAAGAGAAAAGAAATCTGCACCTTACAAGGGAATCCCCATAAGACTATCAGAGAGGATTTTTCAGTAGAAACCTTACAGGTCAGGAGGGAGTGGGATGATACATTCAAAGTGCTGAAAAAAATTGTTAAACAGGAATAGTTAATGCAGCAAAGTTGTCTTTTACAAATAAAAGAAAGATGAAGACTTTGCTAAACAAAGAAAATCTGAAGGAGTTCAACACTGCTAGTCCTGCCTTACAAGAAATGCTTAAAAGGAGTTCTTGAAGCTGAAATGAAAAGACACCAGGTAACAGGAAAATATTTGGAAATATATAACACACTGGTAGGTATAGAGTGAAATTCAGAGCACTCTAGTATTATAATATGGTGGTGTGTTAATCACCTAACTCTAGTAGGAAGGTTTGGAAGACAAATGCATTAAAAATAATTATGGCTACAATGATTTGTTAATGAATACACAATATACAAAGAGTAAATTGTGATATCAAAAATATTGGGAAGGAGTAAATGGATACAGTTTTTCTTTGTGATCAAATTTAAGTTATTATCAGCTTGAAATAGACTGTTATATCTACAAGATGTTTTAACCACAGAGTAAAAACCTATAGTAGATACACAAAAGAGAAAGAGAAAGGAATCAAAGCATACCACTAGGGAAAATTATCAATTCACAAAAGACAGTGAGAGAGGAAGAAAAGAACATGGGAACTATAAAACAACCAAAAAACAACCAATAAGATGGCTTTATTAGGTTCTTACCAATCAATAACTATTCTAAGTGTAAGTGTATAAAATTCTCCAATCAAAAAGTATAGAGTGGCTGAATGAATTAAAAAGCCAACAAACAAAACAAGACCCAATTATATACTATCTACAAGAGACTCACTTCTGATTCAAGGGCACACACAGGCTCAAATCAAAGAGATGAAAAAAGACATTTCATGCAAGAGGAAACCAAGAGAGAGCAGAGGTAGCTATACTTATATCAGACCAACAGGCTTTAACTCAAAGGCTGTAATGAGACAAAGAAATATATAATGATAAAGAGATCAAATCCTGAGGAGTATATAATAATCATAAATATATGTGCAGCCAACATCAGGACACCCATATATATTAAGCAAATACTAACAGATACAAAGGAATAAATAGACAGTAATACAATAACAGTGGGGGACTTCAATATGCCATTTCCAATAATGAATAGATCATCCAGAAAGAAAATCAACAAGGAATCTTTGGACTTGAGCCATAATTTAGACCAAATGGATCTAATAGACACCCACAGAACATTTCATCCAACAGTAGCAGAACACACATTCTTCTCAAGTGCATACAGAACATTCTCTAGTATAAATTATATAACTAGTCACAAAACAAGTCAAGAAATTTAAGATGATTGAGATTATTTCGAGTATTTCACCACAATAGTATGAAACTAGAACTCAGTAACAGAAGGAAAACTGGAAAATTCATAGGTTATAGAAATTAAACAATGCACTCCTGAATAACAAAGGATAAATCAAATAAACCAAGTAAACCAAATTTAATAAATCAAACCAAAAGGATAATTCAAATAAACCTTGAAAGAAACAAAAATGAATACACAACACACACAAACTTTTATGATGCAGCAAACAGTTCTAAGAGAGAAGTTTATAGTGATAAATTCCTACATTAAGAAAAAAGAAAGCTCTCAAAAAAACTTACATCTAGAGGAGCTAGAAAAATAAGAGCATACTAAGCCCAAAATTAGCTGAAGGATGGAAAAAAACAAAGATTAGATCCAAAATAAATGAGGCCAAAAAGCAATAGAAAAGACCAATGCAGCTCAGTGCTGTTTTTTTTTTAAGAAGAAAAAAAGTGACAAACATTTAGCTAGACTAAGAAAACAAAAAGAGAGAAAGCACACAAATAAAATCAGAAATGAAAGAGGAGACATCACAGTTGATACAAATACTAAGATCATAATACAGAAGTACAAGGATCATAAGAGACTCCATGAACAATTATAAATGAAAAATTGGATAGCTTAGAAAAATGGGAAAAAAAATCTAGAAACATACAACTAAGAATGAATCATGAATAATTAGATAATCAAACAGACCAATAATGAGTAAAGTATTGAATTAGTAATCAAATCCTCCCCAAAAAAGAAAAGCTAGGATTGGGTGGTTTCACTGATAAATTCTACCAAACACTTAAAGAATAGTTAATACCGTTCTGCCTCAAACTCTTTCAAAAAATAAAGAGAAGGGGACATCCCCAAACTCAAACAGACAAAGCAGTTGTATGGAACCACAAAAGATCCCAAATAGCCAAAGCAATCCTGAGATAGAAGAACAACACTGGAGGCATCACTCTTCCTGATTTCAAACAATATTACAGGGCTATAGTAATAAAAACATCATGGTGCAGGTACAAAAATGGACACATAAACCAATAGAGCAGAATAAGGAGACCACAAATAAATTTTTGCACAAATAAATCTAAGACAAGAAATACCAAGTGTTGGGGAGCTTGGGGAGAAAATGGAAGTCTTGTGCACTGTTGATGGGAATGTAAAGTGGTACAGTCACTAAAGAAAACAAGATGGAAGTTCTTCCCATACTGAGATATCACCTTACATCTGTCAGACTGGCTGTAATCCAAAAGACAAAAAGAAAAACATTGCTGGCAAGGATGTGGAGAAAGGGGAACCTTCGTGTGCTGTTGATGGGAATATAAATTGATAAGCCACTGTGGAAAACAGTATAGAAGTTCCTCAAAAAATGAAAAAAAAAATGGAACTATCATAATCCAGCAATCCCACTTCTGGGTATTTATCTAAAGAAAATACAAATGTCAACTGGAAGAAATATATGCACCTCTACATTTATTGCACCTTATTTACAATTGCCAAACTATGGAAGCAGCCCAGTGTCCATTGGCAGGTGAATAGATAAAGAGGTAGCGTATGCACACAATGGAGCATTGCTCAGCCACGAGAAAGAAGGAAACCCTACCATTTGTGACAGCATGAATGTATTTTGAGGGCATCACACTAAGTAAAATAAGTCAGACCAAGAAAGACAAATTCCGTATGATTCCACTTATATGTGAAACCTAAAAAAGCTGAAATTACAGAAACAGAGAGTAGAATGGTGGTTGCCCAAGGCTGGGGGGTCAGGGGAGTGGGGAGATGTTGGTCAAAGGGTACAAACCTCCAGCTATAAAATTAATAATTTCTGGGAGCTAATGTACAACATAGTGTACTATGTATAATACTGTGTTATATACTGAGTGTTGTTAAGAGAGTAAATCTTAAATGTCCTCACCACAAATGAAAATATAAAATAGTAACTATAACTAACCCTACTGTGGGATCGTTTTGCCACAGATACATGTATCAAGTCTTCATGTTGTGCATCTTACACCAACACCACAGTATAGGGTAGTTAGTTATACCTCAACAAAGCTGGGGGAAACAGGAGAATTTGTCTGAGGTAGCCCTGCTGGGGAAGGTCTGCCATTGGTCCTGGTTCATTCTTCCCATTTTCCACAGTTACCTTACCTCTGACCTGATATGTTCAGAATATGTGGTTCGCACTGTTTGCAATTTATAGTTAAATGTATTTCTGAACTGACACAATTACATAACAAGAGAGCCAAATCAAAATAAATGGGTTATCACACAGAACAAGAAAGCAAATTGAGGTTCCCACCAACTGCTTTCTCTAATCTGCCCTTTGTCGTCTGAATCGACTCTGCTCCAGGCTGAGCCCGCCCCGTGCCCTGGGGAGTCCAAACAGGCCTCAGCCAAGAGTCCGCAGTCAGTTTCAACCGTCCCTTTCATTGGGGCCGACAGGCGGGCAGCACAGAGGCGTGGGGACCCAGCAGCTCTGAGGGAGAAGGCTCAACAGAAGAGCACTCTATGGGCCCCAAAGCCGATGAAAACAGCGAGGTTAACAGGAAAGTATTGCAAAGCAGGAGGGAAACCTCCTGGTGTCGTATCTGGGCAAGCTCCATCGATGAAAGATAATGTCCGGTGGGAAATGGTCCAAGACCAGTGACAGGAGGAGCCTGGATATTCCTGTCATGAGGGCAGTGAAATCACAGGAAAGACCCGTTGTCTGTTCCACTTCTGTGTGTGATTCTCGCCTTGGTTTGGTCTCCAACTTTTACATGTTACGGTACTTGGTGACTCTGGTATTTTCTTTAAGAAACAAGGGGAAGAGGGGGCCATGAAAACCTGAAACTCTGGGAGGACATTAAAGGACAGATGTTATCACGTGCACATTGCGCACATTGCACCATTCCGGAGCGAGACCCCGGGCGCAGCTTCCAGGTGTGGTGAGAGATCTCATTTGGAGCATTTGTCTCTGATGCACCTGCAAACAACACACTGGGGTTTCCACAGTGGTTACTGAGCCAAGTGCAAATGCTCTGTCTGGGGACAAGTGGGGAAACCCAAGGTACCCCTGGGGCGGGGCCTCCAAAGAAGCCACAGAGGCAGCAGTGAGGAAATGAAAGATCTGGTCTAAAGTTGATGGAAAAAGAAATAAAGTCTTAACATTTAACATTTCTTAACAAAGAAAATGGAAGGAAAGATGAAAAATTTAAAAAATTAAAAAATAAAAACTTCAGAAATGAGAGGAAGAAGGAGGGGAGAAAGGTATCTGATAATAAGAAGGTAAAATCATCTATCAAACTGAGAGGCGGTTGGTTAACATAAACATCTGTGTAAATATATTGTGTAACATTATGGACTTAATTGCCTTTAGGGAGCAGGACTGTGGAAGGTGGGGGAGTTTTCTTACAGGATTTTCCATACTATTGAAGATTTTACACATGCATATATTAGTCTGATGGAAAAACACTGTGTACAAAAATAATGCCAAAACCTAGCCTAGACACTAGAAACATCTAAGGTGGAAAGAAAGCACAAGGGCCCTTATTTTTACTATCTTAATTTATTTTGAGTTACTTCTTTCAGATTCATAACTATTTTTGATAACATGCATTTTGCATGAACTAGCTCAGTTTTCTGTTCTTCTACCTAAGGTTTCAAAAATCCTCTGAGAGTTATTAAAAGACAGAAAAAAAAGTAAAAGTAAATTTTAATTTATTTTTCTGTTTTTAATCTCATTTGATGTCAATCTTTGTAGAATCAGTAAATCCCGAAGGAAACACCACAAGAGCTCCTTGGAGTCGCTCAGAAAGCCCCCACATCACAAGTCTTTGGAGTGGCTCAGAAAGCCCACACATCACAGGAAAAACACACGTGGGGTTGTCTGGGGACCATGCTGCTGCACTTGGGTGTAAATGTGCTCAGGACCCATTGGGAGGGGGTGGCTGCCCCCCCCCCCCAGCAGTGATTTCCTGAGTGGTCAGCCCCCTTGGAGATTAAGGCTGGTCCTTTGTACTTTCCCATTACCACTGTGAGATAAATCCCAAAGGGATCAAACACTGTGGAAGCACTAACAACATGGGGGTTTAAAGCTTTGGGGACATTTCCCATTTGTTGATATTTGTAGTGAGCAGAGACCCTAAAGCTCATGCAGGGCTGGCCTCGGTCTCCTGAGTTGGAATGCTGCAGGGGAGTCCTGGGCTCCCCACCTGCCAGGCACCCTGCTCTGTGGGCTCTTCTTCCTCCCCTGGAGTCAGGGTCTGTGGACTGTTCCAGAAGTGACACTGTGCCAGGTCCAGCCAGAGGTGTGTGTGGCCGAGCCCTGCCCAAGGTCCCCAAACAATGAGCTGGGCCCGGTTGTGGTGGGTTGACCCCCAAAGCAACCTCAGCTGAGCTCCGCCCAGTCCCTGAGAATCTCCTGGGAGCCCAAGGGGCAGCAGAGCATCTTGCTGACTCTCCACTGTGAGAAATAACAGTCCATTGTTTGGTGACATCCAGCTGTTTCACACGGGGACACAAAAACAGCTCTTTGTTGAGCGCACCCTCCAGACTAGCAGATGATTCCTGGTCCATGCCCTTCTTATTTCTCCTTGTTATTTGTACATTCTGAACTGAGTGCTCTATTGTTTTCCTTTTTGTAAGTTTTGTTTGTTGTCAAGCAAGGGTGCTCTCCCTGCACTTCCTGGAAGGTGAAAGGGGCCTGTGTTTGGGGACAGAGCTTCTCAGCCACATCTTTTCCTGGAAACTGCCTGGTAATCAAATAATTGTCACCTAGTATTTCCGAACAGTTTCTGCAGTAAATGGAACTTTCTCTCCATTTCCAAGATGGAGTCTCCTTGTCATTGGTGAAACTGAAATGTGTATTTAGGTGTTGGTTTTTCGTGATGCAAGGGATGTCCTGCTATCTCTAGAGTGTGATCTGTGAACCCTCTCTGCCCCGCCCCGTTCATGAAATAATCATCCAGGGCATCCAGATGCAGCCAGAACTTCAGGCCCATAAGGAACTGACTCAAAGCTCGTTTCCAACTGAACAGCAACACTCAGTTGTGTTTGAGCCCTGGGAGTTCTCCCCGAGTGATGATGCTATGTTATCCAGGGCATGGATAACAAATCTCTCAGTATCAGAGAAAGGAAGTGTGTAAGTAGCTGCTCTCTATCCTCAGAGCACACAGCGATGGCCTTTGGGCGTGAAAACAGCACAGACCACAGAGCCGCCAGACCCTAGGCTGGTCCACATCCAGGGCTGTCCTCATCCAGAATGGAAAACTGGTCTGAGGCACCCCCAGGCCTGGGCAGCCCCTTTTCCTGACAACCTGTCTCCATAAAACATAGGTTTATCCCCTGAGGCTCCTTATGCTCTAGGCTCTTTCCTCAGAGGAAAGGAAAACAAAATAAACATACAGAAGGTAAAAGAAATCAAACCACTTTAAGATTCTTGCATTTTTCTGGAAATGGTAAGCTACTTATGTAAGGCAGACATTAATAAGCCAAGGGTACATATTGAATTTCCAGTATAACAAGTAAATGATGAATCAATGTATAAACACAGAATGGTCCTGCAGCTGACCAGAGGCCCAGAGTTCCTGGAGAAGCACCCAGACCAGCCAGCCTACAGAATGCCACCCTGAATAAACAGCTGTTTTAAGTCACTTAGTTTGGGGATTTTTTTTAACACAGATAAATTAAAAAAATCAGACTTATATTTTCAGATGTACATGGAACATTTCTCAAAAGAAGCTATCCTATGATTCAAAAAGCACGTCCCAACAAAATATAAAAGTGTGAAATCATGCATTTTCTCAAAAAAAGTGAAATTAAAATAGCCACCAATAATAGAAAACCACTATGAAATCCCCCAATTTTGAAAGTTATGCAAATACTTCTGTGTAGTCCACACATTAGAGATGAAAGCACAGGAGACATTAGGACCTACAGAGAATGTAGACGGTGCCAGACCCAGCGGATGCACAGCAGGCTTCAGACACATCTGTCAGGAGGGAAATACTGTGAATCAGTTCCGAGGCATTATCTCAAGAAGGCAGAAAAATAAAATTTAGCCCAAAGAGAAAGAATAAAATAAACTATGAGAAAAATTCAATAAAATACAAAGCAAAAGTGGAGTTAAATCCAGCACGCCAAAATTTGGATGTTTAAAAAATTAGTAGCATGATAAACTCTTACCAAGATTTATGAAGAATGGAAAAGGAAAGACAGGATGAAAATGCAAGACAGAAGGTCAGGAACAGAAGATGTGTTGGTTATCACTGCAGACTTTACAGTCATCACATAGAAAGTAAAGGCCTGTCAGGGACAATTTTATATCAATACATTTTGGTAACTTAAGTAAAATAAATTTTCTGGAAATACCCCAAGTTTGGCAAAAGAAATGGAAGCCTGAGGAGCAGTATATGTGTTAGAGTTGGCATCCGTCATTTGGTACTTCTCACTGAGGAAGCCAGACATTAAATGGTTTCCCCGGTTGGTTCTCCCACACATTTAGTGAGGAAATAATACCAATTAGAAATAAATGTTTTCAGAGAAAAGATTTTAAAAAGAATGCTTTCCAACTCAGTTAGCTACCAAAAAACCTGGCAAAGATATTACAAGAGAAGAAACAGAGAGAAAGCAATCTTTCATGAATCTAGATGCAAAAAACACTAAAGCATATTTTAGCAAATTAAATCTGTAAAAGTTGATTCTTTTTTTATTGTTTTATTAATCACCATACATTATATCATTAGTTTTTGATGTAGTGTTCCATGATTCATTGTTTGTGTATAACACCCAGTGCTCCATGCAGTACGTGCCCTCTTTAGTACCCATCACCAGGCTAACACATCCCCCCACCCCTCTCCCTTCTAGAACCCTCAGTTTGTTTCTCAGAGTCCATAGTCTCTCATGGTTCATCTCCCCCTCCGATTTACTACCCTTCATTTTTCCCTTCCTGCTATCTTCTTTTCTTCTTCTTTTTTATAAACATATAATGTATTATTTGTTTCAGAGGTACAGGTCTGTGATTCAACAGTCTTGCACAATTCACAGCGCTCACCATAGCACATACCCTCCCCAATGTCTATCACCCAGCCACCCCGTCCCTCCCACCCCCCACCACTCCAGCAACCCTCAGTTTGTTTCCTGAGATTAAGAATTCCTCCTATCAGTGAGATCATATGATACATGTCTTTCTCTAATTGACTTATTTCGCTCAGCATAACACCCTCCAGTTCCATCCACGTCGTTGCAAATCGCAAGATCCCATTCCTTCTGATGGTTACATAATATTCCATTGTATATATATATATACCACTTCTTCTTTATCCATTCATCTGTCGATGGACATCTTGGCTCTTTCCACAGTTTGGCTATTGTGGACATTGCTGCTATACACATTGGGGTGCACGTACCCCTTTGGATCCCTACATTTGTATCCTTGGGGTAAATACCCAGTAGTGCAAATGCTGGATCGTATGGTAGCTCTATTTTCAACTTTGTGAAGAACCTCCATACGGTTTTCCAGAGTGGCTACAACAGCTTGCATTCCCACCAACAGTGTAGGAGGGTCCGCCTTTCTGAACATCCCCGCCAACATCTGTCGTTTCCTGACTTGTTAATTTTAGCCATTCTGACTGGTGTGAGGTGGTATCTCATGAGGTTTTGATTTGGATTTCCCTGATGCCGAGCGATGTTGAGCACTTTTTCATGTGTCTGTTGGCCATTTGGATGTCTTCTTTGGAAAAATGTCTGCTCCTGTCTTCTGCCCATTTCTTGATTGGATCATTTGTTCTTTGGGTGTTGAGTTTGATAAGTTCTTTATAGATTTTGGATACTAGCCCTTTATCTGATATGTCATTTGCAAATATCTTCTCCCATTCTGTCGGTTGTCTTTTGGTTTTGTGGACTGTTTCTTTTTCTGTGCAAAAGCTTTTTATCTTGATGAAGTCCCAATAGTTCATTTTTGCCCTTGCTTCCCTTGCTGTTGGCTATGTTTCTAGGAAGAAGTTGCTGCAGCTGAGGTCGAAGAGGTTGCTGCCTGTGTTCTCCTTTAGGATTTTGATGGACGCCTGTATCACATTTAGGTCTTTCAACCATTTTGGGTCTATTTTTGTGTGTGGTGTAAGGAAGTGGTCCAGTTTCATTCTTCTGCATGGGGCTGTCCAATTTTCCCAACACCATTTGTTGAAGAGACTGTCTTTTTGCCATTGGACATTCTTTCCTGCTTTGTCAAAGATGAGTTGACCAGAGCTGGGGGTCCATTTCTGGGCTCTCGATTCTGTTGATTCATCTGACACATTGATCTATGTGTCTGTTTTTGTGCCAGTACCATACTGTCTTGATGATAACAGCTTTGTAATAGAGCTTGAAATTCAGATTGTGATGCCGCCAGCTTTGCTTTTCTTTTTCAACATTCCTCTGGCTATTCGGGGTCTCTTCCGGTTCCATACAAATTTTAGGATTATTTGTTCCATTTCCTTGAAAAAGGTGGATGGTATTTTGATGGGGATTGCTTTGAATGTGTAGATTGCTCAAGGTAGCACTGACATCTTCACAATGTTTGTTCTTCCAATCCATGAGCATGGAACGGTTTTCCATTTCTTTGTGTCTTCTTCAATTTCATTCATGAGTATTTTATAGTTTTCTGAGTACAGATCCTTTGTGTCTTTGGTTAAATTTATTCCTAGGTATCTTATGGTTTTGGGTGCAATTGTAAATGGGATTGACTCCTTGATTTGTCTCTCTTCTGTCTTGTTGTTTGTGTACAGGAATGCCACTGATTTCTGTGCATCGATTTTATATCCTGCTCCTTACTGAATTCCTGTATGAGTTCTAGCAGTTTTGGGGTGGAGTCTTTTGGGTTTTCCACATACAGTATCATATCATCTGCAAAGAGTGAGAGTTTGACTTCCTCTTTGCCGATTCGGATGCCTTTGATTTCTTTTTGTTGTCTGATTGCTGTGTCTAGGACTTCTAATACTATGTTGAATAGCAGTGGTGAGAGTGGACATCCCTGCCGCGTTCCTGACCTTAGGGGAAAAACTCTCAGCCTTTCCCCATTGAGAATGATATTCGCTGTAGGTTTTTCATAGATGGCTTTTATGATATTGAGGTAGGTACTCTCTATCCCTATACTCTGAAGAGTTTTGATCAAGAATGGATGCTGTACTTTGTCAAATGCTTTTTCTGCATCTAGTGAGAGGATCATATGATTCTTGTTCTTTCTTTTGTTAATGTGTTGTATCACGTTGATTGATTTGTGGATGTTGAACCAGCCTTGCAGCCCAGGGATAAACCACTTGGTTGTGGTGAATAATCCTTTTAATGTACTGTTGGATCCTATTGGCTAGTATTTTGGTGAGAATTTTGCATCCATGTTCATCAAGGATATTGGTCTGTAATTCTCCTTTTTGATGGGGTCTTTGGCTTTGGGATCAAGGTAATGCTGGCCTCATAAAATGAGTTTGGAAGTTTTCCTTCCATTTCTATTTTTTGGAACAGTTTCAGGAGAATAGGTATTAATTCTTCTTTAAATGTCTGATAGAATTCCCCTGGGAAGCCATCTGGCCCTGGGCTTTTGTTTGTTGGGAGATTTTGGATGACTGCTTCAATTTCCTTAGTGGCTATAGGTCTGTTCAGGTTTTCTATTTATTCCTGGTTCAATTTTGGTAGTTGATACATCTCTAGGAATGCACCCATTTCTTCCAGGTTATCTAATTTGCTGGCATAGAGTTGCTCATAATATGTTCTTATAATTGTTTGTATTTCTTTGGTGTTGGTTGTGATCTCTCCTCTTTCATTCATGATTTTGTTGATTTGGGTCATTTCTCTTTTCTTTTTGATCAGTCTGGCCAGGGGTTTATCAATCTTGTTAATTCTTTCAAAGAACCAGCTCCTAGTTTCGTTGATCTGTTCTACTGTTCTTTTGGTTTCTAGTTCATTGATTTCTGCTCTGATCTTTATTATTTCTCTTCTCCTGATGGGTTTAGGCTTTCTTTGCTCTTTTTTCTCCAGCTCCTTTAGGTGTAGTGTTAGGTTGTGTATTTGAGACCTTTCTTGTTTCTTGAGAAAGGCTTGTGTTGCTCTATACTTTCTTCTCAGGACTGCCTTTGTTGTATCCCAAAGATTTTGAACAGTTGTGTTTTCATTTTCATTGGTTTCCATGAATTTTTTTAATTCTTCTTTAATTTCCTGGTTGACCCATTCATTCTTTAGTAGGATGCTCTTTAGCCTCCATGTATTTGAGTTCTTTCTGACTTTCCTCTTGTGATTGAGTTCTAGTTTCAAAGAACTGTGGTCTGAAAATATGCAGGGAATGATCCCAATCTTTTGGTACTGGTTGAGACCTGATTTGTTACCTAGGATGTGATCAATTCTGGAGAATGTTCCGTGGGCACTAGAAGAGAATGTGTATTCCATTGCTTTGGGATGGAATATTCTGAATATGTCTGTGAAGTCCATTTGGTCCAGTGTGTCATTTAAAGTCTTTATTTCCTTGTTGATCTTTTGCTTAGATGATCTCTCCATTTCAGTCAGGGGGGTGTTAAAGTTCCCCACTATTATTGTATTGTTATCAATGTTTTTCTTCGCTTTTGTTATTAATTGCCTTATATAATTGGCTGCTCCCACGTTAGGGGCATAGATATATACAGTTGTTAGATCTTCTTGGTGGATACACCCTTTAAGTAGGATATAGTGTCCTTCTTCATCTCTTATTACAGTCTTTGTTTAAAATCTAATTTGTCTGATATAAGGATTGCCACCCCAGCTTTCTTTTGGTGTCCATTAGCATGGTAAATGGTTTTCCACCCCCTCACTTTCAATCTGGGGGTGTCTTTGGGTCTAAAATGAGTCTCTTGCAGACAGCATATTGATGGGTCTTGTTTTTTAATCCAATCTGATAGCCTGTGTCTTTTGATTGGGGCATTGAGCCCATTTACATTCAGGGTAACTATTGAAAAGTATGAATTTAGTGCCATTGTATTGCCTGTAAGGTGACTGTTACTGTATATTGTCCGTGTTCCTTTCTGATCTATGTTGCTTTTAGGCTCTCTTTTTGCTTAGAGGACCTCTTTCAATATTTCTTGTAGGGCTGGTTTCGTGTTTGCAAATTCCTTTAGTTTTTGTTTGTCCTGGAAGCTTTTGATCTCTCCTTCTATTTTCAATGATAGCCTAGCTGGATATAGTATTCTTGGCTGCATATTTTTCTCATTTAGTTCTCTGAAGATATCATGCCAGTTCTTTCTGGCCTGCCAGGTCTCTGTGGATAGGTCTGTTGCCAATCTAATATTTCTACCATTGTAGGTTACATATCTCTTCTCCCGAGCTGCTTTCAGGATTTTCTCTTTGTGTCTGAGACTCGTAAGTTTTACTATTAGATGTCGGGGTGTTGACCTATTTTTATTGATTTTGAGAGGGGTTCTCTGTGCCTCCTGGATTTGATGCCTGTTTCCTTCCTCACATTAGGGAAGTTCTCTGCTATTA